>NW_027397063.1:71438620-71527380 GCF_003265705.2 Callorhinus ursinus
CTCTCTCTCTCTCTCTCTCTCTCTCTCTCTCTCTCTCTCTCGCGCGCCCCCCCCCCCCCCTTCTGATTGCAGTGGTGCTTCATGCCCCACCTCCAACCAAGATCAAACGGGAGCTGCACAGCCCCTCCTCCGAGCTGTCATCCTGCAGCCACGAGCAGGCTCTCGGTGCTAACTATGGAGAAAAGTGCCTCTACAGCTATTGGTAAGTGAAGCCAGAGAAAGGCTGGCTGGAGAGGAGCCGTGGGGCCGGCTGCTTCCAGGACTCCAGCAGACACTCAGAGTAGCGCTCAGAGTCCTCTCCCATGGCAATGTCGTCCCCTAGGTGTAGGCCAGTACAGACGGGGGCCTTTGTGCAAAACATGAAAAGCAAAACTGTGAAACCGGCTCCACGGGGGAACTGAGCGCGTGGGGTACTGAGCCCTCCTGAGGGAAAGAACCTTGAATACTGGGATATTTGATCTGTGGCTTCTAGGGAGGGAATATATACTTCATGTCTATCATATGTTAATGTGAACTTTAAGCACCAAAGAAGTAATCTTCAAATCAGAATATATGAAAAAGTCCCCGTGCCTGTGCCCTTTACTTAAGAATATCCAGGCCCCAGGAATGAAGCTTTAATTTTAAATCATTCTTTGCTCTAGAAGATAAACACAGACTGCCTGGGAAAGGGGGAGAAGAGTCCTTAATTCAAGTCATGTTACGGCAGAAATTTATCTTCCACAGAGGTCCTGACTACTTCTTGGGGACCCTGGAGCAATTGGGAGAGGGGGGCCAGAAACCCCCCCAGGGCATAAACTCTGCCCCCCACCCCATCCATCCCTCCATACACATACATGGAGAATGCTTTTAGAAGGGGGGAAAAGGAAACCGGAAACAGAGGCTAAAATTATCTTGGAGAAGAATCACTAGAAGTGTTAAACAAGTCCCTGTGACGCAGAGTATTTGTCACTTTTCAGAGGTACAAATATTCCCTCGGGGCTGCCAGCAATTTAACTATGTTAATGCTGTCATTTCCTGGCGATTTGGTCTGTAACCTAGCCTAGCCATCTTGCCGGACCTGGCGACCATGCTAATGGCTTCATCACAGCTTAATGGTTCCTTCTCTCTTTCTGTTTACAGTGCCTATGATAGGAAGCCTCCCTCTGGGTTCAAGCCATTAACCCCTCCCCCCCCCCCCCCGCCCCCCACCCATCAGAACTCCCTATTCCCCCCACCCCAGGCAACTCTGCCCACCTCTGCACACGCCCCTGCAGCTGGCCCGGTCCCAGGTGTGGGCCCCGCCCCCGCCCCTCACTCGCTTCCTGAACCTGGACCACAGCAGCAAACCTTTGCGGTCCCCCGGCCACCACATCAGCCCCTGCAGATGCCAAAGATGATGCCTGAAAACCAGTATCCATCAGAACAGAGGTGGGTGCTGATCTGGGGTTCTTTCGCTGCCCCCATCCCCTCCCCTTTACCCCACGGGGAGAGAGGAAGCAGTCGTATTTGCCAGGTACCTGTAAAGTTCCCATTGCGTTCAAGCATCTTGTGAGGTAAGATGAATAATAGGAATATGACCTGTTTATATAGCACTCTGTTGTTGAGGTACTCCAGACAATCTATGAAGTAGATAAAGGAGAGATGGTTAGTACCATCCCTCCATTATGGAGGTAGAAGACTTGACCAGGTTAGACGGTCTGTCCATGCTCATCGAGGGCTGGTTTCCTAGCTTCTCACTGGATACTGCCTACTAGCATTGAACTTGGGTTTATGCTACCCACAAATACTTTATTAACATTTTACTTACGTATTAGGGAAAATCGCTAAATTTCAAAACATATCATTACTCATCTGATTTTAACACATTTTAACAGGAAATTAGCTAAAGACCTTATTTGTAATTACCTACGTTTGAGAGAGAAATCTTCTGGTTTTGCTCCAGGTAGGTTCTATGTTCCTAATAAGGAAACTGAGGCATCAGGAATAACTTGCCCAGAGTCTTTCACTCATCAAACAAACTAAAGTGGAAAGGCAACCTACTCTAACAACACCAAACTTAATAACCTCGTAGGTCCCAGCCTTGTAAGTCCATTATCTAGGTATTCTCGAAGTTTGGATGCCTGTGGCCTTCCTTTATATAGGCTGTTCTGGAGACCCGTCTTTTTATTTCAAGTCTCTCTGGGACGTACATAGGTGGGGAGTTGTCAGTGATGTTACCAAGGGTTGCAAGATGGTGACCATTGCATTTCCTTCCTCCCTTTCTTGTTCTGCATTGGCTGGGGGTGGGGCTGAGGGGCAGGAGAGGGAGGATGTGTGAGTATACTTTCCTCAGGCCTGGTCCAACCCAAATACCTCCTGGTATTTTCTCAGGGGTCACTTTATTTCTAGATGAAATACAGAAAAGAAAGCAGGCATTCTTGTCTGATTTTGATCCCCTGTCTCCCTGGCTGTGAAAGTCGCCATGAAGAACTGCATAATTTGGCTGGTTAGTCTTTATTCCCCTAGGGAGGCCAAGAGCCATGAACACCAATGACACATAGGGCCCAAGGGGTGAGCGCTGACTCGGGGGCTGGCTCAGTGGTGGGCCTTGGTTTCAAGAGGGAGTTCATCTGAAGGAGACAGCTACCACCAAGCTTTGCCAGTTTATTACCTTGTTAACAGCCTTGCACTTTTTCAGGAGAATTTGGAAATTGGATTTTCATGTAAAAATTCCAGGTTGTGTGGTTTTGTTTTGTATTTTAAGTTGGCAACTAATTCAAATTAAAAACAACAGCAACACTTTGCAGACTAAACAAAACCTCTCTGGGCAAAATCATTCTGCGAGACTGCCAGTTTGTGCACTCGGGCCTGGATACCATTTCTATTTCAATAGTTTTTTGGTTTTGTGCTTTTTAAATAGTATCTTCCTGATTTCCTGCAAGGATTAATAATTGAGGAGGAGGGATGAAGGGGGGGGACATATATTTGGTCCTTGAAATACCTAACAAACCTTGTATTTGTTATACCATGTATAAATCCCTTTTATTCATAGTTCCCCCTCAAGCCCTGTTTCTTACCCAAAGGGCTTGTGTAAGGAGAATGTTTGGCCTCTTGGCGCCCTGGCAGACAGGAAGCCTTAGTCTCAGTGGTGAAATAGGTTTGTCACCAGGCTACCCAGCCCCCTCCCCGCAAAAGGGGGAGGTTTGATCCCTGACCTGTAGGACTATCTGCCCTCAGGTGTCCAAAGAGAGAGAGGCAGGAACCAGAAACCAGGTATTTCTTTTAAGAGGGGGATTCCTCCCTGACATCTGCCTGTGTATCTTAGACTTACTTCCCCTGCACTCTGCCATTAGGACTGTGGGTCTAGAATAAAAAGACCTCACACACACTGGGCTGATACAGAGATCCATGACAGAACTGGGGTGAAGGGCAAAGTCCTAAATCGATAAAAGAAAAGCAACACTGGGACACTCAGTCTTCTACCCTAGGGCACTGTAGTTGCAAAGTTGCAAGTGTACAGGAGTTTCCCCAGGGGCTTATTAAAAATGCAGATTCCTTACTCTGCCCCAGATTTTTCAGTTGGTGGGTCTGGGAGCATGGCCTGGATATTTTATTGTCATACTTTGAGAAATCATGATCCAGCTGTTTCTTCTACCCCCATCCTTACTCCAGCCCACCTTTTGCCTAAGTATCAAATACCCAGTACTCTGAATTTTGTTCTTATTGCCCTTGTCTATTATTAATGATGGTATCCATGTGCTATTTGGGTGATGCAAAGTACATCAAAGACATGACAAATGATTTTGCTTGTAGATACTAGAGAGCACACAGAAAATGAGGCAAACTAAAAGCCTTGGTCTGATTTTGTAAAAGTAATAGTAATTGCACTTGTGTATGATAACAAGCCTCATAACCCCACCTCTCCTAATTATTATGCCTGCCTAAAATGGAGCAGATTACCTTTTTTGGTAAATAGAGTTTGTTCTTTGCTAACTTTTTGTTAATTGCAATCTAAGAATATTACTTCAAAAGTAACCCCCTACCAAAAATACATGGTATTTTGTAAGATATGAAGGAAATAGTCTTTTTTTTTTTTAAGATTTTATTTTTTTATTTGAGAGAGAGAAAGAGCCTGAGCGGAGGAGGGACAAAGGGAGAGAGAGAAGTAGACTCTCTGCTGATTATGGGGCCCGACATGGGGCCCTGATCCCAGGACCCTGAGATCATGACCTGAGCCGAAGTCAGATGCTTAACCAACTGAGCCACCCAGGCGCCCCAGGAAATAGTCTTATTTGAGCTTTTTAACAATCCTCTAACAAAAGCAGAGTAAAAAACCCTATTCCACAGATAAGAATATCAGGCCTCAGAGCAGCTAAGGGACTTCCTAATGGTCACATAGCCAACTACAGGGGCCTACATTTAGAAACCAAAGCATTTATAACTGCACCATTTGTTTTGGTTATGATTTGGGGAGGGGGGGGTTGTTGCTAACATTCTCTTAAACTACCAGAACTCTATCCTTGTTTTACATTACAAAATCCTACTGAATTCCTATTTTACTCGTCTAAACTCATGTTGTGACAGTTATCTTTTTTGTTTTGCTCACAGTATGCCTCTGCAGTTGAATAAACTTTTTGAGGTTTAAAAACCATGATTTAGAACCTTCTCAGCCCAGTATCTTACTTGTCCTCGGTGTATGTTTATTGATAGTGATAGCAGTTTGCTAGAATTATACTTTAAACAAATAAAATATAATCTATTCAAAAGTACATTCTTAATGTTCTATATAATCTTAGTATATAATTTTTCACAACTCATAAGTTATTTTTAGAAGATAAATACTGTGTTTGGAAGCCATGATTTATATTCGTGATTTCCTCCCCCTCAAGGAGGAAAAAAAAAAAAAAAACATGTAATTTGGCATGTTGAGACATGTTCCATTTATCCTTAAAGACCAGCTGCTCCTTAAAGAGGAGGCATATTTTTCGTTCAGCCATCCCGATCTCAAAAGTTCTTTCATCGTGCCGCTTATGATGTTTACATAGGCTAAGTGGAGGAATTTAGAAAATGTTCCTATGTTATACCCATCGTACTGGCCAGGTATGATTTTGTCCTCTGTTAAACTATTTCTTATTACATCTCAAGTTGAAGGAGTCCCCACAATTCAACTGAAGAGGTTCTGCTAGGAAATTTATCATCTAAAAATTTTGGAATACGCTGCTCTCTCACTAGCATCAAGAGGCAGATCTCAAGAAATGACAGCATTTAAGACAGTACTGCTGGTGGAAAAATCCTCTGCTTCTTGATGTTCCCCAAGGGATCAGTATTGTCATAGGCTGTCCTGCTGAACTGATAGAATAGAATTCCCCAGAGTCATCAAGAAAGGGTCAGTTATGTGAGTAACCTAACCTGTTCGAGAAAGTTCTCTCCCTCAGTGGTTATGATCACATCTTCAAAGCTTAAAGGAATGAGCTTACGTTTGGTGGAATTGTGATTTGATAGATAACTATTCATTCCCTGAAGATGCTGTACAGATTTAAGAGATTTAATATACTCAAGGCTTTCTGTTGTTTCTACTTCCTCCCTTAAAGTCCATCCCCAATAAATTGCCATTGAACGGCAATTTTTGTCCTTCAGATTTTGTAGTTTTTAGAGAGGGAAGAACCTGACTGTGAGTCATATCTGTAGCCTGGCCTGGAATGAAGTGAATGTGTCTGACGCATCCCTTCTCCACACACTGCTGTTAATAGCATGTTATGTATGGCAGCACAAATTCACTTTGGGATCCGAAACTGAGTTTCGGAGATGCTTAATAGAACCTTCTGCGACAGACTGAATGATGTACTTCTAATGGTTAGAGTGAGGGGTGTTTTTAGTTTTGAATCTTAAGAGGGATTGTTTTTAGCTTACCTTGTATCAAGCTCAAGGAAATTTCCTTCTATTCCTAGTTTACTCAGAGTTTTTAATATGAATGGATATCGAATTTTATCAAACATGTTTTCTGTCTATTGACATCATCAAATGAATTTTCTCCTTCCATTTCTTAATGTAGTGAGCTACATTGGTTTATATGAAACTAACCTTGTATTCATGTGCTAAACCTAACTTATGTGTTATGTGTTACATTTTTTGCTGCACTTTTTATTCTAACATATATTGAGAACTTCTGCCTCCGTGTTTACGATTGAGAATAAGGTATAATTTTTTTCTTATATTATCCTTGTTGGGTTTTAGCATTGAAGTTACTCTCCTCAAATGAGTAGAGGGTGTCCTCCTTTTTATGTATACCAGAATAGCACATGTGAAACTGGAATTCTTTATTCCTTGAATTTTTGGAAGAATTTACCAGAAAAATCATTTGGGCCTGATACTTTCCTTGTGGGCAGACTTTTAATTACCAGTTAAGCATCTTCACTTTTCTGGTCTTGCTCTGAATTTCTATTTAGTTGAGTGAATTTAATAAATTACTTTTTCTGGGAATTTTTCCATTTTGTCTGAGTTTTACAGTTAATTGCCATAAAATCTCTAGTTAGTCCTTGGCAGACAATATCATCTGTCTTTTCAACAAATCAACTTTGGTTTTATTCATCCTCTCTATTAGATGTTTTCTATTTCGTTGATTTCTCTCTGCTCTTACTAAAATTTTTTATTCTTTCTACTTTCTTTCATTGTTTTTCTTTTCCTAACTGCTTTGGTTGGATGATTCACTCATTAATTTTTTAGCTTTGTTTCTTTATAGTATAACATATAACCAAATAAAACTTCTCCTAAGGCTGGGATGACCACATATTGGAGTTTGTCCCAGGTCACTTATGGTTTATGCCTAATGGAAGTTATTGCTCATAGCTTTCCTTTTTACTCCCCCAAATGTCCTGATTTGGACAATCAGTTATTTGATTTCCCTACCCAAGTCCTGCATTTTAGCTGCATCCCTCAAGTTCTGATTTAAATTAAAATTCTGATTTAATTTAAAAGCTCAGTTCTAAGTGTTTTCTTTTTTTCTCTCAATCCTGTAGTTCTTTAAAAATATATTTCTTAATTTCCAAACATATGGGAGTTTTCTAGCTGTCTGGACTATATGATTTTTATTTAAATATCATCAAGAGAGTATTCAAAAGTAGTTATAGAAACAGTATAGGCTCTGGAGTTGGGCCTGAGATTGAATCCCACCTCTGCTACTTCCTATCTGTATGACCTTCCTATCTGTATGACTTCACTTTGTCTAAGCTTTGGTTTCTTCATCTGAAAATGGGAGAATGCTAGTTACTTACCACACAGAATCATCGGGTGGATTAAATGACGTCGTACTGGCACAGAGAAGGTGCTCAGTAAATGCTAGCTTCTGTGACACTTTTTAAAGATCACTGTCGTATTCCGTAAAGGAATCTTCCTAAAATGATGTGGATAGCACAGCTTAGAAACTTCTGTTGCTTCATTGGTTAAGGGTGAGTTTTTACCGTGTAAAGCTCCCTTTATCCCTAATCTTTTCATCATCAGACGTATTAGTGTTGTACATATAAAGCTAATAATACTCTCACCAGCTGATATTCTGAGGACATCCTGTATTTCCATCCCCGTCTTCCTTCTGTGTTTGATGTTAGGAAATCAGACAAACATCTAGGCCTTTAAAGGACATATTTTGTTCCTCATCTATCAGTGTTGTGTCACAGTTTAGTTGGGCCAAATTTGAGTCGAGGCAGTGCTGACAGACCTCACAGAGCCCTGAGAGCTTTTTCAGAGTTCTGTAGTGTGCTTTCAGGGAGTGTTCGAGTTCTGTTTGGTAACAGTGTCTGGCTCTTGGAATATGGCAGGAAAGTAAACATTAGTGTGAAATAAATGGGAATAAAAATCAGCATTTTCATTCTGAGAAAGGAGAGTGGATATTGGGTAGGCAACTAGTGGACTCTGTTATGTATATGTGGTAGTTTTCTCCCAATTCCTTAATTTCCCCTTACAGTTGTCTAGCTTCTGAATTTTGCTTGTTGGGGGGTGGGGGAGGAGATGGGCAGTTGATGGTGGTGTTTGAAGGTAATGTATACTGAGAACAGCGAGCTAGGCCCTGTTTCATGCACTAGCGTTTGTAACCTTTACAACAAACCTTTGGACAGGTATCCTGGTTGTCCTTACTTTATTGATAAGGAAAATGAGGCTCAGAGCAGTTACATAACTCACCCAAGGTCACACAGCCGGTAAGTGGTAAAGATTGGATTTCAGCCCAGGATCTTCTGCCTTCACCGCCACAGCCCCGTACCCGGCTGTGCTGCTTCCCTGTTCTGTCTTCTCTTAGCCTTAATGGAAACGTTAAGTACATGGTGTTGGTTTCTTGGCCGATTTTATGTTATCATCTCCCTGCCGGCCTCTCTGAGCCCCGGCTACTTTACCTGGCATCCGTAGCCACTGTGTAGCCTTCGTCAAATCCACACTTTTCTCCTTTCTTCCTCTAAGCATTGTGTTTACTCTGTGTGTTGGCAGCAGAAACCGAAAAGGAAATGCAGAAAAAGCATCTAACGGTTTTCATAACGTAAACCAAATGTTGGTAGCGTGGGTGAGCTCTTGGGAGGAAAGGCGCTATATAAATCTGACAAATAAATAAATAACTGGTTCTTTAAATAAACTGGCACCGAAAAAGCCTTAATCTGTAACCTATTGAATTTAAGCTCACTTGATAGTCGGAAATCTCCTTTTGCTCACCAACCAACTACCAACTGTGAGTTCACTACGGCCTGAGGAGTTCTGCTGGGATGGCGGGTGTGGGAGGGAGGAGGGAGGGGGTGAGCAGAAGAAGGGGTTTGTGAGGAACCAAGCGGCTCCTCCACTGAAAACGATTGCCTGCCTCAGTAAACAAGAGGCATTTTGTCCTAGCCGTATTATATATACAACACATTCTTAGATACTTCAAAAGCATTGCGGAAAGGGGAAGGGGGTTCAAATGAAGGTCAGTGAGTAAAGTTCACAGAATGTATTTTGAGGACAAGAGCGGAATTACTTTACTGATCTCTGCAAATAAAAGCCATTATCAGCCACAAGCTCTGAGTGAATCTTTCTCCAAATATGTTGGTTTTGTGACCTACCCTTAAGATCCCCTTTGCCATGCCACTCCCTCAAAACAAACCAGGACTGAACCATCCCAATTATAGAATCTGTTCTGCAGATCCCCGGCCCCTAAGCTCCAAGCACCCTTAAAGTGGGACTTGAGGGAGGGGCAGGGGCTGCTGGCTGGTACCCATATGGAAGTACCTCTTCCTAAAGAGGCCGTACCAGGCCGACTCTAGAGTTTCATTCTGGAAGGTAAGAAGTTAGGCACCGGGAGGAAGTGAAGGGCTTGGGCCTGTCAGCTGCAGGGGCTCTGGTTACAGAACTGAGCGGTTCTGCGCCCTCCTTGAGCCATCAGAGGAAGTGATTTGTGGAGGTCACCTTTGAAGGAGCCAAGATGGTGGCAGAGGGGAGAGAATGTGGAAGATGGGTGCCTTTGTTACTGTTCCTTCCTGCTGGTGTAAGGTCTGATCTCGGAAGCTAAGCAGGGTTGGGCCTGGTTAGTACTTGGCTGGGAGGTTTGGTACTTGATAAAAATAAGGCCTTGAGAATATCTTCGTCTTTCTTTTCTGCCCACTTCTTCAGAATTCGCTTCAAAAAAGTCAGGCTTGCAGTGGGCCGCTGCTGCCTATATTCTAAACGTTAAGCCTAAACCTGGGTTTCAAATTTACACTTCTTCAAAGACCCTGGAAGGGTTTCCTTAAATAACAGCAACCTCGAAAATCCGCATTCCTGAAGGAGTTCCCCCGTAAGGCGTTCAGCCCCGCTGGGAAAGGCTCTCAACCCCGTGCAAACCTAATACGGTTTGTACAGCTTGTTCAGGACCTTGGCCAGGCAGATTCTGATGCCGTTGGCATCTGGGATAAAGGGACAAGCATATGTAAAACTCTTTGGTGATCTTCCTGTTATGACACGACCTCGCAGCACTGCTTTTGGTAAGGTAGTAGGGATCCCCACAGAGTGAGTTGAGTGCCTTGCTAGACCCTGATCTAAACAGTGTTTCCTCTGCATCCAAATCTCTTCAGGGGAAGATTTTGAGTCTTGATATTCCAGAAATCTGTTGGCCACCTGTTGCCACAGATTGATTCAAATCAAATTCAAGTTATTTTATGAAAGCTGTTCATAGGATTCAAGTGAAAATTAGAGTAAGACCTTAATATTACAGGATTCTATTGTTGATTTTAAATAACCCACTGGAATCCATTGTTGTAAATTTTTTATTTTTGAACCTGAACCTCGGCTCCTGCTTTCTACCCGAGGGCATATATTCACAGCTGCTTTTCTTTACGCACAGAGGTGAGTGTCTTATACATATTTCATGGATCGAGACCTCACCTTGAGGGTTGCCGTCTCGAACTTCTACACCCATCCTCCTGAAGTCTGTTAGTGCATACAGCTGTGGTACAAGCCATGCTTTGTAGACATGATTTTATTTTATCATTCCAGTAGCATTTTGATGCATAATGCATCCCCATGTTACAGATGAGGAAACTGAAGCCAAAAAAATTTGCCCTCTCTCACTTTCCCTTTTACTATACTGCCCTTCCAACAGAGAAAGTGCAGTTGACGTACTTTCGGATTTTTCTGACAGCTGAAGGATATTAATGCTATTCAATTAATAACAAAAGGCTTTTATTGTTCTGTCTTATTATATGGTAGTGTATATTTATTAAGCTGTAGATGAGCAAAAGAAGAAAATCCCCTAATATCATAACCAACCAAAGGTAAA
Source organism: Callorhinus ursinus (assembly GCF_003265705.2). Classification (NCBI taxonomy): domain Eukaryota; kingdom Metazoa; phylum Chordata; class Mammalia; order Carnivora; family Otariidae; genus Callorhinus; species Callorhinus ursinus. The sequence continues at coordinate 71,449,341 of NW_027397063.1, forward strand.
CAGTATTCACATTTACTTACGCAGCCCTCTCCAAGATTTGTACACCATACTTTTGTTCATAAATAATTTTTACTTTTGCAAAAATTTGATGTTCTTTGTAACTTCCACAGTATGTCAAAAATATCTTCCCAGGTTCTTACATATTTGTGTATTACATCATATTTGATTGTTGCTCTCAACTAAAGAGCTATATCACAATGTGCTTAGCCAGTTCCCTTGTTGGAGGGCTTGCACTGGTGACCATCCCTGTAACTAGATCTCATCCATCATATTTGTGATTTCAGTGCTTTTTATGTGCCAGGCACAGATCTATTAACTACCGATTCATCCTCCAAGTAACCAGAACAAACCTTTTCTCTCTCAGTACTTTTTTGATCACTAATGACGTTGAACTTCCCGTTTGTTTACGATCGTTAGTATTTCTTCTTTAGTGATTTTCCTATTTATGTCTGTCACCCATTTTTTCCTACTGGGATATTCATTCTCCACTGATTTTTAAAAGCTGCTTATGTAGCAATATCGCTGTACCTGTTAGAGATTTTTCTCCAGCTTGTTTTGTTTTTGGTTTTTGTTTCTGATGTGTTCTGACTGTTAGAGACATTCTCCTCAGTTTGTTTTCTTTTGATTTTGTTTCTGGTGTTTTTTGAACTGTAGAAATTTATACAATGAGGAATATCCATATTTATCTTGATGATTTCCACTGTTGGTATGATGTGTAAAAAGGTTTTCCCTCACTCAGATTATGTGTTTCCACATATATTTTCTCGGTCATTAAGGTTTCACATTGAAACCTTGAAATCCATGAAATTTATGTTGACATGTGGTATAAAACAGGGACCTTCCCCCCACTAATTTGAAATGCTAACCTTAACAAGTAGTAAACTTTAGAGTATACCTGAAAGTTTTTGACTTCCCATTCAATTCCTTAGATATACCTATCTTTCATTCCTTGTATTGCTGTTTTAATGATTGCAGTTTTAGAAAATTTGTGAATATCTAATAGATCGTTACTTCTTTTCAAAAATTGTTTACTATTTTAAATAAAGTATAGAATCATTTTATCAAGTTGATTGGGAAGGCATTGCTTTTAAAGAATAATTGTCAGTGAATCAATAGCTTCAAAGTCCTCTAAATGTTTTCTCTTTAATTAAATTCTCTTTCTTTTCCTCAGAAAACAGTTTTGGGGTGCCTGGGTAGCTCAGTTGCTTAAGCAACTGCCTTCGGCTCCGGTCATGATCCTGGAGTCCCGGGATCGAGTCCCTCATTGGGCTTCCCACTCGGCGGGGAGTCTGCTTCTCCCTCTGACCCTCCCCCCCTCACGCTCTCTCTCATTCTCTCTCTCAAATAAATAAATAAAATCTTTTTAAAAAAAAACAGTTTTAAGGTTTTATTCTTATATGGCCTACACATTTCCTGATTATTCCTAGAGATTTTCTGTTTTTCATTGCTTTATGAACAGGATTTTTTAAATCACATTTTCTAACTGGTCAATTTGTACTCTTTGGTCTTTAAAATTTGATTCTATCTACAGGTAAAAGAAGGAATGAACTAATAAACATATGTATATGTTAGTCCTATTTACAAGTAAGTGGTCTTATATATTTAGACACATAACCTGGCCCATCTGTACAGTGGGACTGTATGAAATAAACATGCACGGGAGACAAGAGGCTACTGTGTCATTGCTTTTTTGCCACTCCCTGACTCAAGAGGTCTGAAATATGCCCTCTAATTTTGGGAAGAGGGTAAAATGTTCAGAAATAGGCATTAATAAGTGCTTTGCAAATAATTTCATTTATCCGAACTTCTAATTCCCAGTGCTAAATCAGAGTAAGCATATATCATGTTCTTAGCTAACAACTATAACTACTTTCTTCTTGCAGATTTCAGAGACAACTGTCAGAACCCTGCCACCCCTTCCCTCCTCAGTCGGGAGTTCCTGGAGATAATCGCCCCAATTACCACCGGCAAATGTCAGAACCGATTGTCCCTGCAGCTCCCCCGCCCCCTCAGGGATTCAAACAAGAATACCATGATCCACTCTATGAACATGGGGTCCCAGGCATGCCAGGCCCCCCGGCACATGGGTTCCAGTCACCAATGGGAATCAAGCAGGAGCCCCGGGATTACTGCGTTGATTCAGGTTAGCACAGACTCATACCACTTCTCTCTTCGTTCTCTCATTGATCTGTCTGGTCGTTATTGTCTTATATGTACAGGGCTTTAGGGAATAGTTTTATAAAAAATCACCCTCAAAGAACTTAGGAGCTACTAAAGCCGACTTGTTCCTTCATAACTAAATACAAAACAAAACAGAAAAGCCATCCAGTGGGAAGAAGTGCAGTAGTTTTTCAAAAGTGGTGGGGAGCACACCTCTGAGTCCAAGCCTAAAGACCCAATCGTGGCGGTGCCCTTTTTAAGACCTGTTATCTAAGGGTCACTGGACCTAGGAAATATCATTTCTGCATTTTAGTCCTTGCCCCTAGCTTTACGGCTTTCCTTTTGAATAGAGTAGACTCACAAACTCCCAATATGAGCATAAGGAAGAGAGTCTTACACGTAGGATGGGATTCTTTCTATTCTTGAAATGAATGGTATTCTGAGAAATCACCTAGTATGTCATGACTGTAGGGGGTGCTGGGTACAACATGGAAAAGGCTGTCTTGCTGATTGCCTCATGGGATTCACTGCCCTATTGGATTGCTTTCATCTGGGCAAGTTCCCGGTGGCCTTCACAGGCTGCTGATGTACACAGGGAGAGGTAACATCAGGGCACCCATTGTCTGGTTGTGGGTTACCTCTTGTCTAGAAACATAAGCATATCAAGAAGTTTAAGCTGTACTTGGGGGGTCCCCCCTCCTCCTCCGCCACCCCACATGCTCATTCACGAACTACGTATCTTATAGACCAGGCATATTAAATGAGATCATTAGGGGTAAGAAGAATTGGAATTCTGCATTTGGCACATTTAGAAACTGTTTCCTCCTCTTCTTTTCCTCTTCTTTCAGAAATTACTTAAACTTTCTCACTCTTTTCTTGCAGTTGGTACTAAAGGAATTTGAGGGTGGTGGGTAGGTTTTCAGCCTTTTCCATGGGTGTTTTTCTTGGAAGACCCTGGGGAGGGGTGGGGCAGTATGTATTTGAATGACTTTTGCAAATGGAACAGGCTATATAGTTTGCTCTTGGCCTTCTGGGAGATATAATACATAGATTGCTCAATTCAGGCAGAAATGGATTATGGGAAAGGCTGGGAGGTAGACAGAAGGGAGACATCTGTTGCTTTATGATAAAAAAAATTACCAAGCGTATAGGTATTGATAGCTTGTAAAATTCCCACTGGCATTCCTCCTGAAAGCTTTGATGTATTTTTCTCAGGAACAGCCATGACCAGCAATATTTTTCCTTGGGGATTGACATTTTAATCTGTCCTGAAGAGTTTTTTCACCCCACCCCACCATACCCACCCCACTTAAAGCAAGACACTCAGCTGATACTACCATATCTGCAATTCATGTGTCCCACATGGGCACAACTCAACCCACCGGCTTTCCTCTCAGTGGACACCTGGATAACCTGATGCTTGAAAAAGAGCTCACTTGAGTTCGGGTTTCATTCCAACACCTCCAGCATGGGGAAACGTCCTTGCAAATGGCCCTGCTCTCGCTTCCTAACCTCAAATCCCCTAACTTCTTCGGCCTGAAAAGGACCCTCATCCATTGGCGCAGAATTGGATGTGACCACCGGCTGTAAAGGGGAGCAAATTGGGAAAGATCTAAAGCACCCCTCATCCCGCTCTAACCCCCAAAGCCCCTGAGTCAGTAGAGACAGAAGGCCAAGCTCGGCCTTTTGAAAGCCAGTTTCTTTTTATACCATTAACTCTCTCCCCGGATTTGGTGTTAACTAATTTCTGTAATGAACAAGTTATAAGAATGAAGCATCATATTTTCCTCCTCGTTCTCTTGATCAGGAGCCAAGAGTCCTACTTTCAAATGGTGGGTGATGGTGTTGCCTATGTTGCCTGTTAGGGTGGCACCTCTCTCCCAGGTCAAGACCAGAAAGACATGATCTGGGAGCAGGAGAAAGTCTAGGGGCTGCAGTTCAAGAGATGTGCTGACTCACCTACAGAAGCTACTGACAGAGTGGGTGTCTGTTTCTCTTTCAGAAGTGCCTAACTGCCAGTCGTCCTATATCAGAGGGGGGTATTTCTCCAGCAGCCATGAAGGTAAGTAACTTTTAAAAAAAAATAATATTCAAGCAAGCTTAAAATTTCTCAGCTTCCAGGCTAAGATTTGGGATCATAGATAGGTTAAACCTTTCTTAAGTCATGAAAATGAGAGCTAATTGATGGTAACCTTCAGTTATTTTGAGGCACACTCCTGAATGCAGTGAGGGCCACCATCATTTTCAATAGTAATGACTCTCACTTTTCAGAGGTCACGGGATAATATGAAGAAAAAATAAACCAATCTGGTTTCCCCATTTCCATCCAGGGAGGTGTATGTAGCTGTTTATAACATTATCAGCCTGAACTAGAACTTGGGAATGTGTGAACACTTGAGATGGTACATTTAGGACTTCTCTGAACACTGAAACGGGGAAGGGTTTTTTTCTTAGAACATTTTCCCCAGAAGTACATCTTGTTTTTTGTCCTAAAGATTTACTTATTGATTTATTTGACAGAGAGAAACACAGCAAGAGAGGGAACACAAGCAGGGGGAGTGGGAGAGGGAGAAGCAGGCTTCCTGCCGAGCAGGGAGCCCGATGCAGGGCTCGATCCCAGCACCCTGGGATCATGACCCAAGCTGAAGGCAGACGCCTAACGACTGAGTTGTTTTTTGTCCTATACATCTGTCCTTAAATACCCAGGGCAGTGTGATTCCCCAAACCCATGGCATCAGCTTCACCTGGGATCTGTTGGAAATGCAGGTTCTCGGGACCCACCCCACACTACTGACTCAGAGGCTCCAGGGGCCCAGCACTCTGGGTTGTGACACGCCTTCCAGGGGGTCCTGATACACGCTCAGTTTTGAGAACTACTCTAGCATGGGGAGTCGCAGCTTTGGTTGCACGTTAGAATCAGCTGGGAGCTTTTAAAACTTTTGGTGTCTGAGCTTCACTCAGAACAAGTAAATCAGAAATTCTGGGGTGGGGCTTAGGCATTAGTCCTTTTTAAAGGTCCCCAGGTGATTCCAGTGTGCATCCAAGGAGGACTGAAAAGCTCATAAAACAGTACTAGGAAGCATCTGCTGTCTTTTAAGTGATTGTTTCACAAGCGTGATTTCTATGGGTAGCTGCTTCCCGCTGACCTGGTGAGAGGGAACACCCAGTGGGGTTGCGCTGCGTGCCCGAGAATATTCTGAGTGTTTGTCCAGCCCTGGGAAGGAAGAGCTGTCTACCGGACCTCTGACTGTGATCGATCGGCACAGCTGTGTGGGGCTCTCTTCCAGGTTCCCAAATGTTTCTGCGGCAGCAACTGATGTCTGCAGCAGGCAAACTGGGAGGGAGTGGGGGAAGAGAAGGAGGAAAACATTGTGCATAATTACAACATTTAGAAAGGAGCATGCTCTTACAGGAAATATTTTTAGTAAAGCATTGGACTGCTTACTACACACACAATATCTGGAGAGTTTGTGTGTTTTCCCCCTACTCTTTCCCATTCCTCTCCCTGACCGCCCCCCCATGCATCGGAGAAGCTAGTTTCAAAGAGACCTGCATTCTTAATTACTCTAAATTACCATGATGTGGCTTCTCCTTCCTTCTTCTGTAGGCTTCACCATGGATGCCAGTTAGTGAGACAAGTGTTTCTGATTGGCATCTGCGGTTACTGAGATAGCCATCCTGCCTTAGTGCTCGTTCACCTGGAATCTCTGCGGGGCGGGTAAATCTTTCCTCTCCACTGGGCCCCTCAAACAGGTTCTTCCTTCCTGCCACCTTTGAGTGGTGGGGTGGTTGTGCCCACAACTGCTGTAACTGCTGGGGCCAATTCAGCTGACTTAATTTCACTTAAGCCAACAGCATTTTGCAGATGTTTTCGAGGAGCTTGTGGGGCAGTGACTAGAAACCGCAGATACACCGAAACGACACTCATGGGCAGGCCCTCATCTGATTGGTTTGAAAACCAAACCTAGAATTTCATTGAGATTTACATTTTTTTTCCTGTATGCTGTGAATGTATTATCCTTACCTAGAGGAAGAACAGGAAGAACAGCACTAAAAATAACACGGCAAGTTTGACAGATGTGTAAACTTTGAAGGAGTTTACTTATAATGACTTTATAATGAGGCCATTAAAACATCACTGGAGTGTCAAAATCCAAATGGAAAGTCAGGAAATTTATAGCTTCCTGGCAGCCAAGGCAAAAAAAAAAAAAAAAAAGGAAGGAAGAAAAGAAGGAAGGAAGAAAAGGGATTATGTAATTCTCGTTGATAATATAAAATATAACAATTTGTCATAAGAGTCAGTTTCCTAGTACCAGACTGGAAAATAAATTTATCATAGGAGTCGCTGAAACCCTGACTTAAAAGCTAGCATTGTATTCTTAAATCTTTTCTTAATGGAGAGTCTTTCATATTCATTCAAATATTTGTTGAGCACTTATTATGTATGAGGTGATATGAGGATACTATATTCAGGACATGGTCCTTATCCTCAAGGAATTTAGAATCCATAATGGAGACTATATAAGATAAAGCTCTCACATTATCCAATTAGTTTCTTTTGGGGGGGAGGGGGAGAGGGAGAGAGAGAATCTTCAGGCCCAGTCTCACAACCCTGACCTGAGCCAAAATCAAGAGTTGGACGCTTAACCGACTGAGCCACCCGGGTGCCCCTACAATTCATTTCTTAATAGTACTTATCAGTGTACAATTACTATCTTAATTTTTTTAACATTCATTTATTTTACACTATGTGCCAGGAACTACTCTTGACACTGAGGTATAAAGGTAAACAGATCAATGTAACAGAATATATGTTAATAACTCATAATACTCTCACACTAATTCTCATACAATTAAAGCATCTTCCCGTCTGCAAATGAGGAAGCTGGAGCACAGAGAGGTCACACAGCCCATCCAGGTCCATCATTCTGACTCCATGGCCCACACTCTATAATGCTCCACACTACCGAGTCTCACTTTTCTTTCCCTACTTTGTTATATGTCTCCTCCCGTTGGGATACAAGCTCCATGAGAGCAAGCACCGAGTCTCTATTTTCTTGTTATCCACCCTCTTTGTGTGCCTGGCATAAATATTTATTGGATTAAATAATAAATAAATGTCAATAAAATATACTTCCTTTGATATCGTGAAGCAAACAGAGAAATAGTGCTTGGGGCTGAGAAAACAAAAATGAATAATACAAACCTCAAGATAATCTCAGTTTCTTCCAAGTTGGGCAGTGCTTTCCCAGTCCCAGGCCTTTTAAACACGGCACTGGTCCTGCCAAGAAGAACTTGATCTTGGCCAATTGTGAAGAAAGAACAGCCAGTTTATTCCTTGGTGTCTTTACCCGTGGACTTTTCAAGTGCTAGCAAATCCCTCTCAGAATCTCAGGCTAGTCCTTCACTGCAGCGCAGCCTCGCGGCCTGCCCCTGCCGCACCCCCCGGCACATGCACACACACCCCTGTACTGCCCAGCCAGATGGATGGAGCCAGGGCGCTGGGCTGAGCACACGGGAGCTGCTGGGGCTCTCTGCCAAGGGGTCTGCTGGAAGAGGAGCAGGCTCAGCCACAGGGAGGGATAGGGTCCCCATCAAGCCTATTAACTGACTTTGATTTTAACCGCTGATCTTGTCAGGGTCCCTGGTGACATGACTGGGTGGTCAGCACGTAGTGCACATTAAGGGTGTGTGGACTGCGAGTGCCGGCCATCCTTCCTTCTTCTTGACCCCTTTCACTTTTTGCCCTCCTTTCCTTTCATTTCCACTTGCATGCCTTGAGCCCATCAGTTCCCCTTTTTGGACCTCTGTTTTGTTGTCTCTATAATGAATACGTTTTTATTGCTAGAAAGTCTCTTCAGATTTCTTCCATTATGTCTGGTGATAATACTTCCAACTTGCTTTTAGATTTATTGCTGGTCACAATCCTCCACAGGCCCAAGTCTTTACTCATTTTGGCAGCATTGTCTACCCTCCAAGCTCTTTCGTAATTGAATGAGGTACACGGGCAGCCTCGACAAGTCCTGGGAAAGGTTGAAATTAATATTTGCTAAAAGGAAAATGGCAAGACTATGTACAGATCACCCAAATCCTCCCGGCTAGGCCAACTGAAATAGATGAGATGTCTTTTCAGATATAAAAGCTTAGTCACAGCATCAATGACCTATAGAGACCTCATAACAAGATGGGAAGGAACTTAGTGGTGACTCAGCACTTCCCTGCAGTCTTAGCTTGAATAGCAGGAATCAACGCTTCTCTGACTGAGGCATCAGAACCCGAACACCTAAGTCCTTTTGAACCCCCCCCTACAATTCAGTCTGGCATACATTTGGCAATTAGTAGGGCTTAGGACCCGAAATAGTAGAATTCCATTTTAGTCCTTAAAGCCAGAGTTTTAGTAGAATACAGATAGAATTTATTAAGCAACATGGTCTTTCTTTTTAAATTTTCCTTCAGGTTTTTCATATGAAAAAGATCCCCGGTTGTACTTTGACGACACTTGTGTCGTTCCTGAGAGACTGGAAGGTAAGTAGCACCTCTAGTTTGTTGCTAAGCCGGAATGTCAGAAATATCGGAACACCTCAGTCTTGTGAATGCCAAGTTGGCATTAACAACTCCGTCATGCCCAGATTGTCCAAGAAACCTAAGACTAAAGTATTGCATCTATATCCTCGTCCCAAATAGGCAAAGTCAAACAAGAGCCCACCATGTATCGGGAGGGGCCTCCTTACCAGAGGCGAGGTTCTCTTCAGCTGTGGCAGTTCCTGGTTACCCTGCTTGATGACCCAGCCAATGCCCACTTTATTGCCTGGACGGGCCGTGGCATGGAATTTAAGCTGATAGAACCTGAGGAGGTAAGCACTGGTGCTGGGCTTGGATGATATTTGATTGGTTGATGATGATGATGATGATGTCTGCTCTTGTTTAGTTCTCCACTGAAGCTTTTTACTGTGTTAAGTTTGCTCTTCCTTCTCATTCAAATTCTGGCCTGGCCAATGGGCTTGGCAGTTCTCTTCCTAGTAATAGGACAATTTACAATTTGGGAACAGGCAGAGTTCTCCACTGTAGAAAACACAGAAAGTATTAGTAACACGTCTGCAAAATCAGAAGAGTGAGGCCATGAAGACATGCATCCGGATAGCATCTGTTTTCCATCTTGGAAAGTCTTTTTCAAGTGTTGTTTCAGTGATACCAACTTGTTTTGGTGTGAGTCCTCGTATGTCACAGGCTATATTTGCGGCTACACGAACATATTAATAGTATGACATTTTGGTAATATCAGAAGCAAATACCCCACCATATATTTCAAATGGCTCTACCCTAGAGAGATAAAATGATCAGAAATGGGTCAATCTTATGAGCTTAGATTTTTAAGTGTATTATGTGTCATCACAAGTTGAGAGGTAGCCTAAACCTTCATTATTTTAATAAAGAAAGAAACACCACCAGACCTATTGACAGAAAGGCCTACAGACAGCACCCAGTACCATTTCTTCAATGGGGAAAATCTACAGAACCGCTTTCCTGAATATCACATAGCAAAGTAAATTAAATCATGTTCTCAGTTTGGCATATTCCAAAGGGGTTGCTTTTAAATTTCTATTTGATTTAGACTCTAGAGAGATTATAAAGGGGGGAAAAAATGCCCTGAAAATCTGACGTAGGCTTCTTTTGGTAGCGTATACCTAGGTATTATATGCTAAACCAGCAGAGCAAAATGTATCTTTGGGTTGGGTGTAAATGAAATGGGAACAGTCCCCTTGGAAGGCATTTGAGCAAGAATGGCAGTTGTAGATGTTCAATTAACTCCAGGGCTCGCTTCAGCCCACCAAGGGTATCTGTTGGCCCTGGGGGCTTAATAGCAGGAAGTAGCCACTTGGCCCTTGATTTGGAAGAAGAATATGGTCTGAAAGTTAAGATGAGAAAAGGAGACTATGTGGATTGGAAAAATCTAAAGAATCCCGGCTGGTAGGAAGGTAAGGAAGGCTTCGCTAAAGGCAGTTATAAAAGAAGGATCTGTGGTGTTCCCTGTCTTGTATCCTTCATAAAAATGAAAGTGTGTCAATGTCTCCTATCATCAACTGTTTCCGTTAAGACTGTGTCTCCCTTCAAAGCCAGAGTTTGGTACGCCTGTGTTTTTCAAAGTTTTCTCCTGGGGCAAGTCATGTGGAAATGGAGCCATGCCCAAGATCTGTCCACCCTACATTCTTGCCCTGGTTGATAGGAGGCTTGAAGAAAGCATGTTGCCTGAACTACTGAGGCTTGCTGCAAGCACGTCTGCCATGGGGGCAGTCCTTACACTGATTTATCTCATTTCACAAACAGGAGCTTTTATTACTTTATTGCCACTGCCTCGGGCCTAAGCAGAGCCTGTGCTGTTGCAGGTAAACCTGGTTATGACCCTCTGTAAAGCTGATATTGAATCTTCTGCTCTCCTACCAGCAGGAAAGACAATGATGAACAGATGGTAAAGGGCGCCTGCTTTCATACTTCATAGAGAAACTAATATTAATCCAAAATGCTCATAAATGCCAAGTAGCCAAGTCACGTGAGAGGCCTGTGGTGGCCTTGCACCTCTCTCAGCTGACGGGACCGCTTTGTTTCAGCAGGAAGTACTTCTTTCCACCCCACCTTGAAATCCCCCGGTGCTCCACCAGCTCTGAGGGTTCGGTTCTCTGACGTTCCAGAACCGCTTCTGTTCCGCGTGCGCACTTTGGCCACAGGACATGCAGAGTACAGCATTGGTTGAGCTCTTTCCCTACTGGTTGTATAACTTTGCTGTCCCCACTCTTTGTTAAAGTCAGGAAGATACCAACTCCTCGAGAAAGCTGGAAGACGTTGTCATGGGGGGAGCTTGAAGGGTGAAGCGGAGGAGGAAGCTGTTTGGGACGTAATTGTAGGCAGCTGTGTGGCTGAGTAGTGCACTCTGGGTAATTATCCATAATATCCATTACACTGTGCATGGAAATTGTGGTTTTAGAACTGCGTTTTGGCAGGCCCCCTAATCAAATGTCTTTTGATAGTCATCCAGCTTAGCACCCTCTCAATTATGACTGACTCGGCTTTAATCTGGAGCCATTTTAACTGTGAATCTGCATTAATGAATATTTTGGGGGGTAGGGTTGTTTGTTGAACATGTGGCAGATAACTGATGCCATGGGGAGGTTTAAAAGGATGGGCTGCGAGAAAGAGCTGCTCCCCGTGCTATGGCTTGCTCTCTCTTGAAAAGGGAGGAAAAAAATGTGAGGTGTTTTTTTTTTAACTCTTTCTTGGCCTCTGTCCTCAAGATGCGTGTGATCAAAGTGATGAATGGGAAAATGAAAGAAAGAGCTGCTAACAAGCTCTTGCCTGCTCCCCTCCCCCCAGAAGTAGGGCAGCCCTCATTTCCAACAGCTTGCACTTGTGCCGCATCATGCGTTACTGGAGAAGGAGCAGCCCTGGGGAGGGCTACGGAATCACAGGGCCCCGGTCCAAGAGAATGAGTCGGTAACTTTGGCTACCAGAGTTGCTCGGAAGTCGGTGCATGTACAGAACCTCACTCCAGTAAGCAGTTGCCTATGCAAGTGACGGCAAAGAGAGGTCAAGGCTGAAGGTGAAGGATATTCCAGAATTGATTTCCACCACTGAATCCAGTAAGAAGATGAGGCCGGGCTTCCTTTCGGGTGCCCTGCATCACTTGCGGGCTCACAGCAGTTCAAGGACAGCTTTGTAGTGTCATTTCTTTGGAACAGGGTAGAAGGACATGTATTGGTTGAGCAGGTCTCCCTTGCACCACTGTTTCTGTTGGTTTAAAATGTTTATCTTCTCTAACCAAGGGATGGAGTTTTGGTGAATTGTGCCTTTTTGGCTGTTTCGAAGAGAGACTTGAATGGGTGCAGTATGGAGAAAGAAGGAGAGCCAGGGACATCGTGCGTGCCATACGGGGCCCAAGGCAAACGAATGGAAACTTCGCTTTCACACAGTCTGTTGCAAGGCAGAGGGGAATCATGGCTATTGAATTATTCTAATGTAATTAGGACAGACGCATTCTTCCTTGCTTATCAGATCATTTCTGGTATTTTTAAAGGTCATTTTAGAATCCTGATTTCAGAAGATGTTGCTTTCATTCTGCCCAGATGCTTTAAGGAAATATTTTAAGTGAAATGCTTTTTTATGATCCGCTTTTCCCATTTGCAGTCTCCCTACTTCCCATTCCATGGGTAACATCTGTTTTTTTTAAAGCTCAAAGGAATATAGTTATTTTGTGTGTTTTTTTTAAGTTTCCAAAAGTGACCTCAAATATTCAAAACATGACACCTGGTTTCCATACATTTAAAGACCTCTGAGGAGACTCCCATTTCTAGAGTTACTCTTCTCCTACACGGACAGTCGTCCTTACAAGTAGGGTTTGGATGTTGAGATACTTGAGAACAGAAATTGCTTGGCTGTCCTGACAATTGGGTAAACTCCACTAGGAAGTTTCTTGCTATAAGGCTTCTTTGCCCAAAGCTCCAATTACATCTCCCCATCACTGCACCTCAGGTGGACTGGGTTGGATATAATGCACTTCAGAACTGTTTGGGAAGCCCTGTTAATTTTTCATTAAGTGGCTAATGGTGCTGCATGTTTTAATGTCCATTCTGCAAGTCTGCTGGGAGCAGGGGATTGGATGGCAGTGGGCTGGAATGATCTGGTTCCCCCTTACTCCATGAGCTGCAGTAAGTAAACAGCTCCCAGCCCCTCGCCAATCTTATTAGAATTGAACTTCTGCTCTGCTGGCCCATTAGCAACTCACTAGTGTGTTCCTAATGTTTCAGGAATGACCATTCTAATTATTCCTTATTGACTGCTACAGAAACCATAGCACTTAATGGCAACATGTTAATGGTCTATGGGTATTGGTCAATAATTCATATGTAGAGAAACAGTAGAGAGCCTGTTTCCTCTGGGACATTAGCCAAGCCCTCTGCAATCTTAAAGTGCTAGGATTCCTCCACCTCTGGATCTCACCTCTCTTAGCAGTCGCGACTGAATCATCACCTTTGTTGAATGTTGGGTCTTGAGGGAATTAAGTATTTTTGCTTCCAGGTCAGGGAAGTGGACCACTGACCAAAGCAGTCAAATCACAGAACTGGCGCTCCTGGGATTGGGAGAATACCACTAGGCCCAGGGAATGAATTTGCATTGCTCTCTACTTTCCTGTCTCTTTAGGTTGCTCGGCGTTGGGGCATCCAAAAGAACCGGCCAGCCATGAACTATGACAAGCTCAGCCGTTCTCTACGCTATTACTACGAAAAGGGCATCATGCAGAAGGTGAGCCATTACAAGAAGCACCTAGACCATTCTGACCACTTTCAAAGAAAATGTCAAGGGCTTCTGTAATGTGACTGTTTATAATGGCTAGGAGAAAATGTTAGCCTTGTAAGTGATTCTGTGGTAGGAAAAAATCTTGGGAGAACAAACTTAAGAGTCAAATGAGATATAAAGAGTACTTTAATGCTCTTGGGAAAACGAACACCAGAGGTTGCACGTGGAACACACTATAGGAAAATTAGGCTCCCTGGTTTTACTTAAATTGCCTCTAATTACAAAAATGTCCAGAAACATAGGCCAACAATTACATCCATAAAGGAGTACATGAAGGAATCAACTTGAAGGCCTCCACTACCATAAGAGCTGAGTTGAAGTCTTTAGTTGGCAAAACACCCAGACCTCTAAATATCTTGGTTTAAGACTCTCAATAGCGTTAGAGGAGTAAGGAAATCCTATTTCTCTTTCAGAACTTACAGAAAAAAACTGGAACTCAAGTTAAAAAAAAAAAACCAAGGTTTGTAAAATGGCAGCAGAATCACCTAGTACCAGCTTGCTCTTTGCAAAATAAAGGATAAGGCGTATTTTGAGGAAACCAGCACAAATCTGAAACTCCCATGGATAGGCAGAAGATGGGAATGGTTAATCACTGGTTCATCTTTCTTAGCCACCATATTTTATGTCGTGCTGTTACCCAGATTCTAGCATATACACATTTAGGCAGGCTGTGTGGTGGGTGGCCAATAAGATGCACTTGGCAGAAGCATATGGCCATTGCCGCTGAGAACTTGTCTATGCCGAAGGCAGGCTGATCTTTCTCATAGGCAGGTCGTAATGTGACCCCATATTCCTCTCACCGTCTTAAAAAATATTAAACAGCTTGCCATGGTCCTCTGGATAAAAAAGAAAGGTGAAGATAAAGATAAAATCTTACAGACTTTCTAGTGCTTCATACAGACTGTAAGGCTATTCCCGGTCTGGGCACCATCACCCAACTCCTGTTTCCTCACCCACACTTGACTGCTCTCACTGGCACGGCCATCTTCTCTTAATTAATATAGTATTTGTTTACCAAAGAATATACAACATGTGCATGGAAGTCATCAAGCATATTTGAAAATGAAAAAAAAACCCCACCTATTAAGCTATCATCCTATTTAAGAACTAGAACATTCCGAATGCCTTCATTACCTGGCCAGCCAATCATCACTGCATCACTCCCAAGAATCTAAAGTCCTGGGACTGGGTGTCCTTTCCTGCTTCCAGTAGCACCTGCACACCTCTCTATCAGGCCCTTCTCTCTGTATTGAGTGTAAGCTCCTGTGGGGCAGAGCTGAGGGTTTGACTTCAGTGCTTGGCACAAAGTTGATAATCTAAGAAGGGTGGTTGCTCGATTTCCCCTTCTTGTAAGGTGTACAATTTAGTGGTTTTTTAAATATATTCACAGAGTTGTGCAACCATCACCACAATCAATTTTAGAAGATCTTATCACCCCAGAAAGAAACCCCAAACCCATTAGCAATCACTTTCCATTTCCCCCAAACTTCTCACACACACACACACACACACACACACACACACACACACACACTCTCTCTCTCTCTCTCTCTCTCTCTCTCTCTCTCTCTCTCTCCCTCCCCTTTTAATGTTAATACTATTAGGTGGAATCCTAAAATTCAGGAAGAAGAGCTATTATTCGTTTGCTGTTCCCAACTCCAGATCCAGTCTGAGGGAATGTGACAAGACATAATCACTTGAACTACCGACAGTGAGTTGTCCCTGTGACTAGGTCGTCAGTTGTTTCAGGAAGTAGAAGAGAACTTCATTTCTGAGAACAAGACAGGCAAAGAGTACAGGAAGGCACAAGAATGGGTTCAGATCCTAATGCTCGCATTTATTAGTTGGGTGCTTTATAGTAACCTCTCAAAGCCTCTCTTCCCAATAAAAGTGGAGATTAAAAAAAAATGCTATAATTTCACAGGGTAATATATGTGAAAATGTTCCAGAGATAATACTGTGCTACCCAATGTAAGGGATTGTTGTTATAATTATGACATGACCCATGAGTAAAAGAGAGCTGACTAAAGGTGAATGATAGCATGCCCGTGTGGGGAGAGAGGTAGAAAAGCTGTGGTCCCAAACCCTCAGCTTTTGAAAGGGAAGATTGACATGCGCAGAGGTTAAGACTCATTAGTGCCTGAACGAGGATGGGAAGCCATCCACTCCTGGCCCCTGATCTCATATTATTTCTACTATGCCCTTTTGCCTCCCTCTGCTATGTATATGTACTGGCTTTTGGGGTGGGGCATCAAGAGATTTAGTGTAAGTCTGTAGCTTAAAGAAACTAAATAGGGTTGATGGATTGTGTACATTTGCTACCCTTAAGACTTGCTTTGGCGAAGATGCCGCTTGTCCCATTTCACTCCCACAGCCCCTGATTCCTAGTGTTCGGATTCCAAAGAACGTTGGCAGCCATGTTCTGGTGACTAGACAGACATGTCACCATAAAATAAGCTTTCGGACCTATTAGGAGAATTCTGCTGTTACCTCTACAAGCTGCCACCGTAAGCAACAGATTTTTTAAACCCAAGATTTGGAAGCAAAGCCATATTTCTGCAATTAAAAGAGATTTTAGAATCACAACAGAATGACCAAAGCGCAGGGTTAACTTCAACCTTTCGAATTTTTGAGCCTAAAAATATTCATTTTATCAGTAATTTCAGCGGCCTTCCGTTGCCCCTTTGTATTACCCAAGCAAAGCGCATTATCAGGTTTGATTTTCAGTGGTAGGGGTCCTCTTGCACTGATGCTAAACGACCAGCAGAGAATAGCTGATCCCATTGACCTGGATGGCTCATCAACTACATCATGAGGCCTTCGAATCAAAACCTTTGGGTCCAATAATATTATAATGCATAAAATTCATAAAAAGGTAGTTAGCAGTTCTTCAGTGTACCAGAACCATGGAATGCATAATTAAAAACTGCAGCTAAGCCAGAAAGCAATTTTATTTGGCTTTGGAACACATTTAAATTTCCACATAGTCTCTACTGATCAGATTCCTAGCCCTTCCAAATAACAAAGCCGTACTGTGAAGACTGTGAACTTTGGTGGCAACTGAAAACAGGGTCTGACTTCTGCACATTTGCACCTGAGTTGTACGTTTGCACTTCTGCACATTTGCACCTGAGTTGTACGTTTTTGAGGTGTGCAGGGCAGCCCGGACACACCGCTTAGAGTCTATGTGTATAGTTCCCCGTGTCCTCTTTCACTTTCACTTTTCAATCCTCCTTATAACACCAAGCACCGGCCTCGACATAACCTTTCTTTCTAAGCACAGTGAGAATTTTCCTCTAAAAGAACCTAAATAAATAAGTAAATAAATAAATAAATGGCGAGCCTATCTACTGTGAATTTGAAATTCAGATGTCTTCAACTGCTGAGCAGTGGTGTCAACAAAACACTTGGCAGATAACAGGTCCCCGAGATTTGTCAAAATAAATCTGAATGATTTGGACAGTCAGCTACTAATGAGCCTCCTTTGGTCCCTGGCTCCTTGAGAACCTGATGACGTACAAATACCTCACCATCCTTCCCTGGGTTTCCCCCTCCCCCCCTGCCCTGTTCCAGCTGGGCCTGAGAAGGTGTGTTTTCTCTCCCTCAGGTGGCTGGGGAGCGATACGTCTATAAATTTGTCTGTGACCCAGATGCCCTTTTCTCCATGGCCTTCCCTGACAACCAGCGTCCGTTCCTGAAAGCAGAGTCCGAGTGTCACCTCAGCGAGGAGGATACCCTGCCGCTGACCCACTTTGAAGACAACCCGGCTTACCTCCTGGACATGGATCGCTGCAGCAGCCTCCCCTACGCCGAGGGCTTTGCTTACTAAGTTTCTGAGTGGCTGAGCGGCCGAACCCTAGAGCTAGCAGTTCCCATTCAGGCAAACGAGGGCAGTGGTTTTGTTTGTGTTTTTGGCTGTTCCTAAAGCTTGCCCTTTGAGTATTATCTGGAGAACCCAAGCTGTCTCTGGATTGGCACCCTTAAAGACAGATACCTTGGCTGGGGAGTGGGAACAGGGCAGGGGCGGAAAAGCCATCAAAAGGCTGGTGCCTCAGCTCTGATCCTGACAAGGTTTCTGGGAAGAGATTGCAATGGAGCCTCCTTCCCATGGACAATATATGCAAAGCAATACCTTGTTCAGGTTAGTGCCCACAAACCAGGGCAAGAGTGTGTGACAATCTGCATTGATCATGGACTACTAAATGCCTTTACATAGAAGGGCTCTGATTTGCACAATTTATTGAAAAAGAAATGACAAACGCATAGAACGGTCGGCTAAGAAGCTGGGGAGGCTCAACCCGCAAAGGGTTAAAAGTAGATCTTAAAATTCGGAGAGTTCTTCTAGCTCAAGCTGAAATGTTTTCCCCCTTGGTCTAGAAAGAAGGGGGGAAAGTCAGAACAGCTGTTACCCACTCCATGGTTCTCAAATAATAAACCGTTGCTACTCTTGGGAACCTTCTAGCCATGTGGTCACCGAGTAGAACAAGCCCCCTTTCTCTTCCCAGTCACACGGCTGTGTGTGGATGGCTTTCATTTTAGAAGGATGATTTACACTTTTGACAGTATTTTGTTTTGCTTTGATTCGGGGGAATCATTTTGTTTTGGTGGTTGTTTTGGAAAAACAGTTTATAAACTGATTTTTGTAGTTTTGGTATTTAAAGCAAAAAAAAAAACAAACCTTTTGGTAACTGTGCACTGCGTCCTTAGCAGGGCGGTGCTGACTGATGAAGACGCTGCAGCTTGAAAGGGGCTTTGCTGGGGGCACCCCCTTAGCCGCGCACAAGCCCACTCTATTGCCTGCTTTGTGCTTTCTGCACCAGACAGCCTGACGGAACATTTGCACCTGAGTTGTACATTTTTGAGGTGTGCAGGGCAGCCCGGACACACCGCTTAGATTCTATGTGTATAGTTCCCCGTGTCCTCTAACACGCCCTCTCTGGAAAGCATATGTACATAATACGCGTCATGTCCATTTGACACCTGGCCACCCGGTGGGAACCCTGGGGGTGTCTCCCCGGGCATGACCGATGACAACTTCCATTTCATCAGTTTGTTTTCTTTTCTTTTTTTTTTTTTTCTTTAATCCTTGGACTTTAAACCTTGCATATGATTCAATAGGGTTTGAGATGTACGTGTGACACTGACAGGTAAAAAAACAGTGCTAGCATTTTAGTTTCCCACCACCTTAAAAAAAAAGAAAAAGAAAAAGGTTTACTCCGGTTGCTGTATGATATTGGAAAAGTTTTCCACCACCCAGCTAAAGCGAAGTGCAAGTCGGCCTCAGAGTAGAGGAGAAGTTCCTAGGAAGTGGTAGTGTCTTGCTGCCTGCTCCGCTGATAGGATCCCGCGCCCCCCGCGGCACTTAGCGCGCTGAGAATGACCGCTGGGCTGCGTCCGCGCCACGCAGTGCTGACCCGGTGAGGGGAAGAAACATGCTTTGAGTTGTTTGCCTCTGACTGGGGCGCGCGCCCGTCTCCGCCAGTCCGCCTTCTGACCAGCAGCAGCACGTTTGCGAAGAGGTTCATAGGGAGAAGGGGTGCGTTTTATAGCTATGAACACATGAGGTTTTCCTCTATTGGAAGCTAATTAGCCCGCCAAGGTGTTAAACCTCTAGCTTGGGCCTTAATTAGCATTGTACTCTAATCAAAGGACTCTTTCCCAACCATATTTATAGCTCTCTAACCTACACATAGTCTATATATAGATGCATATTTTACCCCCAGCTGGCTAGAGATTTATTTGTTGTAAATGCTGTATAGGATTTTGTTTTGTTGGGTTTTTTTTTTGTTGTTGTTGTTGTTGTTTTCTTTCTTATCCTGGTTTGGGTTTCCTTTTTTTGATGGATTTATGCTGTCTTAGCAAGTATGAAAATAACCCTCTGTAGCCTGAGCCCCCCCCCCCCCCGCTGTAACTATGGGGCCTGTACTGTCGCGGGACACAGGATGGCGCATCACTGTTGCATCCCCATTAGACTCATGCACCTCCCGGATGGTTTTGGTTTTTTATTTGTTTTGTTTTGTTTTTGCTTCTTTTCCAGAGTGTGGAAAGTCTACAGTGCAGAAAGGCTTTAACCTGCCAGTTGATTTGAAATACTTTACCCTGCGCAGGGCCGTATGCATCCTGCCAAGCTGCGTTATATTCTGTACTGTGTACAATAAAGAAGTTTGCTTTCAGTTTACCAAGTGCCTGAAACCTGCCTCTTTCTTGCCCTCTGTGGTCTAATTTGAAAGCAAGCAGAAGCCACCTGGCTTCCTCTCTCTCGTTCCCTCTCTATCTCTCTCCCCCCCACACCCCATTCTCCCTCTGTCCCTCTCAGTTATTTAGCCTTACCAGTGGACTGGGGTGGAGACGAATTAAAGGAACTGTTACTTGGAAATAGAAGTGCATAGTGCTCTTTGGCCTCACCTCTTAAACTCTAGCTAAAAATTGAATCAGAAGCACTAGGAGGTAGAGAGGTCCTCTTCCTCAGCCAATGGTGAGCTGAGACCACCCCATCTCCTTGAGCCCACCTACCTGCTCAAAATTAGTAACCATTTTTTAAAGCTTAGCTCCTGTTTGGACCCTGGATTGTGTGCAAGATTACTAATTAGGCTAGGACTGTGAGTTCCAGAGTGATTCTAGCTCAGCCTCTTGGATACATACTTGCAAAAACAGTAAGCACCTAAGAAGTTCCTCCTTACTAATTTCCCCCCAACAAGCTTTAATCAAAATTTTTACCAATACCAGGCTGTTCCTTTGGGAAGGACAACAAAGACTTCAGAAAGTCTTGGCCTGTTTTTTTCCTAGACGGGCAGCAAAAGGAATTTTTTTCCCAGTGCGTCTTCTGGTGGGCATGTACCGATCGCGCGGGGCAGGTGTGGTGGAAGGAAATACAGGGTGCAGGGCTGTGCGCCGGGCTGTGTGCGGGGTGGGGCTGTTCCCTGTTCCTTTTTCACGCTTTTCTGCACCTTCCTTTGGGCTTTTCAAGACTCCTATTACAGGAGAGAAATAAGTAGAACCTTTTTTCAGGCCTCTAACAGAAGGCTTTCTGTAAGTTTATCTACTATCTTTCACTGTTTTACAAGCCCATAAGTGTACAAACATCTGAGACTGAATCCATGCACAGTGGCTTGAATTGGAGCTTGTGAGGCCTGAATGCCTGCCTCATAAACCCATTAGCTTCGACAGATTAAGAAAAGATGCTTGGAGAGAAGGCAAGGGAGCCGAGGACAAAGCGAGCTTCACCACGATAAGGCTATGACAATCAGTTTCCCATTATTCATGGGCTCATTATCCAGCCCGGGCCCAGCCCCAGATCGTTAACCTAATGCGGGAGGTCACCAAACACTGGGCCGCCCTTCTAGCGTTGGGCACTAGGATAAGGAAGCCCAGAAAATGTGAAGTTTACTCTTCATCGAGGTCCCCTTTCATGAGCCAGGCCAGGCAAACAATGCTTACTCAGTTGTTAGATGACAAAGAGGTAGTGTGAGGGCAAAAGAATGTGATCACGAGAGCCAGGGTATGTGCAGAATCTAAATTCTAATGCAGCTGGGACAAACGTAAACTAATGTGGAAGAAAAACACTCATGTACCCAGACGGTTGGACACCTTACACAATCCGTTGCCTGGTGGTGCAGGTGGCTGGAGCTCTGTGTGTGGCCTCTGGAACACAAGCAAAAGGGGAAAAGGCCAGAAAAGCATCAGTTTTAGTACATATATATGTAAGCATTGATTTTATTTAGCATAAGTGCCCCGTACTTGAAGTAGGCGGTGGGAGTGAGAGTGGAGCACAAACAAGCCCGGGCGTCCTGATCCCGGCAAATACACCGAGGTCCCAGACACGAGTCCTTGAGCGACCAGCCTTTCTTCAGCTCCTCCAATTTAAGACCTGAATCCATACCCAAACCTTGGTTTATTGACCTTGGCAGTGAAGCTCAGATAGCTAACCTTTGAATGCCACTTAACAGTTTACAGAGCACTTTTTCGTCCCCATTATCTTTTCGGCAGACTTTCTTAAATGGTAACACTCTGTTGAAATTGAATCTGAAAATATGGCTGTGAGCCTCCCAAAGTACTTTCTTGGAAAGTTCACAGTAGCTACCGTGGGACGAGGACTAGACACAGGGGTTCTGGCCCCAGCTCCGGGACTGACTGGATTAACTCAGTGATCTCAGGGCCATCCTGGCCTAACCTCCCAGATCAGTGAGGGCACTGACGAGACGAGCCGATATTCGGGATCTCTTAGGAGGTATGGGAGAAAGGAGTTCCTTTGGGAATTCAAGGGGTGTGTGTGTGTGTGTGTGTGTGTGTGTGTGTGTGTGTGTGTGTCTGCATACACATGCCTGCTAAGGTTTAACAGCTAAAAACATCCTCTTTACCTTTAAGGAAGCTCTGAAGATTGCTGAGTCCCACCATCAAAGGTTTATGTTTGTTCATCTCCCAAGCCTCTACTGAGCACCTGCTAGAAGGCAGGCACTGCTGGATGCTGAAAACAAATGATTTCAGATGGCATTTTTCAAATAAAGCCCTGTTCGTGGCACGGTAATACCTTATGACTCCTTAAATGCTGTAGTCGCCAGCTCATGGTGGCTCAGACTCAAACGCCGCTGACCCCACCTTCTGTGGACCACACTGACCAGAGGCTGAGGAGGGTGGGCATTTCTCCACCAACTCCTGCCCCAGCTGGCTGAGGGTGGTTTCCAGGGATGTGAACTCTTCGGTGCACTTCCTACCAGGAAGAACAGAGGGTAGGCCCAGGGGTCCGTGTGCAGGGAGCTGTCGGTGGACATAGTAACTCAGGTGGGCTGAGGGGACATGGAGCAGGTATGGGGCGGGTGGCTACACCTACTTCTCACATTAGCAGGGCTCTCCTGGATGACCTTGGTTTTGTGGTCTCCATACTTAAGGTGGGTGATTCTTTGCTTCCCTCATTCTGTTAACAAACATATAGCAAGCATTTCTTTCGTATAAGACCCTGCAATAGATGCTCTGAGGCAGGGGTGGGGGTGAGGGTCATACAGAGAAACCCACCCTCCCCTTAAACAGCTCACAGGCTAGTGGGGAAAATGGTTTTCTACATGAAACTAGAATACAAGTTATAACTTACTATTACTCATCCAGTAAATTGGGCCTATGCTATGCCAGGCACAGCTCTAGGATTAGTGGAAGGAAAAAAAATAGGTACCAGTCTCTGCTCTCAGGGATCTTACATCTGGGGAAGGGGGTAAAAAACCCATGAAACAAATAGTCACGGTATTCATTAGATGGTGTTAAGTACTAGGGGGAACAATAAAGTAGGAAAGGGAAATAGTGAATGGTGAAGTGTGGGGATTGCGATTCTCAGCAGGGATGTCAGGGAAGACCTCACAGCTGGGCAAAGACTTGAAAAAAATAAAGTAGCCAGATGGATATCTGAAGGAAAAGCATGTAGACAGAGGGAAGAGCAAGTGCAAGGCCCTGAAACTGAATACATGTGGAATATTTAGGAATAGCAAGGCCTGTGACTCCAGATCAGAGGGAGGAGATGGGGGCATACTAAGAGACAAAGGCAGAAAGAAGGAATTGTATTATCTAGGGCCAGGCAGGCTCTTTAAAGACTCTGGCTTTTGCTCTGTTAATGTCTAGCTGTTAGAGGTTTTGAGAGAGAAGTGACATAATCTGACCTATATTTTAAAGGACCACTCTGGCCGCTGAGTTGAAAATAGGTCCTAGGGGAACAGGGAAGGAAACACAACCAAGTAGTAGGCTATATGGTAATGCAGGCGAGGTAACATGTGGTTTGGTCCAGGGCGCCAAGGGGTCATAGTCTGGGTATATTTTTAAGGTAGAGCCAATAGGTTTTAGATGTTTAGAGTGAGAGAAAGGGAGGAGTCAGTGTGGCTCCAAGGATTTTTGGCCTGAGTACAAGGAATTGAGAAGTTGCCATTTACAGCTACTTACTGAGATAGAAGAAGAGAAATTGGGAGTGTGAGTGGGGGAAGAACAGGCATCCTATTTTGAACATATTAACTTTGAGATGCCTATTAGAAATCCAAATGGGAACATCAATTCAGATATACAAGTCAGGAGTTCAGGGGAAAGATCCAGACTGCAGAGACAAAGAAGTCGTCAGTGTGTATTTAAAGCTGAAGCTGGATGAGATCACTAAGGGAATGTGAACCCAACTAGATAGAAAAAAGAAAAGTTCCCAGGAATGAGCCCTAAGGACTTCAAGATTAAGAGGTTGAGGCGATGGAGAAGAACCGTCAGAGGAGAAGGGGGGACAGTGGCTAGTCAGGTACGGACAATCAGAACAGTATCTCCAGGCGAAAGGAGAAATCAATATGGCAGATGCTTCTGATACCCTGTCAGTAGGGTGAGGACGGAATTAGCAACACGGAGGTCATGGATCACTTGCGAATGTCCACAGAGTGAGAGAAAGAGACACAACCGAATGATTCGAAGGCGGTTTGAGGCAGGGATCAGAGAAGGCTCCATGGGTTCAGAATCCTGGGCCTGAGTTCAGCTCAGACTCTCTCACTAGCCCTTCTATTCCCTGACTCTCAAAGTCTGAAAGAGCCCTGGGTACCCCTGCCAGGTGTCCTGCCCAGAAGGTATTGGTGAGCGATTCGGGGATAGAGGAGGAGAGATCACATTGCTGTCACCACCATCTTTGCCATTCCTATGGGACTCTGTTCTTGTTCTGTGCTCTTAAATTTCTTTTTTCGAAATGTTAAGTGTTTTTAAATAACCTTTTTTCATATTACACAATTAGCATATGTTCTTTGTAGAAAAACAGAAAAACAGAAAAACCTTAGCCCATATTTAAAACCATTCTGAAAACTCCACCTAGAAATCACAGGTAACACTTTATCATACATCCTTCCACATGGCTTTTCTTTTTTTTTTAATTTATTTATTTGAGAGAGAGACAGAGAGAGCGTGAGCAGGGGGAGGGGCAGAGGAAGAGAGAGAGAGAGAGAGAGAGAATCCTCAAGCAGACTCCCCACTGAGCGAGGCGCCCAACAGGGGGCTCAATCCCAGGACCCTGAGATCATGACCTGAGCCGAAATCAAGAGTCAGTCACTTAACCAACTTAGCCACCCAGGAGCCCCATCCACATGGCTTTTCGCTGTATTGTTATTTATTTATAAAAATAAGGTCATGCTATACAGTGAACATAGATTTCTAACTTATTTTTTAAACAATATATTTTTAATATCTTTCCAGATCAGGAAGTCTTTTCCTACAGTATCATTTTTAGTGCCTGCATCATATTCCACACTACATATGTACTCTACCATTTTTGAGCAGTCCCTTTGCTGAAGATTAAGGCACCACAAATATATATCCAAAACCAAGCCAAGTGATCTCTATCCTCGAAAATCAAACAAACAAAAAACAAGAATTGGGGCTTTTAGTATGGATGTTCCTCAAAAAGTTCAAAATAGAGCTACCCTACGACCCAGCAACTGCACTACTGGGTATTTACCCGAAAGATACAAATGTAGTGATCCGAAGGGGCACATGCATCCCAATGTTTATAGCAGCAATGTCCACAATAGCCAAACTATGGAAAGAGCCTAGATGTCCACCAACAGATGAATGGATAAAGAAGATGTGGTATATACATACAATGGAATATTATGCAGCCATCAAAAAATGAAATCTTGCCATTTGCAATGACGTGGATGGAACTAGAGGGTATTATGCTAAGCGAAATAAGTCAATCAGAGAAAGACAAGTATCATATGATCTCACTGATATGAGGAATTTGAGAAACAAGACTGAGGAACATAGGGGAAGGGAGGGAAAAATGAAACAAGATGAAACCAGAGAGGGAGACAAACCATAAGAGACTCTTAATCTCAGGAAACAAACTGGGGGTTGCTGGAGTGGTGGGGGGTGGGAGGGATGGGGTGGCTGGGTGATGGACACTGGGGAGGGTATGTGCTATGGTGAGCACTATGAATTCTGTAAGACTGATGAATCACAGACCTGTACCTCTGAAACAAATAATACATTATATGTTAATTTAAAAAATTTAAAGAAAAAGAATTGGGGCTTTTTCTGGTGTTCCCAATTAACAACCAACTCCTACTAATTTTACCTTCTAGATATCTCTCAAATCCACGTCCACCATCACTGTCATAACTGATCCACAATCACCTCTCACTGGACTATTGCCATCACCCCGTAACATGCCTTGCCACATCCACCCTTACCTCCCCCAACCCCTTCTCCCTACTGTAGTCAGAGTGATGATTTTTAAGCCCAAGTCACTCCCTCACTTGCACCTTTCCATCAACAACCACTAGAACACCTAAAATTTTAAAAGCCTAATACCACCAGATGTTGGCGAGAATACAGTGCTGAGGGCATATAAAATGGTGCGACTCTTTTGGAAAACTGGTGGTTTCTTACAAAGGTAAACATGCACCCACTTTATGATCTAGCAATTCTCATCATAAGTATTTAGCCAAGAGAGATATAGACATGTGTTCACAAAAAGACCTCTGCGCTAACATTTAGAGAAGCTTGATTCACAATAGCCACCAAAAGTAACCCAAGTGTCCATCAAGGGAAGATCGGATAAACAGGTTGTGGTATCCGTACAACAAAATGCTACTCAGCAATTAAAAAAAGAAGAAGAAGAAGAAGAATGAGCTGTGGGGAAAGAAATCAGAAAGTGATAGCAAGGTGTGAATGAGCAGGAACTGGTTGGAAAGGGGTGGAGGGAATGCTCTGGGGTGGTAGAAATGCTCTAGATGTTGGTTTCGGGGGCTGTTAAGTGTCCATTTGTCAGCACTTGGCAAACTGAACACCTGAAGTCTGTGCTTTTTATGTCATGTGAAGTAGTCCTCAAAAGAATATTTCTAGTCATTTCTTCGGATAAACCAAAGTCCTTAACTTGGCCTTACAACTGAGTCCTTGCCTATGTCCTCAGCTCCATCTTGGCCCATTCTCTCTTACTGTAGATGTTCCAGCCTCCCTGGCCTCCTGGTGCCTCAACCATACCTTGCCCCCTCCTGCTCCAGCCAGACACAAACTATTCCCTGGACCTGAAATGGGACACTGCCTTCAAAACCATCCCTGACCTCCAACCAGCTTAACCTCAACACATACTTTAATCTCAATTCAAAAGTCACCCCAGGGGAAAACAATCAACTACTCTCACGAGTAAGTGAGTAATTTCAATTTCCTGGCCTTCCCACCTTTGCTCTCATCTCCCATTATCCACTTTTCCCACACTATCTTTTTTTCATAGCACTTCTCACAATTCTTAATTATTCATTTATCTGCAAGATTAGTTCATTGTCTTTCCCAATAGACTGTAAATTCCATGAAAGCAGGACCCTGTATACTTTGCTAACAGCTTTATCTCCAATCCAGAGGAGGTGATTAAGAAAGATCTATTGAGGGGCACCTGGGTGGTTCAGTTGGTTAAGCATCTGCCTTCTGCTCGAATCACGATCTCAGGGTCCTGGGATCGAGCCCCGCATGGGGCTCCCTGCTCGGCAGGGAGCCTGCTTCTCCCTCTCCCGCTCCCCCTGCTTGTGTTCCCTCTCTCTCTCTCTGTCAAATAAATAAATAAAATTTAAACAAACAAAAAAAGATCTATTGAACAAGTAAATACAGTAATCAGCGTCTTTGTTCTTTTGTGACTTTCAGGATAATTTCCTAGAAGATGGACATTTAAGCAAAGGATAGGCATATTTCAAGGTTATTTGTATGAACTGCAAAAGGTTCACCAAAAAGACTGTGATTCGTACTTGATTCTTATACCCTTTGTCTAGGCAAGACATTATTTATGCTTACACCTCAATTTGCCATTCTCTCTTTCTTTTCTTTAATTTATTTATTCAGATATTATTTATTGAGCACCTATTACATACCATGCACCAAACCAGCTACTTAGAATTCAGTGATGAATGATATCAGTAGTTTTCACATTTTTTGCTCACATGCCCTAGAAAAGAATCTTTAAAAACCAGACACCTGTTAGCACTGTCTTAAGTCAGCATTTAATATTTTCTATCATATTATGAAAAGTTGAAAAGGATATAATCTCCAATGTATTGTAAATTCTGACATTTTAAAATATAATTATTCCAATTTAACAGTAGATTCAATAATGCTACCAATTTAATTACCACCGTTACTATCAATTTCATCATTGATTATCACCAAACTATACAGTCTCTTCTTTCACAGACTTTTATGCCACTCTTTTTTTTTTAGAGAGTGGGGAGGGGCATAAGGAGAGGGAGAATCCTGAGCCAGCACAGAGCCCAACACAGGGCTTGATCTCACAACCTTGAGATCATGACCTGAGCTGAAATCAAGAGTTGGACGCTTAAGCAACCTACCACCCAGATGCCCTGATGTCACTCTTTTTTATGCTTGAATCCGTATTTCCATGTACACCCCCCAAAGAATTTTATCCCGATATAATCTATTTTTATGCTGGAAAGTCTTTATCCTGCCTTTTAATCTTACTCTATCATACCTGTATACCATAAATTGTTTTAAATAATTTCCTTTGGCAACAAGGCTTTACACGTTGAAAAATTATTCTGTATTGAGTGATTACCAAATTAATAGTTCACAATTGATCAAAGCAATATAACTATATAACCAAATCTGGGATATATTTATTAAATATATAAATTTATTTATTAAAATTAAAAAGTAAAAATTTATCAAAAATGAATGTCAGCGATCCCTGGGATGGGAGTACTCCTGTTTTTCCATTAGCTCACTGTATGAATGAGATGGGTTTTAGTGTCAATTCTAGTCCTGATTTTCAATTTTAAATAAGTGCAAAGATACACTGTGGGACAGACAGTGCTAGCTGTCCACCAAATTCATTTTCTTCTCCCCTGGTAATAAGATTGTCGCCATAACGTGGCTAGACTACATTCCCCAGCGTCCCTTGCTGTTGCCGTGCCCATTATCAATATATTGTTTCTCAGCTCAAGTTCATCCTTTCTGTTTGCTTTGTGAAATGAATCTGGGCCCCACATGCATTCCTTCTTTGCCAGGAGGCAGTGACGCTTTGTCAGCAGAAGGCACTGGAGTGACCCTGAAGGAAAAAGGGTTTTACTTCCCAGTTCCTGTGTGTGTGTGGGCTCCTGACGTCATCCCAGCTTCTCTAATACCTAGCTGCTGCGTAGCAAGCAGCTTCCAGCGGTTTCTTCTGGCGCCCCTACCTTCAGCGGTTTTATAGCAAGCAGAATGTTTGCAACTCCCACCATGCTCACACTTCCTCCATGCTCTGTCTAGGCTCCTGTGGTGCCCAGTAGCCAGCAGCAACCAGCAGCCAGCAGCCAGAAGCTTCCCTCGGTACTGTACCCTCCCAGTCAGCTCTGTAGCAAAGGACCTTGAGCAGCTTTCTCTGGCACCCAAGAGGGTGGATTTCCAGCAAGTTCTACTGGTCAGGAACTTTCTGTCCTACAGTGAGCCATAGCCATACCCTCTAAGACAGTAAAGAATTACCTTAGCAGGCTTGCATTCTCCAAACCTTGCACGGTCCAAAAAATGGTTTGGCCTTTGCCTGGCTCCCGAGATAACCTCTAAGCCCTTGGAATATTCTGCCTGAGAAGAGTGTCTTTGTTTACCTAGGACCTTGTGCCAAGCCACATAGTCTACGCTAACAATGTGCTTTATACTTGGGGGGCTTTGGACCATGTAGTCTCAGTTGACCTCTGGAGGGTTGAGTAACTGAGGTCAGCCATATGGGCAGTAAGCCAAGCAGACATGATCAGCCCCCAGTGGAAACCCTGGACAAAAAGGCTCAGGTGAACTTCCTGAGTTGGCAATGTTTCGTGAGTGTTTTTCACACATCACTGCTGGGAGAATGATGTGCTATCCCTCTGGAAGAGGACAACTGGAAGAGTGTGGCTGGTCTCTCCCGGACTCAGTGCCCCGGGTGCCTTTTCGCTTTGCTTATTTTAATCTGTAGCCTTTCACTGTGATCAACCATAACCTTAAGTATAACAGCTTTTCTGAGTTCTGTTAGTCCTTCTCACAAATCAGGGAACCTGAGGGTGATCTTAGGGACTCTCAAATATACCTTTCCAGTAGGGATGCCCGGGTGGCTCAGTCAGTTGGGTGTCTGCCTTCGGCCCAGGTCATGGTCCCAGGGTCCTGGGATCGAGCCCCGCATCGGACTCCCTGCTCAGTGGGGAGCCTGCTTCTCCCTCTGCCTCTGCCACTCCCCCTGTTTGTGCTCTCTTCTCACTCTCTCTCTCTCTCTCAAATAAATAAATAAAATCTTTAAAAAGAAATATATATATGCCTTTCCAGTAAAGTCTGAATCTCAGCCCTGAGGGGAGAGGAGGGTGTTGGGACCCTTCCTTGGGGCTCTATCTCACCCTAGGGCTAGTACTCACTCTTTATATCTGCTATTCCTTTACTTCTGAACCGCCAATCCCATTATTCCAATCTCCTGTATTGGTTCCTAATTCTTCGTATTAAACTCTCCTTATTCAAATTACTTTATGGTTTCTCTCCTCTGATTGGACCCAGATAGATACAGTGGACATGTCGCTTAGGTCTCTTTCAGTAGAAATAGTGTGAGCTACTTCTGGATTAGGGCTATTAAAAAAGCATGTGTACTTCCTCTCTGCCCTCTTCCAGTTGGATGTAGATGATAACAAGACCCTGGGGGATGGTGGAGGCACAAGATGGGAGAAGCCTGGGTCTCTGACTCACCACGTGCTGAAGAGCATCTGCCAGTTAAGAAACAAACTTTGATAATGTTTGAACGATGTTTAAGTCTATCTGTAACCGCAGTTTAACTTACCCTAACTAATATATCTTGTTCACTTAAATCCTTAAGAATGGAATAAGCTGTGTGTGTGTATTTAATTGATTGAAATGCCACTCCATTATAGAATAGTCCTTCCACGTTATATGCCAAAGTCCACATACTGATCTTCATCAGAAATTATTTTAAATGATCTATCAATTGACAATTCCATTAGGTCCTCCTTCAATTTCGTTGAAAAGGAAAGATTGGAATCAATTTAACTTACAAAACTGTGGGCGCCTGCGTAGCTCAGATGGTTAAGCGTCTGCCTTCCGCTCAGGTCATGATCCCAGGGTCCTAGGATCGAGCCCCACATTGGGCTCCCTGCCTGGCTGGGAGCCTGCTTCTCCCTCTCCCTCTACTGTTCCCCCTGCTTGTGCTCTCTCATTCTTTCTATCAAATAAATAAATAAAATCTTAAAAAAAAAACACAAAACTGGAAGTTACCACTCACTAGAGTCTAATCATTTCCTCCATTTCTGATAAGTATACCAAAAAGGTTTTACCAAGACTTAGCTACCAAATGCTTCTACATCAGTGGTTCTCAAAGTGTGGATTCCAGACAAGTGCATCAGCATCATCTGGCGACTTGTTAGAAATGTTAGAATTTCTATGTTAGAAAATGTTAGAAATTTTAGGCCCCACCCAGACCTACTAAATCAGAAATTCTGGGGATGAGACCTGCAGTCTGTGTTTTACCAAACAAGCCCTCTGGGTGATTCTGATGCTCCGGTTTGAGAATTACTACTGTGTGTTATACCTGTAATTCTTTTGTCTGGACCTGTATTTAATCTGATAGTTTCCCCAAAAGCATTCAAATATTGAAATATTAATTTCAACATATCTTTGCCATTTGTATTAGTTACCTATTAGCACATGACAATATTACCCTCAAACTTAGTGGCTTCAGACAACACACATTTATTTTCTTCCAATTTCTGTGGGTCAGGAGTCCAGGCATGACTTAAACTGGGTCCTCTACTGCAGGGTCCCATAAGGCTGCAAAGTGCCAGAAGGGACAGAAGTCTCATCGGAAGCACAAATGGAACAGGATTCCCTTCTAAATTCACAGAGAAAATTCTCTGTTGTCGACCAGCTAGAGGCCACCCTCAGCTCCTTGCCACACTGACATGAGCCCAGTACGGCCATTTGCTGCTTCAAAGCCAGCAAGGCAAAGTCTCTTCTAATAAAACTGGAGTTATGCTTTTATGTAACAAAATCATATAAACGTAGTCATGTACATCCCATCATCTTTGCCATATTCCCTTAGCTAAAATCAAATTCTAGGTCCCGCCCACACAGAAGGGGAAGACATTACACCGGGGCAAGAATACCAGGGAAGTGCCCTAAACTCTGCTGCATCACTCAGGACTTTTTGTTTATGTGCCTTTGTTTCATCACTTGCGTGAACTCTATTTGATCGAACTTCAGAGGTTCCCTTTAGATCATTCAATAATAAACATGCTGAAAAATATTTACTAGAATAATTTTTTGCAAAGCTGGGCCTCATGGTCAAACCCATCAGCCAAACCGGACTATGACTTACTTTCTGTCAGAAAAAGTCAGATGTCATTTTGCAGCTTAAATAAATGTGTTAATACAAAATTTAAAAAATACATTAAAACTTGAAATAATACATTTTATAGCACATATGGTAAGAAAGATTACTAAAAGCAGTCAAGATCAAACTGATGCATGTCTAATATAATTGATCACGTCTGAGTTACCAGAACGAGATGATAATGGTAGTACTCATTACTTTCTAATTATTCAGTGTGATGTGTGACTAAAGTTATCAATTATTATTAATGTGATGAGTATTACTGAAAACAAGATACTCCTTCAGTAAATGTGTGTTCATGTGTGTATTGAACTCTGGTGGACAGCTTTGGGGGGATAATGCAATAAAATAATGCATTAAAAAGGCCAAAATAGCTCCATTAATTTCATTAGACATTATGATTAAATTTCCCATGTATTTAATGAAAAAGAAAGGTATATACTGCTAAAACTAATTGGTCCAGCAGCTAGTGTATAATTTTATTTTTTGTTAATAAGAACTGGAAAATCTTATTATAAGCTGAAATAAGATGAGTATTGACTATAATTGCAATGCACATCTCATAATATGATTTGACAAAAGAGGTTTGAACTATTTTATTGAACGAGGCATACCAAATTTGAAAGCCCATGAGATTTTTATATAGTACCTATTTTGGTGTACTTGCATGAAGGATACTTTGTTTGCAAATTTGTCTTTTTTTTTTAATTTCAAATCTATGACAAGATGAAAGAATAATATAATAGACACATGCAAACATTTCACTTAAATTCATCTAGCCTTCTACCTATTTATGAAAGTATATAAAATGAAAGTGCCTAGGTTGTAAGAACTTTACCAAGCCTATTGTCTAGGAAAATACATCACAAGCTGGATTTGTCTGATAGTCTCTCGTGACTAGATTCTACTAAACATTTTGGGCAGGAATACTACTTAAGTGTTGGTGTACTTCCTATCCCATCACCTTGAGAGGCACATGATGTCAGCTTACCCTGAGAGGGCTGAGCCTGAAGCTGATCACATGGTTAAGGTGGTAACACCAGTTCTTTCTATTTTATTTATTTATTTTATTGACATATAATGTATTATTTGTTTCAGGGGTACAGGTCTGTGATTCATCAGTCTTACACAATTCACAGCACTCACCATGGCACATTAGATCTTTCTATTTTAAAATTACTCTTTCCCCTATGGGATTAATAAGTAGACCATTCCCCAATTAAATTTCCCCTGATGATTTTATCATCCTCTGATGATCTTGCCTGAGTAAATCAATATACACATTGGTGGTTGCCCGATGTTAATTTTCTGGTATATCTTAAAAGGTGAGTAGACCTCTTGGCTCACGTCACAGAAAAGTCCAGGACTAAGACAAAGTTGAATCCAGAGGCTCAGATAAATTCACCAGTACCTATTCTTTTTCTATCACACAAGGCTCTGCTTTTCATTTTGTTGGTTTCGTTCTTGGGTTATACCTGATGGTGGTCCCTTTAAACCCAGGCTCATACTTGTATAGCTTCAAGTCCAATAGAAAAAGATGATGTCTTCTGAAATAATACCAATAAAAGTCTTAGAACTAAGTCTTCTTGAATCTGATTGTCTTAGATTAGGTCATGCCCCATCCCCAAGTCAATGACTGTGGCCAGGGAGATGACACCGAGTTTGATTTATATACCCAACCCTGCAGCAGGAGTTAGTATCAATTCCAGACAAACCATATGGACTGAGAGGTAGTTCCCCAGGGAAAATGGAGGGGCTGTTATTAAAGAGCGAGGCAAAGGTTGCTGGGCAGGAGGCAGAAACAACAGATGTCTCCTATAACTGATTATCCAATAAAGATGTTTAGACATCTGATAAGCCATCTGAAAAGACCAACATTCAAGAGTAGGAAGCAAAGCTAGGCACCTATTCACTCTTTACATCAAAATAAATTCCAGATGATTTTTAAAATTTTTATGCAAAAAAACAAAACCACAAGAGTACTGGAAGAAAGCATGACTGAATAATTTTAAAAACTGGGAGTAGAGATAGCCTTTTTAAGCATGACACAAAACACAGAAACCAAAAAGGATAATATTGATAAAACTTGACTACATAAAAGCTTAAAAGCTTTTATACATCAAAAATACCACACTGAATGAGGTAAGGAAGATCTACAATGAAGATCTAATAGTTATGAAAATCTATACACCAAGAAATGTAATAATGACCATCATGTAGCATAAATTAGAAAAGATACAAGAAGAAATAAACACAAATACTTTAGTAGGAGACTTTCAGTCACCTCTCTCAGTCCGTGACAGGTCAAGTGGATGAACGATGGTAGATAAGCAATGACAGATAAGACCTTACATATGTAACTATTCATAAACAAGTTCTGATAGATAAAATTTCAATTCTATACCCTGAAAATAAAGAATACATTCCCTTTCCCCACAACGGCCCCTGAAACATTCATGAAACTTGATCAGAAATTGGACCATAGGAAAGCATTCTCAGATCAGTGTACAGTAAATACCCAGTAATAATAAAATCAGAAAATAAAAAGACCCTTCCACCTTCAGAAGTTGTTTTAAACAAACTCTTTTTAAAAAAGACTTTGTGTATTTATTTTATTTATTTTTATTTTTTTAATCACACTAGCTAGTAGGTTCTTTTATTTCAGAAAGGTTGAGATTCATTAAATAAGTACACTTTAGGAACTATACAGACCATACACTAAGAAAAATGTAACAGAGGTCAAAAGCTTTGTAGAATATAGTTGGAAATACTTCTTGGAAGGTTTTAATCTCACCTCAGACCCTTCTCTGCATGGAGGCCCTAATTTCTTTTTTTTTATTATGCTATATTAATCATCATACATTACATCACTAGTTTTTGATGTAGTGTTCCGTGATTCATTGTTTGCGTATAACACCCAGTGCTTCATGCAGAACGTGCCCTCTGTAATACCCATAGATTTTGCGTATTTATTTGACAGAGAGAGAGAGAGCACAAACAGGGGGAGTGGTAGGCAGAGGCAAAGGCAGAAGCAGGCTCCCCGCTGAGCAGGGATCCCAACTTGGGGCTCGATCCCAGGGTCCCAGGACCATGACCTGAGCTGAAGACAGATGCTAAACCAAGCTACCCAGGAGCCCCCCACCTTCAGAAATTTTTTAAAAATATTAGAATTCTGTCCTAAACATTTCTTGGGTTTAAGGAAAAGTAACAACTAAAGTTCTAGTCTATCTAGAAGCAATAACAATGAAAACAACATAGCAGCACCTATGGACTAGTATTAAAACAGTGTTCAGTGAAAATTTCATAATTTTATTTAAACTGATAAAGGAGATAAAAGAAAAACAAATTAATTGAACATCTGACTCCAAAATTAAAAAAAGAACAACAACATAAACTATAGGAAACTAGAAAGAAAAATAAATCAAAATTGGAAAACAGAAAAAATAGAAATAAGAATAAATTAAAACAATGAATAAATAAGGGGAAAATAATAAAATAGGTTAAAATTTGCCAATCTTATTAAGGGAAAAAACGGGTATGGTAGGCAGAATAATGGCCCCCCCCAAAGATGTCTACACTCTCATCCATAGGACCTAGGAATATGTTACTTTACATGGCAAAAAGGGACTTCGCATATTGATTAAGGTGAAGGGCCTTGAGACAGAAGAGCATCCTGGATTATCCAAGTGGGCTCGACCTAATCATAGGAGTCCTTAAAAATCAGAGAACCTTTCCCTGTTGAGGTCAGAGAGAAATGTAATGATGGGTGAAGGGTCCAAGAGATGTATGTGAGAATTTGGTGTGCTATTGCTGGCTTGAAGGTGGAAATAGAAGACCATAAGCCAAGGAACGCAGGCAGCTATAGAAACTAGAAAAGGCAGAGAAAGAGCTTCTCTCCCAGAGCCTCTGGAAAGGAATGCAGCCCTGTCAGCATCCTCATTTTAGATCCCCAAGTCAGACTTCCCACCTACTAAAATGTGAGATAACAGGCCACTATGCTTGTGGTAATTTGTTACAGCAACCAAAGAAAATGAATACAATGAGGAAGTTCAGTTTTACAAAATAAGAAATGACAAGGGAGAAATACACCTAAATGAGAGAACACTAAAGGTCATGAGACTGATTTGCTGACTTTGAAAACCTGACCAACTTCTAGGAAAATATGATTCCCTAAAATCGACCTCAGAGCAGGTAGAAAATAAAAATAGACCAATTTCCATAAAAGGAGGGGAGAAATTTATCAGAGCTACTCCCTCAAAAAGCAGCAAACTCAGAGAATTTCACAGGGAATCCCCCACGGAATTTTTACTATACTTCTTGAGCGCTGCTAATGCCAATGTTATTTAAACTGTTCCACAGCTTTGGAAAAAATAAAAACCTTGTAAATGTCTCTTATAATGAGAATTTAACATTGATACAGATAAATAACAAGGATTGCATACACAAAATTTACAGGTCAAGGTAATTTATAAATATAGATATAAAAATCCTAAATGAAATATTAACAAACAGACCCAGCAGAATTAAAAAAAAAGACTACATGAGGATACTCTATGAATGCATGGATGGTTCAATACTAGGAAATCAATCAATATAATTCATATTACTAGATCTAAGAAGAAAAATAATACGATCATTCCCATAGACGCTGAAAAGGCATTTGACAAAAGAGTATGCATTTAAATCACTAATAAATGTAGAAAGAATAAAGAAATTAGAAAATCATAATTCAGCAACCATTACAATAATATAATTAATGCAAGCTAAGAACCATCAGTGAATGCCAAAATTAGTAAGTGAAAAGTTTGAGGACTAAAGGATATTTGCATAGTCTCAGAGTATCTTCCCCAAGATACTTATTAATTGCAATGGAAAAAACAGTAACTTTACAGAGGAAAACCTGCTTAATACTATCAAGTGATGAAAGTTAATGTCGCCAATAATAAGACAAATCAACACCCCATGTCTCCTGATATGATGCACTAAGAAAACACAGCATCCCTTCTGTAGTATTCCTACAGAATTCCTAATCATGAGGAAACATCAGACAAACTTAAACTAAGGGATTTTCTACTAAAAAGATTGGCTTCTACTCTTTAAAAATGTTAGCATCATAAAACAGTAAGAAAAAACTGAGGAACTGTTTCAGATTAAAAAAAACACACAACTAAAGAAACATGACAAATGAATTTTCCTTTGCTATAAAGGACATTATTGGGACAATGGATAAATCTGAATAAGATCTATAGATCAGATAACATTATATTAATGTTAATTTCCTGATTTTTTTTTCAAAGATTTATTTATTTATTTCAGAGGGAGGGAGAGAGAGGGAGAGAGAGAGAGAGAGAGCACACTCAAGTGGGGCTGGGGGAGGGCAGAGAGAGAGAGAAAATCACAAGCAGACTTTGACCCCGAGATCATAACCTTAGCAGAAATCAAGAGTCGGACACTCAACCCACTGAGCCACCCAGATGCCCCTAATTTCCTGATTTTGACCATTGACTTATGTTTCTAGAAAATACACACTGAAGTGTATAGGGGTAAGAGAGCATCCTGTGTGCAACAGTTCAGGAAAAAAATATATATACAGGAATAAATCAATGTGCGGGGCATCTGGGTGGCTCAGTGGCTTGAGCATCAGACTCTTGATTTCAGCTCACGTCATGATCTCGGGGTCCTGGGATTGAGCCCCACTTCAGGCCTATTGAGGATTCGCTCTCTCCCTCTGCTCTGACACCCCCCTATAAAAAAAAAAGAATAAATCAATGTGTTAGAACACAGAAAAATAGTAGAAATAAAAATAAATAAAAACATAATAAATAAATTAAGGAGAAAATAATAAAATATATAAATACAAACATATCATTTATATGTTTAGATGAAATTAGATGCAGAGAGAGAAAGCAAATGTGGTAATATGGAAACATTTGGGAAGTCTGAGCAAAAAGTATGTGGGAAGTCTTTATACTACCTTGTCATTTCCTAAAGAGTCTTGATTGCACTGAGGAAGGATAGAGAAGTTGGTCAAAAGTTTGGGGGTTTGGGAGTATTTTTTTTAAGATTTTTTTATTTTTAAGTAATATCTACACCCAATGTGAGGCTCCAACTCACAACCCTGAGATCAAGAGTCGCACGCTCCACAGACTGAGCCAGCCAGGCACCCCCAGGGATATTTTTAATGAGAGAAACCTAAGTATAGTTAAATACAGACAGCAGTAGTAAGGATTGGGTGGTAAATGGGGGGGGAGTGTGCATGAGAGTGAGGAAGAATAAACAAGTGTGAGAGTAAGAACAGAAGATGAGGAATTGCTCGAGATTGTAAAAGAGAATAAATGTTCAAGGGTGAGGGATGCCTGGGTGGCTCAGTCGGTTAATTGTCTGCCTTTAACTGGGGTCATGCTCAGCGGAGAGTCTGCTTCTCCCTCTGCCTCTACCCCACCCCTGCTCGTGCTCACTCTCTCTCTCTCTCTCTCTCTCTCTCACTCTTTCTCTCAAATAAATAAATAAAATCTAAAAAACAAAAGACGACACGATGCTGCCGTCATTCAGTGGATGGGGAGCAGAGATGTTAAACTTGCTACAGTGATCCAGGAAATCCTACAGAATGAAGATTGTACTGTCCAAAATACCAGTGCACCTCTGCCAGAAAAACTGACAAGAGCTACGCCTAAAAATCAGGCTTCTGGGGTCAATGGTCAGCCAGCCCACCATTACTGAGCCATGTGACTAGGCAAGCAACCAATTCTCATTCGTCTTGAAAATGAGCATTTTATACCAGATGGGAACTCACATCCTTCAGCCTCTGACGTGCCCAGATTCTGTCATCACATTGGGTTGGCCCCCCCAGAGGTGACCAACAACAGTCACGAGCTGATCCTACCAATGATACACAGGTGTAGGCAGAGTTAATCCCCAAACCCTCCACTATGTAAACTCCTCAGGCTGGGCTGGTTCACGGACTTACTAAGCTATGCATCTAGAATTTAGATGACAACTG
The DNA here is from genome assembly GCF_003265705.2 of Callorhinus ursinus. Lineage (NCBI taxonomy): Eukaryota > Metazoa > Chordata > Mammalia > Carnivora > Otariidae > Callorhinus > Callorhinus ursinus. The sequence continues at coordinate 71,488,178 of NW_027397063.1, forward strand.
TGCTTTCCATAAAAGTCTGTAGTTACAAATCATTTTCGCCTGGGTTATTTCATTCAGTGGTCCCATTAGCCCAGGGAAGTAGTTATTACAACTCCAGTTTTATAAACGAGAGGAACTAGATTCAGAGTACAAATGACTTCTCCAGATAACTGGGTCAGTAAGTGAAAGATGGCACAGGGATGAATCCCTGTCTTCTAAGGCCAAATCCAGAAGATTTGGCCTCCCCTCCGCCCCACCCCCACTCTCACCATTGCCCTTGGGGCAAATGCCAGACTTCTGTTCCCTTTGGTCCAGGCTGGGCAATGATCTCTCTTCCCCGTCCACCTGTCTCAGGTGATTCTTTTCAGATCAGAAATCACCCAAGGAGCAAGTAAGAGGACCACAAGCTTGCTCTCAGCTTCCTGAGGAAACAACTTTATAACACCAACAATAGATAGCCAACTGGTCTGAAAGGTAGTGAGTTCTCTGTCACGAGAGGTGTTTAAAAAGACATTGAGTGACTATCTGGCAAGGATATAGTAGAGGAGATTCCTAATATGCAAATTAAAGGGATCTCTGAGGTCCCTTCCAAATCTGAGAGCAGAGGACTCCATGCTTCAGGACACAGCATGGTTCGGAAGCTGTCTGGGCAGATGCCCAGGCCATGGAATAGAGACAAGTCTGGAGAAGGAAAGAAAGAAAGAGGAAAAAAATCTGAAAGTGATTGTGAAGACGAAAGCTGATTCTTCTCTTCCAAGACAGAGAGACTGGAGCCCCAACAGGGATGGGGAGACAAACTGGGTTGATGCCTAAAGAGAAAGTTAGAGGAAATGTCAGTATTTCTCAAATAGCCTTGCCCAGAAAATGTGTCAACAAACATGCAGCCAAACTCCACTGACTACAACCCAGACAACACAGACGAGAAAAAAGAGGAGCAGTCTCTTGAGAGAGAAGCACTTGAATTGAGTTAAAAATATATTAAATTCACAATCAATCAAAAATGCTAAAGGCCCAGAGAATGTCTCTGGACTAGACTTCTTCCATTTCCCTGAAAAGAGGTGGTGTGGGATTCTTTTTAAAGTATTATCTGAATCAACTTTTGGGGGCGGAGAGTGGGAAGGACTGGCCTGTGGTGGAAAATCTGCATTTCATCTTGTAGACAGAGCTGGATTTCAAATGCAATTCTGGAGAGAATTCTAGGGCCTACTGCTCTTCTTACAATGGAAACCATGTCCAGAATGTTTCTTTGCAGCCTGGCAGCCTGAAGTAATAAACAGCGTCAGGTGAAAGAAGGATTCACATTTATGGTATCCGACAGAACCACTTTTCCCCAAAATCCGTTAGAAATCTCGTTCAGCTCCTCCTTTCAACCAAAGGTACAAAGACTTTAATAAGTTTAGAAAAAAAGGTTTTTAAATAACTCCTTTTCTGACACATGAAAAACATTGAGAAAATGCAGATGCACTAAAAGAAGGAAATAAACATGACATGTTTCTCTACCACCCAAAATTAGCATTTTGGTATGTCTACTTTTTTTTTAATGTAATTTTCGTTTTTTTTGAATGTTCAAAACAAAGTGGTATTGAATAGATATTCCTTGAGAAGTGTTGCCTCCACCCCAGCTGTGTTTCCCACCCCCTGTCCCTTCTCAGGTGAAGTCTTTTAGATTATTTGTGTATCCTTGTAGGGCTCCTGAATGCTAGTTCAAGTACAAACATAACTTCCTGTTTTACACCTTTCTTACTATAAGAGGCATCAGACCACATATACTGCATCTTGCTTTTTGCTCTTGATCATATATCTTAGTTCAGATTTTTTCCTGTGTTTCTGCAAACATTTTAGTTTTTACTAAAACAGGATCACACTTTGGTAATTGGCTTTTTTCACTTAAGAATGTTTTATGGAGGGCGCCTGGGTGGCTCAGTTGGTTAAGCGACTGCCTTCGGCTCAGGTCATGATCCTGGAGTCCTGGGATCGAGTCCCACATCGGGCTCCCTGCTCAGCAGGGAGTCTGCTTCTCCCTCTGACCCTCTTCCCTCTCGTGCTCTGTGTCTCTCACTCTCTTTCAAATAAATAAATAAAATCTTTAAAAAAAAAAAAGAATGTTTTATGGACATGTTTGTATATGATCAAATATTCTACGGTATGACTTTTAAAGACTACGATGCAGGAAAAAGCCCTGGGATATTAATATGGCTGGTTTTTGCCTCCCTCCCAATCAGATCATCTCCGGACCTGGAAAGAAGAATGCTTTGGCCCCCAGGCATCAAAAGGTCCTGGACGAGTTTCAGCTCAGCCAGGTAGTTAGTGCTCTATGCACCGAGGCAGGACTGAGGCTGCGAGTGTGAGTTTATAACATTTACATAATCCCACCCACAGTAATGCCAGCCTGGCCTCTAACCAAGGACTGCAGCAAGGATGCAATCAGACAATGGTTAAGAAAAGACCATTCAATGTGGGGCAACAAGGTGTTAAAATATTGGTACATCTACACCATATACACAAGCATACGCCCCTGCATGAATACACACATGCACACACAAGGATTTGCATTTCAGCAGAGAACTCGTTTTGGTTACTGCTTTATGGCTTTTCAAGAAACATTTTTTCTCAAAATTTGAGTCTTCTGGAAACATTTTTCTTATCACATATTTAACATACATGCATTATAGAGAAATTAGGAAGAGTGGATAACCAAAAGGAGAAAATTGAAATAATCTATAATTTGTAAAAATCCTTGCCCAATTTTCGTATATACACCTATATGTATGTGTGTGTGTCTCTACACACACACACACGTAATTTACAAAACTGGGTTCATATTGTGTATTTTGTTCTTGTAATCTCCTACTCCACTCAACATGTTATAAATACTGCTCCATATTCATAAATATTATCTTTATTGTTATTAATGGCTATATAGAATTCTATTGCATTAGTGAAGATACCATACTTGGTCTAAGCAATCCACTTTTGTTGGGAATCTAAGTTCTTTTGAGATTTTTATTATTATATATAATGTTACACTGGACATCTTTATAGCCAAATATTCACATACATTGAAGGAGTCAATTTAGAACGAGTGCCATATTTCTTCACTCAACCACTGCTCTTGAGCACCTACTCTTCACCGTGAACCATGTAGGTGCTAAATTTACAACGATGAATCTGGCACAGGGCCTGTTAATTAAGTCAAGGACACTGAAAGAATGAGTAATTATACTTTGGGCTCACTAGACTCCCTAAGGTTCCTACTGTGGCTGGCAGGCCCTGTCACAACCCTAAGTCTTATTCATGCAGCCACCCTACTTCCTAACCTAAATGACCCTTTCTTTGCCTGGTAAACTTCTACCCATCTGTCAAGACCCAAACCAAATATCCCTTGCTCTATGGAGGCCTTCCCTAACCACTCAAGAGAGAATAAGTCTCTCCTGGAGAATTTTATGGCCCCAGAACACCTGTCACATTCCATTTGTAATTATTCATGTCCCCCCCATCTTTTGAGTTGGAGACTTTGTCTTATTATCTCCAGCTATGCAGAAAGATGCCTAACACATAAATGTTCTCACTGAGTACTTATTGAATGAATCGCTAGTACCATGTGCTTAGTAAAATAACAACTGAAATTACATTATTGGCAAAGAAGTGCTCTTAGCAAAGGCCCATGGTCAGCAACCAGTTTAAGAGAAGGCTCAGCTGTCCTGGCCCATGAGCTGGGCCAGCTTTTTCCCATGTTCGTATTTTGTCATTCTCTCACTTGACCTTGACTATTGAAGACTTAGATTTCATTCCTAAATGTCTTGGCTCACTTGAAGAAGCAAGGGGCACCAAGGGCTCCCCAGAGCCTAAAACTTTTATAATTGGAGGGACTTTTTAAAAGAAAAACAAACAAAATCATGAATACCAAATTAGGTGTAAAAATAATATTTATTTTGACCAAGGAAAGAAAGCACAGAAAATTATGAATTTTAAAAGCTGACAAACATCATAAAATCTCTAACAGCCTGACACACTTGTCTAACACTTTTTAAATTTTTCAATTATTCTGAGAAAAATATACATTAATCTGAAATCAAGGAGTACACAACAACAATATAAATACATTTTCAGATGGCTACAATTTAGGACATGGTGAGCCTGTAGCATGTTGTAGTGCCAAAAAGTAAGGAAGTGTTTAAAAAAAAAAGAAAAAAACTGATGGTCACATGTCAGAGGGACACTTGAGCCAACTGAAAGAGCTCCCAATGGCCAAAGCTGGAACATTCTGCAAAACAAAATAAAGAAGTATTGGATTATAGCCCAAAGTATAAAATAAATATCCAGAGTATATATATCATATACTGTTATAAATAAATGATTGAATAAATAAAAAGAAAGAATAAGAGAAATCTCCTGAGTAGAAGAATTCCAAATAATTTATGTAGATACTACCCCCTCAAGGAGGGTTATATAACTCCCCACCCCTCAAGTGTGGGCTGCACAAAGAGATTGCCTTCCAAAGAAAACAGCAGGGCAAGGGCAGGGATGGGAGGAACAACTGAACAGTGGAGAAACCGCACAAACACCACCTCAGCCAGGTGATGGAGGTCACCATCAACAGTGAGAAGTCATGTTGAGAGTCTGTGCCCTTCATATGATGGGATGAGAATGGTACTTTACCTCTGTGGCCTTCCTCCCCCAAACCCATAACCCCAGTCCATCCATGAGAAAAATAGATCCCAATAGAGGGCCACTCTAAAAAACCCAAACAGCACACCTCAAAACTGGTCAAAGTCTTTAAAAAGAAGAAAATGTGAGAAATTGTCACAATCAAGAAAAATATAAGGGTACCATGACAAACTAAATGTAGTGTGGGATCCTGGGTGGGATCCTGAAACAGAAAAAGGACATTAGGTAAAAACTAAGGAAATTAGAATAAAGTGATGAACTTCAGTTAATGATTATGTATCAATATTGGGTCATTAATTGTAACCGAGTATATTACTAATGTAAGATATTAATAGTAAGGGAAAACTGGCTACAGGGTACGTAGGAACTCTGTACTGTCTCCACAACTCTTCTGTAAATCTAAAACTATTCTAAAAATTAAAATCTGTTTGAAAAAATGGCTAAAAGGTTGTATTGAACTCCACAAATGTGTTACTAAATTACAAAACTTGTTAATGAACATGTGTTGGAGTTTTATCGTGAAAACACTTGTTCTTAGGCCATTGTGCTGCATCAGGAGACATTGTCCCTACTCTTCTATCTAAAACAACCAGAATTCATCGGTAATGAATTCCACCATGTCTTATGTGGAAGTATATATTTAAAATTTAACAGATAAATGTGAGCACTTCAGGTGAAGTAAGGATGGGGGCCTGGAGCCCAGTAAATTAGCCCTCTTCTTCCCAACACTCTGGGGCATCCAAGGAACTGCCCACGGCTCTGAAGAGTCTGTTTCATTCATTAATTCAACAAATATTTGTGCTGCTAGTGGATACTGTGGTACACAACAGACACAAGTTTTCTGCCTTCAGTGAGCGGTGGTCAGAAAACTCTGGACTGGCTCTCAATCCTGGCTGGACTTTAAAATCACCTGAGAAGCTTTTTATTATTTTTTTAAGATTTTATTTTTAAGTAATCTCTACATCCAACATGGGGCTGGAACCCACAACCCCGAGATCAAGAGTCACACGCTTCACCCATGGAGCCAGCCAAGCACCCCATCACCTGAGAAGATTTTTCAAACATACCAGTGTCTGCGCTTCTCCCCAGAATCTCTGAAGGTGAGACCCAGGAATCTGTATGCTTTACAATATTCACCAAGAGATTCTAAAGTGTAGCCAGGATTGAGAAACAGAGACTAACTGATGTAAGAACAACCTGCTCTAAAATCCCTGTTCAGTGATCTTTGTCATCAAGGGAAAAAAGGAGTAAAGGGCTGAAGTCCAGACCCTGGAGGGTGCCTCCTCCCCTTGAGGGAGTCTGGGGAGAAAGGAGCGGGGGTGGCAGAGGTTCCTCAGCTGAAGGCAAGGCTGGTGTCGCAGAAGTGGGGGCGAGGGGCGGGTGCTGAGGAGCAATGGTGCGTAGCATCCCACGCACTTGCTAGTTTTAGAACAAATCAGCTCTTCTCCGACATATGTACTAAAGAAGCCTCCTCCTGGAATTTTCCAGACAGAGCTGAAGACTACTCACAGCATAAAAGCAACAAGCCTAGATTCGGCTTCTCTTGAAACAAAGCATCCTAAGACTGGAAGGTCTTTAAGGGGTCACCAACCCACCCCCAGACACACACACACACACACACACACTTCAATAATGTTAGCGCCACAAGCTGTATGTTTCAGAGCAAGTTTTCATGGTATGTCTGAACATTCCATGCAAATATTTGAGCTGCCTTTTGGCATTTTTGCAACTGTAACCAAGAACTCTGTTTAAGGGAAAGCCTAGGAAACGTGGCTGAGGGACAAAGAAAGGGAAGAACAGACAACCAGGTGGCCTAGAGTTGAACAACCTCTCACCCCCTTATAACCTTATAGAGAAGACAGGACTCTCCCCACTTTAACAGAGGAGGACACTGTGCCTCTGGGGGTCGAATATCTTCTCCAGGTTCATTTAGCTAACACAGGGCAGAGTGAGGATTTACTTTACCTTCACAACTCTGTCAGTAGCTTTGTCGCCCATGTTCTCCCTCATGAGGAAACTGAGGGAGGCAGGAAGATGGTGGGCGGCAGAGTGAGGCTTTCACGTGGGTCTCCTGCTCCAAGGTCAGTGTTCTCTCCCAGATATCACAGCTGCTTGTCGTCCAGCAGGCCCTGTCTCCTGCCCCCACCCCCAGCCACACCAGGCAAGTCTCTGGCCAACTTTCTGCACTATTTTGCAACTTTTCTGTACCTGTAAAATTATCCCAAGATAAGTTTATTTAAAAATGGCAAATAGTACCATTGCTCTCTTATGCCAAACTCTTTGCAAACAATAAGTAAGTTGAAATTATTTTTTAATGCTAGTTTATTCAGGGCGCCTGGCCGGCTGAGTCGGGAGAACCTGAGACTCTTGATCTCGGGGTCATGAGTTGGAACCCCATGTTGGATGTAAAGATTACTTTTAAAAAAAGAGAAATAAAAGTTTTTTTAAAATGTTAGTTTTTTTCATCTTTACACATTCTTCAATATCTATTTCTTTTTTTTTTTAAGATTTTATTTATTTGACACAGAGAAAGTGACAGCGAGAGAGGGAACACAAGCAAGGGGAGAGGGAGAAGCAGGCTTCCCGCAGAGCAGGGAGCCCGATGCGGGGCTCGATCCCAGGACCCTGGGATCATGACCTGAGCCGAAGGCAGACGCTTAACAACCGAGCCACCCAGGCGCCCCTTCAATATCTGTTTCTGTGTACGTTTTGTAATGTGCATTATATACCCATACAGGAGCCCATGTGCAAATTATATTAGTTTCTTAGGGCTATTGTAACAAAGTACCACTAACTGCACAGCTGAAAACCTCAGAAATGTATTGTCTCACAGTTCTGAAGGTTGGAAGTCTTAAGTCAAAGTGTGGGCAAAGGTCACGATCTCTCTTAAAAGGGTCTAGGGGAGAATCTGTTCCATGCCTTTCTCTTTGGTTCTGGTGTTAATGGCAGTCCTTGCTCCTCCTTCCTCTGCCCCTGTCACGTGGTCTTCTCCCTGTGTCTCTCTCTATGTATATATTCCCTTCTTATAAAGACACCAGTCATACTGGATTACAGGCCCACACTGCTCCAACATGACCTTGTCTTAACTTAGATCTTAACTACATCTGCAATGACCCTATTTCCAAATGAGGTCAAATTCTGTGGCTCTAGGAAGGACATGAATTTGGGGGAGACACTAGCCAACCTAGTATAGTCTGTTTATTTGGTGGCTGGCTCCCCAAAATTCACATCTGTCCCACATACTAAATATCCCCAAATGTCCCCAAAGGTTTTAAGTCATTCCAGAATCATCTCTAAATCCAAAATCTCATCTAAATATCATCAACTCCGAAAAGCCCAAATTTCATCATCTAAGTCATTTATGGATGAGACTTGGGATATGGTACGTCCTGATGCAAAATTCCTGTCTATCTGTGGAGCTGTGAAACCAGGAAACAACTCATCTATTTCCAAAATACAGTGGTGGGACAGGCATGGGATAGGTATTCTCAGTCCAAAAGGGAGAAAGAAGGGGGCGAAAGCATAAAGGGGTCACGGGTCCCAAGCGAGTCTGAAATCCACTGCACAGCTCTAGGTGACAGTCTAGCTTTATTAGTCAAGTCTAAAATTTTCCAAAATTAAAGAAAAGGAAAAATAGCTCGTTTTCTCTAATATAAGAACTTCAGGGTTAATGCAGAAAAAATAGGAACAAACAAACAACAAACAAATATCACTCCTAATTCCATGACATAGAAGTAGCCCACTGTTCACATTTGGTGCATTTCCACATATACATCATTTATTTTTCATATTTTATCACTGTTTTTACATTATGCCTGTACTACATATGTAACAAGAAAGGAAAACAATGTATATTAATTATATACATATATATGGTTCTAACTATTTTGTCTAAGCAGTGTCCCATACCACATATTTCTTAGTCTCATTACAAACAGCCTTGTTGGAAGAGGCAGGTGCAATTGCAAGTGATATCCAGCCACAAGCCACCAACCACCACGGAGATCCACTGCAATGGGAATTTTTCTAAGAATAGAATGAAAAGTTACCTTTTCAGATGAAAGTCCCAGGTTTTTTTCGGCTTTCTGTGCAGTGACTTGCATTCTTTCTTTCCTCCTTCACCTCACCATAATGGAGGCTCTAAAGAAATCAAACTCTGAAATGTATTATCACAATAGGTTGTAAAGGAAGATAATCACAAAAATAATACTATAAATAATAGTATCTGCAGCTATCAGAATCTGTAGAGTTGTTTATTTTTAAGTATTGACTAAAAATCTGGAGCTGCACATCAATTCTGGGAGCGATATTATTACTCCACCAAATAAACATGAATTTATTTTTTATTTTTAAATTTTATTTTTATTTTTTTTAAAGATTTTATTTTTATTTATTTGACAGACAGAGAGACAGCCAGAGAGGGAACACAAGCAGGGGGAGCAGGAGAGGAGGAAGCAGGCTTCCCGCAGGGCAGGGAGCCTGATGTGGGGCTCAATCCCAGGACCCTGGGATCATGACCTGAGCCGAAGGCAGATGCTTAATGACTGAGCCACCCAGGTGCCCCTTAAATTTTATTTGTTAAGTAGGCACCACACCCAGCATGGAGCCCGACATGGGGTTTGAACTCATGACCTTGAGATCAAGACCTGAGGTGAGATCAAGCCCAACCGACGGAGCCACGCAGGTGCCCCTAAATTTAAAATTTAAAAGAAACATCCCTACTTATGATTAAAAACAAACTAGGATATGGATTAAAATGGCTGATAATACGATGTTGAAAATTACTCAAGATAGCTTATAAAATTCCATCTACGTATTTGTATCTTTAAACACTTGCTCTGTAAATTCTCTTTTTTAAGTTTTGATAACAATGTTTAAGTTCAATTATTTAATAAAGTGGTCTTTTTTTCAATTTAAAAATAAATAAAATGCCAGTGAGATGCAACAATCCCCCCAACTTAGCATCAATCAGCTTCCCTTCCATCAGACCACGCGTCCTTCGCCCACAAGTGTTTTTATTAACTGGGATACCGTCCATCTCTGTGCAACTTTATGAAATGTGTTTTGGCTTGGAGCACAGAAAATCCATTTAGACATTAATAGTCTAGTTGCAAGTTATGTTATTCATTCACAAGAGTAACAACAGTGTGCTGTGATTTTTTTCCAGCATTTCCCCCTTAATTTTACTGGCTAATAAAATCCAAACACTGGAACCTTTTGCCCAGAAAGTGGCACCAAAGGAAAGCAGCTGCCCACCCAGACCCCCAGGGTCTCTCCAAGTAAGACCAGAGTCTTGGGTGAAGCCCCAGGGGAGAGAGGAAGACCTGCTCTCCAACCGCTAGCCCTCCCCAAGGGTCAGCCAGAGGTTCTCCTTTGCTCTTCCTGACTGAAGGAAGAGATCCCAGGTCTCCCTGTAGTTCTAGAAATTCAAAATGGTAGTATCACTGCAAAGCATTCTTCATCTACTTCTTCCAATCAAGCGTTCTTTTTCTTCCAAACCCAACAAGCAATTCTGAGCAAATAATGATGTGCCAGATTCTGTGTAAGGTGGGCGTATGGGAAGGAGCTCATTGTTCAATAGGGGAGAGAGGTACATAAATCAATAATTGCAACACAACCTGATAAGAACCGTAATGAGACAGGAGCAAAGTACAAGAAAGCCCAGTGGATATTTGGCACAAACACAGTCACACTAAGATTTAAAAAGTATAACTATTTGTAAAAATAACGACCAAAGAGCTATTATTTATCCTAGGGTCAAATGTATACAAGAACATCACCTCAGCCCCATTTGATAAATGGTGAGGGACATGAAGCAATTCACACAAGAAAAAAAGAGTAACAAACAGGAAGTTTTCAAAGATCCTCTATTTCATTAGTCTCCAAAACACAAAATCAAAACAATGAAAACAAAAACTTATAAAATCCAATTCTCGGAATTCTACAGAAAAATTAAAAACCCCACCTCATCTAGTAGCAATGTAAATTTATATAAGACTCCAGGAAGACAATGAGGCAATATGACACAATTCAAAACAATAGTTATCTTTCTAAATCCAGGATCCCAATTCCATGGAATTTATCCTAAGGAAGTAATTGTAATGAAGAAAAAAAGCTACATGTCTAAAGGTATTTGTCACTGTCATTTATATTAGTGAGAAACTGAATATGACATACATACCTAATACAAGGGGAGGTTTCAGTAGATTACAAAAAATAATTAGAAAGTCGCTGTAGCAACATGAGAAATGATTTACTTGTTAATATAAAATTTAATAAGAGGAAAACACAAAACAGTACATGATGATAAATATAACTCTAGTCCCTGGTCCCAGGTGGGACTCCAGCGTCAGAAACCTTCAACTAGAGCAGGTTTCAAAGTGATTTGGTGAACGTTAGTCTAGGTAGTTCCATGACTCTTCTCTTCTATAATTCCTTCTCCCTAGCCAACTGCCACCCTTGTCATCCTCTGCTTTATTTATTCTATTTTAAGATGTTTTTTTACCTCTTCATCTCCTTCCCTTTGAGGTAAAAACTGTGTCCTACTCAGTTTTGTAACCACCTACCTCTTCACCAGCCACTAACAAATTCGATACAGTCATGATTCTTTAATTTACTTAACAATGTACGAATATGTGATGAGGGGAATGCAGAGAAATGACAATTACTGTGTTAGGCTGGTGAAACTGAGAGAACATTTTTTTAAAAATATTTTTCTTTTATGTTTTGTTTTACAATTTTTTTAAGGCAGAATCTCAATTGCCTGGACAGGATTTCACCGTGATATCTGAAATCAGGCTTTGGGTATTTATGTCCCATATGAGTAAGCAAGTTTATCTGGAAAAATAAATTTATAAGCTTAAATGACAAGCCAAGACATTTTTGGGGAAAAGTAAGGAAGAAGGCCTTATTCTATAGATATTATAACTTCTTTTAAAGCTATCGTTATTATGTGAGTGAGAGGGAAGCCAAGAACCCCAACACCTCACTGAGTGTGACTGTGTTGTTTTATTATCACTGGAATAGGTCTGACTTGAAAACACACACACAGTGAGTACATCCAAGTCTTTAATGGTGCTGGACACCCACACATTTTTCACTGTGAGCCATGATGAGTCTGAAGGACCACGCTTGGCAGAACAGTATGGGACCTATCTTGGACATGACTCAAGTTCATAGTGAGGCATCCTTTATTGCCTTTCTCCTCTTGTCAGTAATGCTCCGAAATGCTCGTTTTATGATATGGCTTTTAAAGGAATTAAGCTTGAATAGCACAGAATTGTATAATTATGTTACAATTCAACTGCAATTATTAACAGATCCCAGTCTGCTACATCATTATTAGGTAATGAAGATGATGATAATAGTGAGGATAGCTAACATCCAAAGTCTGTTTACTGTGTGCCAGTTACAGTGCTAAACAGTTGGGAAGACGATCAGGCCACTAGCCCATGAGTTCATGTGTGCTACTTAATTAGCATGAAAAATTTTAAGAACTTCAGGTGGCCATAGTCTGGAGGCAGATGAGTCACATTTTGCTCCCAGAAATCATACTGGATGCACAGGCCAGTGTCCACATCCCCACATGGCAACAATGGGCAGAAGCTGAATTTCTGAGGTTCTCTTTAGATAAGGCATGCACTTCCTACTTCACCACAATCCTCACTGCTCCCTATTGGGCTTATACTCCAGCCTTCTTCATAGCTTGCTTGTCTCCTTCCATTTGAATTTTCTACCCCTCTACCTAGACATCATGACTGCAAGTCAGGCATCTGCCACAAAATGGTACAATGCCAATAGGTAGACATAAATCTAAAAGGAACACTGCCAATCATGTAGACTGATAGATAGCTTTTCCAAACCTTTTATAACAGTGAAGTGTTTCTTCTAATGAAATCTTACACAAGGCCTGATCTCTAAATACAAAGAGAAGTTGATCTGGCTGAGAATGGGGAAATGCCAAGAAGGACCCAATCTTCTCCCCATCCCTCCCTCACACCCTCTGCGAGACCCCTCGACACTCTAGGGGCGCTGGGAACAGTCCAACCTCCTGATTACAAAGCAGAAGACACAAACAAGTGAGGTCATCTGTCTTCAGGCCCACAGCTAGTTAGGGGTGGAGAACCCAGGTCACTGATAAATGACTCAGTGTTTGGCAGCTTCTTCCTTTAAAGAGTTGTTGAATTTGTAGAATGGAAAAGAAAAATTGTAAGTAAGAATAATGATTCTCTATCGGCTGCTTTTTCCAAGCCCTCATTTCTCCATGTTACATATCTTTATTAGAAAAGTTTTAAACTAAATAGTCAAGCATAGAATTAAGAAAACCACATGGTCTTAGAGCAGAAAGGATATCAGAAGTTTTTTTCATCCCACCCCTTCATTTTACAGACCAGGAAAACGAGGAATTTCTTTCCCCCCCCCCCACTTATCTGTACTGTAATTAGTCGAGTTAGTCATTCAGTGGAAAATGAGGAATTTCTTAAAACCAATTTCCCCTCTTAGGTGTTCCCAGTTACCATCCCATTCATTATATCAAGTGCTGTTACATCTTGACAGCCAGAAGCCAGGGCTCTCTATTTTAACCAGTTTATCTACGAAAATCATGAAGTTAAAACCTAAATTAAGGTTGCAAATTCTTTCTTTCCATGCTTTTCTTCAGTCTTTGAAACACACTCTCCCAGGTGGGCACTCAAACATCTCTTTACTCCAAAAAGTGCATTTACACACTTAAGGAAAGATTGTTTGTTTCAGACTAAACTTTCCAGGAGAATTCAAGTCAAACTATCTGTGGTCAAGAGCTTTTATTTTGAAATTTCCAATTAATCTTCTGATAGACCAATAATTTGTAAAATCCAAGAAAATCCAAGAGACAAATTGAATTTTTAAAAGACTCACAAAATACAACTTTTTAATTATTAGATTCTAAACATAAAATTACTCTATCAAATTGCTAGGACAGTTTTTAACCACCTACTTTCTATTCTTGTGTTCACCCCATTGTGAACCAGTAATATATGCTTCATGAACAAATCTTGGAGCTACTCGGAGTAGCTCCAGATAAAGCACCGTCCAGGTGGTTGGTCTGGATATAGGGCATGATAGTGAGACCACTCATATGAACCAGGTAAGGCTTCCCACCTTTTAATCCCAGCCCAGCCAGCCATGGTTGGGTCCTCAAAGGTCTGGGCCATGGTCTCTGCACAGCTCAGTGGGAAAGAGATGTACACAACCCTCTAACTGCACCACTTAGAAAAGAGTAGGGCAGGGTTCAGATCATGGAGGCCATGCAAATGAACTAAGAAATGTTGGGACTTCCTCCCGACAGTAATGGGAAGTTGTTAAACTTGACTTGAGTCATATCTGGATATGAGAACAATAGGTCTGCCTGCAAGATGAAGCATGTCCGAGAGGGGAACGAGACCCATCAGGAGGCTTCTGCGATCGTTTTGGAAAGAGATGATAGAGCCTGAACTCAAGCAGTAGCCGTAGAGTTTCAAGAGCGATTTAGAGGACTTGGTTATTGATTGAATGTAGGTGATAAAGAGCAGGGAGAAGTCATCAATGACACCCAGGCTTTGGTTTGAATGATTACTAGTGGTGTATCATTATTTTAGCTATATTACCATATAGCTAGTGGTACTTTACTGAGATGAGAAACCCGGAAGGAGGAAGGTGCTGAGAACGAGGAGTCCAACTCCTGACAGGCTATCTTTGAGCTGCCTGACCCTGCCTTCTGACTCATGGTGGTCTCCAAGCTGGAATGCCCACCACTCATCAAATTTAAACCATAAAAAAGACATTGCAACCATAAAAGAGCATATTAAGAACACTAAAGCAACATGGCAAGATATTTATTAAGTAACATTAGGTAAAGTAATAAATTGCAAGTTAAAATAAGGTAAAGTTCTTCCCCTGTTAAATTGGCCAAAAAAAATTTTTTTTTAATTAAAATGCTACAAACTGCCAAGGATATGGGAAAACTGGCACTGTCACACATTGCTGGTGGCAATGTAAATTGGTACAAACCTTTTGGAAGGAATTTGGCAACATGCATCAAGAACCATAAAAGAGTTTGTTCCTGTGACCCTGTAATTCCACTTCTGGAAATCTATTCTAAGGAAATAACTCAAAATGTGGGAGGAAGCACTTCACATGCAAAATGTTTATCATGGCAGAAGCTGGAAACAACCAAAATGTTCAATAATAGGAGATGGGTTAAATAAGTTATGACACATTGATTTGCTGGCCTCTCGCACAGAATGAAGCAGCTCAGTAATGAAGAAGAATGCTCGCTCTAGAATGTAAAGTACGTGTGGGTAATACATCTCTGCTTCCATCTTTCTTGCGCAAACAATTTCCACGGGAAAAGGACTAGAAGGAAATGATCATGATGATTGGGTTACAGTGATGAGTCCGTAGATAATTTCTAAAGTTGTTTTAAATGAATTTCCCCAAAGCCATTCATTGTAAGTGGTCAAAACGCTTGAGTAAGAAAAACCGTAATGTAGCAGGAAGAAAACTGGTAATAAGAAAATTGTATTTGTGTTAGTTATAGAAAAATAAAGTGTAAGTTTTCTCACGGACCAGGAATGGAAAACACCATCGGTACAAGCAAACTGTTGATGTTTTGGGGTAAAAGATTTTTATATTTACAATATTACAATTAATTATAATATTACGTGTGAACTTGTAGTTATTTCAAGCAACCTACCCAATCTTCAAAACCCACCTCAAAGAACTTCTCTTTTCTTTTCTCTCCTTTTTCTTCTTATTATTGAAGTATAATTGAGAGGTAATGCTATTTTAGTTTCAGGTGTACAACATAGTAATTTGACGATTCTATACATTACACCATGCTTACCACAATAAGTGTAGTCACCATCTGTCACCACTCAATGTTATTCCAATATTGCTGACTATATTCCCTATGCTATAGTGACTATATATTGACTATATTTCCCATTCCCTATTTCATCTCCGTGGCTTATTTATTTTATAACTGGAAGTTTGTACCTCCTAATTCCCTTCATCTACATTGCCCATCCCCCTACACACCTTCCCTCTGGCAACCACCAGTTTGTTCTCTGTATTTATGAGTCTGTTTCTGCTTTGTTTGCTTGTTTTGTTTTTTAGATTCCACATATAAGTGAAATCATAAGTTGTTGTCTTTCTATGTCTACTTTACTTCACTTAGCATAATACCCTCTTGGTCCATCCATGTTGTCACAAATGGCCAGATTTCCTTCTTTTCTGTGGCTGAGTAATACTCCATTGTAGATATATGCCACATCTTCTTTATCCACTTATCTATTGATGAACACTTAGGCTGCTTCCATATTTTGATTGTTATAAATAATGCTGCAATAAACATAGGGATGCATATATCTTTTCAAATTAGTGTTTTCATTTTCTTTGGGTAAATACCCAGTAGTGGAATCACTGGATCATAGGGTAGTTCTATTTTTAACTTTTTGAAGGACCCATCCTGTTTCCCACAGTGGCTGAACCAGTCTGCATTTCCAGCAACGGTGCTCCAGGGTTTCCTTTTCTCCACATATTCATGAACACTTGTTATTTCTTGAAAGGCCTCTTAAGGCTTTCCTCATCTTCTAATCAAACGTTATTTCTCCTTCCTTAAGCCACCATGGCATTTGGTTTTCATTCTTGTATGAGCAGGGCCCAGTAGTTCCCAGACTTCAGTGCGCATCAGAAGCTGGTGGCCATTGCTGGATCTCACCCCCAGAGCTCCTGATTCAGGGTGGGGTCTTAAAATTTGCATTTCTGGCCATTTTCCTGGGATGCACCTACTGAAAACCATGGTAGGAGTAGCTGCAGATACAGTAGAATACCCCCCTTCCCCAGCAGAATGTCTGCCAATTGGAACACCTTCTTGGAGACAGACACATTCTCAGGGAGCAGTTACCTGTGATAAATGAAGAGGCACTTAGCCCATGTGCTAAACTTCTCTGGAGGTGAGGGAAGGCAGAATCAGTGAGCCCGACCCAGCCAAAAATTCAGTTCTACTGCCCTGGCTCCTCCCTAGCATCACGGGAGTTTGTCCCATCAGCTTTCAAAAGTTCAAATAAAGTAGAATACACTGAACACACTAGGTGGGGATGGGGAAGACATAAATAAAGCTTAGTCCTGGCCCCAAAGTCACCAGTGGTACCCATACGCAAATGCAGCACACAGTCCCATGAAGGAGAGATGAGGCGGCATCAGCTTTGCCTGGAGGAAGGGAGAAAGGCTTTTCAGAAAGAGCTATATTAGAACAGTGTCCTCGAGGACCAGGAGGAATCCACCTGGCAAAGATGGGAACCAGGTGAGAGCGACCCGGGCACAGGGAGCAGCTGGGGCAAAGCTCACAGACTAGACCGTACTGGCCCACGGCGGTGGGGTGGGGGGTAGTACTGACCTACCTGGGGGCGTGAGGTTTGTGCAGGGTAACGGATGAGGTGGGGACAGCTGTGAGTTTGGGTCGCCTGAACACAGTGCTAAAGGCAAGGCTTTTATCTGATAAACACTAGGGAGCTTTGGACAACAGCAGTGTTTAGGAAGAACCAGAGGGACAGGAAGGCAGATCAGAAAGTATACCTGTCATTGGTGAGGGTGACGAGGGCCAGGACAGGGGGCTGTGCTAGAGGAGGACAGGGAGGGACGGCTTGAGAGATGTTGGGGGTGGGAGCACAAGAAGCCAAGCCTGTTCAGCATTGTGAATCCTTCCAATTCCCTTTTACACCCCTACCCCCCCAGCCCCCCAGCTCCCCGGCTCCCCAGCATATCCTTCTTCCCTCCTTAGCTGTTAAATTCTAAAGCAAGGAGATTCCAAATGCTGACTACATCTTCCTTGGCCCATCTCAGCTTCTGGCAAATAAATTGGTGCCGTTCCCCAGAAAGCTTTTCTTGAACTTCATAAAGTTAGCAAAGAGAAGAAGTGTTAACAGTATGATCTGTTGAGTCTCAAATTCTAATCCCAGCCCTCACACTAACCCAGCTTTTTCACTCCCTGAAGTTCTGCCAAAATCAAAAGAGAAGGTCTGTGCCAGACACAAGTAATTCCAGCTGAACAAGCACTCAGAGGGTCACGGAGTATTGCTGTGCTCACAAAACGTCCTGCCGCTGGGGAACCGGCTTGGGGCGGCAGCTGGTAAATGTGGCGGTGCGTACGTGTGTCGCAGGCAACAAGAGTGACAAGAGTGGTTTTCTTTGCTAAGTAAATACTCCGCTACTGACGCCGAATTATGTGAGCCTCGAAGAAGACAAGTGTCATTCATTTATTAAAAGAATGGAGAATGAGAGAAGGCATGACTCTAGATGGCCTTCGAGTGAGAGACAAAAATGATTTAACCCCGGCAGCTTGAGAAAAGTCAAGGTGCGAATGTGAAGCACATTCTTGTGTGGCTATAATGCATGTAATCCTTTAGAAAGACCATTGCATCTAATCGCCACAAATCACTCTAAAAGGCAAATGTTATTATGCCCATTTCACAGATGACAGAGCTGAGGTTTAGAAAGATGAAGTCATGTAGCCAAGGGAATGTGTAAGCAAACTTCATCACAGTGAAGTGCAGACCGTATGGAAGAAATATTCTGACCGACTTGGAAAACAGAAAGAAAAAAATGATGCTGATTCCCTTACTTTTGTATATGACTGTAGAGTTTGCAGGGCACATTCATATCCGTTATTCTCATGGCATGCTCGGGAAGGCCCAGTGAGGAGGACAGTGATAGTCCCATTGCAAAGATGAGGGAACTGAGGGTCAGGGAGAAGGGAGTTGAACATTGAACTGAGTCCAGACCCAGCTCCTCTTCCAAAGAGCGAGGCTCTGTAAAAAACATAGGGTGTGCTAAGAAAGAGAAGAGGGGGCGCCTGGGTGGCTCAGTTGGTTAAGTGTCCGACTCTTGGTTTTGGCTCAGGTCATGATCTCAGGGTCGTGAGATCCAGCCCTGGGTCCGGCTCCTCACTGGGCATGGAATCTGCTTGAGATTCTCTCTCCCTGTGACCCTCTCCGCACCCCTGCTCATTCACTCTCTCTCTCTGAAAAAAAGAAAGAAAGGAAAGAAAGAAAGAAGGAAAGAAAGAAAGAAAGAGAGAAAGAAAGAAAGAAAGAAAGAAAGAAAGAAAGAAAGAAAGAAAGCAAGCAAGCAAGCAAGCATTCCCAGGAGAGAGAAGACCAGAAAAAAGGTCCTCAGGGAGACTTGATGGTGTATGATAGAGAGCCCAAGGTCCACGCTTGCAGGTTACTCGGCTGTGCAATGGTGGTGTGGTCGTACGTGTCAGGCCTGGAGCCACACCACCAGGATCTGAACCCAGATTCCGCCATTTAGCCCACCATGCCTCAGTTTCCTCATCTGTCGGCGCTGACCGTAACAGTCCCTCCTCCGCAGAGAACGCTGTGAAGAGTCAGCATGGGAGAAGCACTGAGGAGAGGGTCCGGGGCATGTATGATCTTCATGCAGTTTTGCTGTTGCCACCATTGTTACTGTTACTACCACTACGACTACCATCAGCGAGTCCTGGGGACGGGGCTGGCCTGAGGAGGAAAAGGTTGGAATCTCAGGTTGTGAAGTCTGAACCTCATCTCAGCCTGTTCGGACAGCTTTAAGAAAGCAGCACAGACTGAGCGGCTTGTTTATAACAACAGAAGTGTATCCCTCACAATTCTGGAGGCTGGAAGCCTGGGGTCAAAGTGCCGGCCCGGTCGGGTTCTGGTGGGGATTTTCTTCTGGGTTGCAGACTGCTGACTTCTCGTGGTATCCTCACGTGGCAGAAAGAGGGTGAGAGGGCTGTCTGGGGTCCCTTTGACAAGGGCACTAATCCCATTCCTGAGGGCTCCAACCCCCATGACTTCATGACCTCCAAAAGGCCCCGCCACCTAATAACATCACATTAGGGATTAGGGTTTCAACATATGAATTTTGGTGGGACACATTTGGCTCATTGCAAACCTGAAGGAAAAAAAGTAATAGGAGGCCAATTTTAGTTAAAACAGGATAAAAGTGTTTGTGGTATGACAATGAGTGTGGCCGGCATCCGCAGGGATCCCCGCACACGTTTCCCTGTGTGGACTAGGACCCCATCCGTGGGCTGCCCCAGCTGCCTGCACTTCTCCCGTCACCACACTTACCCAAAGCACCGTAAGTGCCTGATCCTTGCTTGCCTCCCCGGCTGGACCAAGCCTGTCTTCCTCACTGGTGCGTCTGGCGTCTAGTACACCGTCTGGCACCTAGTGGGTACTCAGTGAATATCTTCCTGATGAACGAATAATAAATGACACCCAGTGGAATGACAGTTTGGAGAGGAAAGAGTCTATACGGAGACCAGCCAAGAAGCAGGTGCAAGAGGCAGATGCAAGAGTCTGGGTTAGGACGGGAGAGGGAGTTAGGAAAAAATAAGAAATGTAAGAAGCATGCGCAAGAAAGGACAGATAGGGCTTTGTGAATGAGGGACTGTGGGAGTTCACAGGAAAGGAAGGTCAAAGTGGACTCCAGCCCCAGGGTCCCGGACACTGGCCATGACCCTTTAAAAATGGAAAGAAAGAAGGAGACATTGGTTTGTGAGAGAAGATCCAGCCATAACTTTGCCTAGTTGAGCTTCATAGAAGTTGCTGGTGATGCAAATGGAGTCCTACGGGGCAGTATGGAGTGAGAGGTACTGGCTAGAGGTGGGGGTTCAATGAGTGACTGTTCTTCTGGGAAAGGGGCAGCAGAAGGAGCAGGTAGTGACTGCCCAGTCCAAGAAGGCAAAGAGCAGAGAGGAAAGAGGTGGATGGCGAGGAGACCTGGATGGAGCAGTAGGACCATCGTTCCCAGGCTGTCTGCCTCATTTTTGCCCCAGGCAGCCCAATCCATCTGGTGGAGCTGGCTTTAAAGCCAAGTCTTGGTCCTGCCCGGATGTCCTTTCTCATTCCACCTCCTCTGCCTGCCCTTCTCCGCTCCTCCCTCCCCTCCAGCAGTCACTCCATCTCTTCTCTGCTTTACCAAGAAAATCGTAAAATACAAGCAAGAGGAAGGCCCATTCCCCGAGTGTCCTAGAGAAAGGCAGTGCTTAGCTCTTGCAACCACTTAGTCTCCCCTTCCTTTTCTCCTCAGTCCGTACTTGCTCAAGACCTGCCAATGAAAGAACTGAATCAGAAAGGAAAGCCATTTGTACCAGAAAACCAATTTTGCTTAAAGCAAGCTCACAAAAAGAACACGCCATTTAATTTTTGTTTCATTTCCTTGCAACATTTTATTTCAGTCGTGGCTGCTGTGAACCCACAACATCTCACTGCTTCCTTTCTGCGGGAAAACTGCCTCTAGTGGGGTTCT
Organism: Callorhinus ursinus; assembly: GCF_003265705.2. NCBI lineage: Eukaryota > Metazoa > Chordata > Mammalia > Carnivora > Otariidae > Callorhinus > Callorhinus ursinus. Next base: position 71,509,136 of record NW_027397063.1, read on the forward strand.
CAGGAGAGAGAAGGCACAGAGCCGTTTCTGCATGTTTCTGCCTCCCTGTGGTAGGTGGAAAATCCGCGGAAAGAAAGCTACTGCTCATCCACACTATGAGACAATGCCGGGAAGATCGACTCTGGAATCTTTCTTAGATTCACAACTGACTCGTTGTGTTTCAGAGCTGCTGGTTCCTCACTGATCCAACACAGTGAGAATGACTGCCCTCAGGGGACGGTATGATGATGGCTTAACATGGTCAGCGACTTGGCCCAACTTCGGTGCTCCCTGAAGACGGGCCCGGTGGTCCTTGCTGCTTGTCCCAGGAACCGCCAAGCCTCTGCTCTCTGCAGGGCTCTAGGGGAGCCACACAGGGGGCACAAGCTAGGGACCCGCTCCCAAGGGAGCTCTCTACCTAACGATTTCCAAGAATTTTCACTTTATTATTACGTTTTTTCCGACTTCAGTCTCATCTGACTAAAATGTAGAGAGACCTCACAAATTTGGAGAGGCCCGAGCAGCACGCCTTCCTAAGCTTATCACACTCTGTGGGCCCAAGTTTAACACCGTCACCAAACAAAACATCCCTTTCTGGCCAAAAGAAGGCCCTAGAAGGTCTGAACTGTCGACTTCATCAAGTGGTGCACTTGCTTGGAAGGGGGCCAAGCGTGTTGGAGTCCTGGCCAGCCCAAAGTACCCAAGCCACTTTTGGAGAGGGCAGGCGGAAGTGAGGGCTCTGATTTTCATGTTAAATCCCCATTTGGCCTCGGAAATGTTAAAAATAAACTTTCACCTGCATCTGATTTTCCTCTTTGTTATTGCAACCATTGTCTGTTTGAACAAAGAGGTAGCAAGGGCCTCTTTGAGCAGTTCACAGAGTTCAAGCCAGAGCCCAAATTGGAGGGACACAGATGTTAATGAACAAGGGGAGCAAGCAAGAGTGCCACTGGGAATCAAAACACTTCCCCAGGATTGTCAGGCCACACTCTGCTCTGTCAGCGGCCCCTCCTGGCTCTCGGGAGAAAGACCTGGGAGCCCCCTGTGCATGTCTTCTTCCGCAACGAGCTATTAGAGGGAGATGGTGATCTAGCCCTCCCCCGGCCCCTGTTTTTCTTCCCACTTGCTTGCATTTTGGAGGCACCCATCAAATTTGGGGGTGGGTAGCTTAGTTACAATAGAATGAGAAATCACAAACTAAACACTACAGAATTTACTGGTTACCTTGGAAGCAGTATGTTGTTATAGAAAGAGCCTGGGTTTGGGAGCTGGATAAACCTGGGTTCAAATTCATTTATATTCAGTTGTGTGACCTTGGGCAAATTACTTGACCTCTCTGAGCCTCAGTTTTTTCTGCTATAAAATGGGCATAAAAACAGCATATTGGTTAAGGCAATGCAAACTGCTGTAATAAACACACACACACAAAGTTACTTGGCTCTAACATTGTGGAAGTTCGTTTCTGATTCGCATAAAGTGCAAAGCAGGTATTCCTAATCTGTAGGCTGCTCTCCCGCAGGAGAGGCGTTACATGCCTACGTCCTTTCTCTGTCTGGCTTCCCTATTTTCTAAATGGCTCTCCAGGTCATCAGGCTTTGTAGCCGTCAATCCAAAGGTGGGAGGAAGATGATGGAGGACAGTGGACAGTGGAAGAGTTTTATACTAAGCCTAGAAACATCACACAGCACTTCCACTCACGGGCTAGTGTCTGTAGCACAGGTATGTGGCTGCGATTAATTGCAAAGAACACTTAGAACTGAGGTCCAGATGTGTGCCCAGGAAGATGGGGAAACGGGTTTGGTGACCATCTACCTAGTCTTTGCCACCAACACCAACCTTTCAGGGCAATAACGGGACTAAAGGAAATAATGACTATGAAATAGGGCAGCTCTCAACACAGGCTCTTTCCTTTCCTCTTTCTCCTTCTCCAGGGCCAAACTTTTGCTCGGAGCAATGAGACAATCTTCATTTGTAGTGACTCACAACAGGAACAGCTGGTGCCAACAAGCTCCTGACCCCCACCCACAGCCCTCGCCCAACATTTCCCCATTGCCGACACAGGAGACCCTGAAATCCTGCTCCCTCCCCGCATCTTCCAGCACTCTCCCCACAGCCTTCACAGCTTCACCAGGTCCCTATTCTTCCATGAAATTGGAAATCGCAGCTGTTAAATCCAGGGTCAGAAAATCATCACTTAAGGAAGAGGTGAGGTAAGTTAATGGTGGTGGTACTGTGTTTTCTGTTAAATTTTATTCTTTATGCCTGCAGGTGGGTATGCAGTCTCTCACTGCCACAATCCTCACCCTTTCCTGTTGATGACATCTGGCCTGGTTCATTGGTCGACCAGCCTGGTTCCTGGGAACCTTTGGATTTGATGCCTCCCAAGGCCTCCTGGGGGCTCTCTGGGTCTCCATGCAGGGCTGCCACTCTCAAGCCCAGCACCCTTTTCTTGGATGCATTCCCAGTCGGCCCCTCAGACCTCATGGGTTTTGCCTGTACCCTGAGTCATACCTTGGCTCCGCTTTCTCTTTCTGTACATATATATACGGCTTCAGGGATACCCTCCTCGTGACTTTCCCAAGTACTGCCTTTGCCTCACCTTAGCATCGGTTTCATTATTCATCTGGGCAAAAGGGTTCGCGAGCAACATCTTACTGAATGTTGTGGTTTTGGAACATAGGAGTGGATGAGGTGTCACCAGTTTCTAGAGGGTTGATCTTTATACAGTGTGGCCGGTTAGCGTTTCTACCTTGTTTCTAAGAGCAAATGTGTCCCAAATGCCAAATGAATTCGGAATGAATGTTATCATCCAAGCCTTTCATAACTTGAGAATTGCGTTGATCAAAGTTCTTATGTGGTGGAAAGCTCACGGACTTCAGAGACATACAGACTTCAATTTAAATCCTGGCTCTGTCACCTTCTAATTGTATGACTTTGGGCAAATTATCTAAACTCTCTTAAGTATGTTTCTTTCTCTGTAAATTGAGGAGATAGTCTTGTTTAGAGCGTTGGTACAAAGACTTCGTGAAAGCATGTATATACAGGTCAGAACATAGTGATGAAACCAAGTCAACACTCATAAATAACAATTATTATAGCTTGCCTAACGTAAGGAAGCATTAGGTTGATCTATGCTGTTTATTAAGTTTCATTTTTTACTTATTTTTTATTGACGTATAACTGACATAAAATGTTATGTTAGTTTTAGTGTATAACATAGTGATTTGACATTTATATATATTATGCAATGATCCCCACGATAAGTGCAGTTACCATCTGTCACCATACATAGTCATTACGGTATTATTGACTATATTCTCTATGCTGTACTTTGCATATTTATTTTATGAATATGTGACTTATTTATTTTATAACTGGAAGTTTATACCTCTTAACCCCCTTCACCTATTTTGCCCATCCCCCCACCCTCTGCCTCTGGAAACCACCAGTCCCGTGTATTTATGAGTCTGTTTCTGTTTTGTTTTGTTTGTTTTGTTTTTTTAGATTATTTGTTAAATTTTTAAAGTCACCTTTTTTCCATAAGGCTTCAACATATGATTAACCTATGTTTACTACGGAAAACTAGAGGAAAGGAGAAACTTAAAAGGAGAAAATAGAAATCATCCAAAAACCATACCATTCGATAAAAACCACTATTACCATCTTGGTGGTTTTCCTCTCAGGATTTTACTACGTACATGTATACGTTACATCATTGGAATTAGGTTAACTATAATGTTTCACTTCCAACATTTTCCACTTAAAACATAATAAGCATCTTTGCAGTAAAAATTCTTTACAAATGCTAGTTTTTTTTAAAGATTTTATTTATTTATTTGGAAGGGAGAGCAAGAATGAATGGGGGGAGGGGCAGAGGGAGAGGGAGAAGCAGACTCCTTGCTGAGTGCCGAGCCTGTGGGTCCCAAGACCCTGAGATCGGGACCTGAGCTGGAAGCCAGAGGCTTAACCTACTGAGCCACCGAGGCACCCCACAGATGCTAGTTTTAAAGAATTTTAAATTCAAGGAAATTTTTAAACTATTCAGTAGTTTATTTATCCTTTCCTTTAGTGCTGAACATTTAGATTATTTCCATTTTCTTACTCTCATGAACAATACTTCCATATGCAATCCTGCAACTTTTATTTTATCAATATTTATGTTTCCTTACTTAAAATAGCTTCCTAGAAGTAATATTGCCAAGTCAAAAGGGATGTACATTTCTAATCCTCTTGGAACAAGCAGTTCAGTATTTCCTTCAGAAATTCTATTACAACTTATTCTCTGGAGTGTTTTAAAATTCATGCTGTTGCTTTCCTAATCACTTATGCAGGGAGCCCGTGAGTTGACTCTATGGCCAGGGGATGGTAACTTTGTAGAGTGCACATTTTGGGGGGAGGCGGGCGGAGGGGCTGCCAGGCATGCACTTTCTTTCCCTAACAATGCCCTGAATTCCTCTGGGGGAATTGTTTCTGCCCCTTTTACAGTTTTTGTGTACAGAGTTGGAAGGGTCCCCAGGCAGGAGACAGAATGACACTGAAGCCAGCCGCAGGAGCACCACCCACGCTCTGCCCCCTCACCACTGGTCTGGAGAGCAGTGCTCTGTGCTCCTGGGGCAGGAGCCCTCTTTCCATAAAAGGTTCACCCTCCACCCGAAAGCCTCTCTCCGTGGTGGTGGGTCAGGCCAGTGCTGGAGCCTTTGGATAATACCCTGGCTCTTCCTTTCCTTTCCTTAATCCCAAAGTAGGCACAGAGAAGGCACTTAATCCCATAGTGCCAGGTGCAGAGACAGTGTCCAGCACATGTTTGTTGAAATGACCTTGGAGGGGGACTGAGAGAGCCTAAAAGAGAGAGGCCAAAGGGCTGTATTATGCACCATCTAACTGTCTCCTGGAGCCTTGTTCTCAAAGAAAGCCCCTGGAGAAATCCATGTGGGTCAAGGCTGATGTCAACTTTTCTAATGGAAGGCTCGTCCTGCCACCTAGTGGTGGGCAGAGGGAGCTGGCCGGGGGCAAGACCGCAGCAGAGTTACCGATAGTCAGGGTAGGATGAACCTGCAGTCCAGAAGGCCACAAGTGGGGGGGCAGGTCAGGGGAGACCCAGAGCACCCTGGGGACCCCACGGAACTCGGGGTGCCATATGAAGGAGGCAAGGGCAGGAATTATTCCCAATAACATTTACAGCTACTGTTTACTGAGCACTTACTGTCTGCCAAGGACGATCCAAAGTGCCCTTTTGGTCCTCCCATCAGCCCCTTGTGCGGAGGGGAACTAGGGCCAGAAAAGTCAAGTGACTTGCTCAAGTTCCCACAACTAGTCAGTGGCCTAGGGAGGGATGAAATCCAGCATTATCTGACTTCGTAGTTTAGGTTTCTAGGAATATTTCTAAAATCCAGAGACAGAGAGAGAGAGAGATCCCCTGTGTCCCTTCTGTTTCATCACCCCAGCCCCACCCTCACCCTACCCATTCCCTGGGCAACAGAGGGCGGTTTTGTTCACTGTGGTTCACAACCCTATTTTCACCTCGGAGCCTCTCTTGGCTCCCCATGTCTCTACTCGGAGCAACTCCAAAGGGAAGCCTTCCCCTCCTCAGCCTGGAGATCGTTGATGGGGAGGACAGGCTGGTAGTGGACTCCTTTGTCTACTGTCAACAAATATTAAAATATTGTAGACTTCCTGTCACGGTTCTTTTCCCTTTTTGCTTATGGGAGAGGAAAACGCAAACTAGGCCCCTACCAGGCCTCTCCTTTCCGATGAGCCTCTGTAAATTTCGCTTCTAAGCCCAGAAAAGGCTTCATGTGCCTTCCAAGAACAATGGTGGGGCTGGCCCAGGGCTACCCCAGCCTTGTCCCAAGGCCTGAAAGGACCACCCAGGAAATACATAAGGGGGGCAGGGAACCCCCCAGCCTGCAGACACTCCCCGTTAAGGGATGCTGAGGCTTATTTAGGAAAGAGCAGACATTTTTTTTCTGCCTGCCCCACCCAGATGAGTAATAAACTGCCTATTTTTAGTTTAGAGTTTTGTTTTTCTTTTCCCTTTTTAGAGATCTATCCAGAACCATTTCCCAGGGTTGAGAGCTTCAACTGCCTAGAGTTTGTTGCTCGGGGGATAAGGAAAGTGCTCTTTGAAAAGAAGAGTGGTCCTCAGATGCACTGTCTGTGACTTCCCCCCAAGAACCAAGATTGCCTCCAATAACTTCGGCATCATTCATTCATTGCACTGACTTCAACGTCATTCGTCAATAAATACTTGCCACTTGATGCCTTAAGAGCCAAAGATGGTTGATGTTTGGCACTGCCCAAATCCTTCTCTCTGGGTCAGATCCTAGGCCACTACAACCTCGCACACAGAGAGCACATCCCCTCCTGGCTCAGCTATTCTCAGCACCATCCACGGCCCGCCTCACCTCCTCTCCCAGAAGTGGACAACCTCTCGTCCACTAATCACCAGTTGCTGGTTCTTACCACTCTCCAACCCATGCACGTATTTATTTCCCTTTTCTTATAATGATGTCATCAATTACCTTTTTTACTCATTTGGTCAATCAATACTTGTTGGTCACCTAACCTGTGCCAGACACCAGGACAAAGATGAGTTGCAAGTCTCTCAGAGCCAAGAGAAAACTAGTAAGTAAGACAATTACAATATGGCATAGGAGATGTGAAGCTGGAAATATACAAAGATACCATGGAGTCCCTTCCCTCCTTCTCATTCCACTTTCCTCCCTTCACCTTGGCCTCGCCTCAAGCTCCTTGCCTTCACCCACTGCAGAGCCTCTGGGTTTCACTTTAATTAAATGCTTAGATGGTACCTCTTGCCCTGGCTTGACACAGACCCATTCACAAACTGAAAAGGACCAATGGCAGCCTTGGGAGCCTGGACCACCCTGACAGGAAAACTGCCAGGAGAGAAGTCCACAAATGTATCATCAGCACTGACACGAAAAATCAAGCTTGTGGAATGGATAAGTGAAGGACTGATGAACGAATAGATGAATAACTGAATGGTGAGTCAATAGATGGTTTAACAAATGAATCAGAGAAAGAACTTCCATCCTTAAAACAAAACTGAATTTTAGAATTTACAAACACTTGTGCTTGCTCATTGAACACTGTGTTCCCCAGAAAATCCTCTACAAAGATTTTTTTTTAAAGATTTTATTTATTTACTTGACTGAGAGAGGAAGAGAGAGCACAAGCAGGGGGAGAGGCAGGCAGAGGGAGAGGGAGAAGCAGGCTTCCCACCGAACAGAGAGCTGGACGTGGGACTCGATCCCAGGACCCTGGGATCATGACCTGAGCCGGAGGCAGATGCTTACCCGGCTAAGCCACCCACCCAGGGGCCCCCTCTACAAAGAATTTTTAATTTAAGAAATTAAAGCTACTTAAAAGTTCTTTGAGGCACGCCTGGGTGGCTCAGTCGTTAAGCATCTGCCTTCGGCTCAGGTCGTGATCCCAGGGTCCTGGGATCAAGCCCCGCTTCGGGCTCCCTGCTCCGCGGGAAGCCTGCTTCTCCCTCTCCCACTCCCCCTGCTCGTGTTCCCTCTCTCACTGTGTCTTTCTCTGTCAAATAAATAAAATCTTTAAAAAAAAAAAAAAGTTCTTTGAGAATGTGACGATGCACTTGGAGATGCTGGAGCTGCGTCAGGAGAGTTTCAGAACCAGGGTTCAGAGTCATTCAAGAAGGAGAACGCTGAATGGCCCCCAACTCATGTGAGGGAAGAAGCTTCAACTTCCTCAGGCCAGAGCCTTTCGAGGCAATCTGACTGCTGTGGGGGGCTACAAAAGGTGATAGGTTTGGGGCTTCTCACTTAACCAAATGGGGATACCACCCTGAACACCAGCTGGAAAGTTATGTGTGAGTGAAAGTACTGTGTCGGATCACCACTGCAGTGTTCCTACTGAGAAGAGAACCGCAGGGACACCTTTGGCATTCCAGCAACTGTGTTCTGACATTATCTCTTCCATAAATGTAGATGCTGTGCTGTAAAGAGGACCAGGATCAGGGAGGAAGAGGGTTGTGTGGTCAGGCGCCTGTTTAAATGCCCTTCAAGGCTCTCTGGTTCTCTGAGATAAGCTAGCTGAAGCTTTTGACTTTGGGGTTTAGTGTGTGGGGGAGCCTGACATCACGATCTGGCTTCATTTGAGAGAACGACACATGTTGGCCATTTCCTCTGCTGCAGGAAATCCCAGCTTCCCGTAAGCTTCGGGGGGTGCTCTTTTAAGAACAAGTTAAAAGACAGGGAATGCTGTAGCCCACATTTAAAATAGTTTGAAGTGAAATTATTCCCCTTAGTGATGAGACAGGTCCACAATTCTTTGGCCTAACTCTAAAACCCAAGATACTCTCAACATTCTTTATGAGCAACTTGGCAGCACACTGACTTTTCTCAACTAATTTGGTAGCAAAACCTGATCTGAACTTATGTGAAGTTATTTATGGTGTTCAGTGGTCCCATTTAGTGGAAATAGTCGTATATTTTTCTGCAGAGATATTGATGTATTGATGACAGTTTCCTGCCCCAGCCCCTGCTGGTGATGTTACATAATACACGTAGACCATGACCTATCTAAAATTGCTGGAAGATTCTAAAAGCTAAATCATTCCTGCCCCAGGTGTTTTGGATAAGGTACTGTGGATCTGTATCCCCTTTCACCTGACCGGCTTCCATAGACATGTCTTCATGGAATTAATCAGGCAGCCCTCTGAGGCAGTCCACCCACTGAGCCCTCTGTACAGCATCAAGGCTCCCTGACTCTGGTGCTGGGCTCTCTCCCTTTCCTTCTGTCTGGCGTCCCTTCCATCATCACTCCCTTCCTTGGTTAGAAATGAGCATTTTGACCATCCCAGCCTCTGCCAGGGCCAGGCCCAAACAGAAATGCTGCTGATCACATACCTACTGAGCCACCTTCTGTCACCTTCCACAAAATCCACCCCCCTGAGTCCCTTCTGATACTAACGAAACCAATAGATGCCCCACCAGAACCAGCAAAGACCATTTCTAACTATTGGATCCAGTGTACTCTGTCTTTAGTCTCCAGAAGTAAACTCTCACCTTGCTATGCCACTTGGTTTTAAAAAATGTGACAGACACAAGCAACTTATATAAAACAGAGATCATCATGTGCCATTTTTATAATAATGAAAAATCAATAACAAATTACATGTCCAAAAAAAAGGAATGGTAAAATAAATGTTGATACATTTTCTCTAAGAATATTATGCTGCTATTAAAATTAATGTTTTTGAAGAAGTTTAACAGAATAGAAAAACACGCATAATATAATGTTAAGTGAAAAAAAACAGATACAAAATGGTACATATAGTGCTATTTTAATTTTATTACATAAATACGCTGGGGAAAGACTAGAAGAAAACGTGCCAAATCTTAACAGTTGCTATCTCTGATAAATCGATGTGATTTTTATTTTCTTTTTTACAATTTTCTGTATTTTCTGAGTTGTCTGAAGAAAGCATTGTTATTTTTGAAAACAGAAAAAAAATTAAAATTTTAGTGAGTTTTGAAATAGAACACTATATGAGAAGCTTGAAAGATGACTTCTTGTCTCCTTGGGTCACTCTCTCATCCCGTAATTTGGATTACTGATATCCCTCAGTCAAATAAGAGATTCTTTTCTGCAGATTTTGGAAGGAAGGAGATTTGTTCTGTTGTGTCTCAATTCCTGAGAGAACTGTGTTCCTTTTGGGATTAGACAGACAGTTTCAGCCAGACCAAGTGTAGCGAATGGGAGTTTGCTCAGAGGCGAGCATTCCCTGAGGTAATTAAGCCAAAGGCCCCCTCTGACCAGACTGAGGGGACAGTCAGACTTCCAGGGCTGGAGTGCCACCTTGTGGCCACATGCATCCTTCCCCAGAGTAGCGTGGGGCGGAAGCCCTTCCGGGCTCTAGACAGTGGAGAGCATCTTCAAGTCAGCCAAGTTACTAAGAACAGCATCAACCACTCTGTAGACCACTCAGCCTCTAATGCCCCCGAACTTTTGGTGCCAGAGAAGTTTCCGCTGCATTGTGAAACAACTTGATGTACCAAGAATAGTCAGGCACCAGGTATACAGTTGAAAGATGCTCAGAAGGTCCTGGGCCCTCCAAAATGTCTACTCAGTCTTCTGAGAATGAACACACACACACACTCACACACACACACTCACACTCACACCGCATGCTCACACTCCTTCGCTTTTCTCCCCTTCTTCCTTACAGAACTCAAACCCCACAACACAAATTGAATATAAGACCCAGATGCAAATGTCCTGGGAGAGAGGTCAGTCACGGAGAAGTAGATTTGTACCCAGGTACAGGTGACTTGGCAGATCTTCTCAGAAGTCCATTTTTTGCATGGGGTTGGAAGTAACATATTTTCTCCAGGAAATCGTGTGTGGTTTTTAGTGAGATTCCCCAGATGTGGTTTTGTGGCTTGATTGACAGCTACAACATCTCCCCCTCTCCAGAAAAAAGAAATCCCTTGCTTCCAGCACCTGAGGCAGAATTAGGAATCTAGATACCCCTGCAAGACTCACTTGGACCAAGAGGTGCAGATAAAAACAGAAGTCGACTTCTATCCCTAACTCCAGGAATCATTTTACCCCAGGGATCAACAAGCTAGATTTAAATATTTTAGGCCTTGTGGGCCATATTGTCTCTAACTATTCAACCTGTCATTGAATCCTGAGCACAACCACATGCAATACACAAACAACGATGTGTCTGTGTTCCACTAAATCATTATTTACAAAAGCAGGCATGGACTCTGTAAGGAAGAAGGGGCCCCGTACTCTGAAGAGATGTTAGTGCTGGATTGGACTTTAGAAATCATCCAAACAACAGTCTCATTTCACAGCTGGGAGAACCACAGCCAAGAGAGGCAAAGAGCATATTAGTTAATGCTTGCCAGCTTGAGAGAAGCCACGGGCCCTCCTTTCAGCTCTGATGGACTCTGTGTGAAGCACACACAGACATACACTTCCTTCTCAGAAATCCTGTTCCCTTTCCCCTTCCTTGGAGAAATGGTGCTCAGTATCATCAGTTCCTCTTGCTTTTCTGTGAGAGGTCTGTCCTTGGGGCACCTGGGTTGCTCAGTCAGTTAATCATCTGCCTTCGGCTCAGGTCATGATCTCAGGGTCCTGGGATGGGATGGAGCCCACGTTGGGCTCCCTGCTCAGTGGGAAGCTTGCTTCTCCCTCTCCCTCTGCCTTCCTCTCCCCACTGCTTGTGCTCGTGCTCTCTCTCTCTCTGTCAAATAAATAAATAAAATCTTAAAAAAAAAAAAAGACAGGTCTGTCCTAGCCACACTCTAGGCCAGCCCATTCCAGCCTGATCCGTTCCTGAGAGCTTACTGAGTGGCAGACCCCCGTGCCAGGCACCTCCCCTGTGTTCCTCACTTCATCCTTGCAACAGGAGAGAGAGAGATAAACTTTACTTTTTTAAAAAGATTTTATTTATTTATCTGACAGAGAGAGACACAGTGGGAGAGGGAACACAAGCAGGGGGAGTGGGAGAGGGAGAAGCAGGCTTCCCGCTGAGCAGGGAGCCCGGTGCGGGGCTCGATCCCAGGACCCTGGGATCATGACCTGAGCCGAAGGCAGACGCTTAACGACTGAGCCACCCAGGCGCCCTGATGTGATAACCTTTTTAAACATATGAATAAACTGAGGCTGGAGAAGTTACTTTCTTGCCAAGATAGATGAGGGAAGAGCCAAGATTTGCTTACTTCCCCCAAAGAGCTTCTGGTTCACTCATGCTGATTCTAGAATTTCACCAGACTGGCTTTATCACTCCCTCCACCCAGACACAGTCTTGCCCAGCCTCAAGGACCACCTCCTGACCTCTTTCTTCTCCATGAAGGCTTCTGCTGCCCTTCTTTGGTCACCTCCAGCACAGATCATGTGAGCAAACTCCTACTTTCCCCCACATTTGCTCACATCCAGCCATACTGCTATTCTCTTTGCCCAAAAACCTCTTGCCCTGAATATTCACAAAGCCCATTGTTTACCTCCGTCAGAAGGTGCCCAGATGTCACCTTCTCCAGGAGACCCACCAGTTGTCTCATTTAAATCTCACACCCTCTCCTTCCCGCTGTCTCTCCACATATACTCACCCTGCCCTGGTTTTTCTACAGCACTGTCACCTTCTCACATACAATATATTCTACTTCTCTAGTATGTTTATTATCTGTCATCTCTACCAGAATATCAGCTGCATGAGGGCAGAGCATTGTCTGTTTTGAACTCTTTATTACTGATTCCTCAACAAGGGACTGGCAAATCGACAAACATATTGGCTAGTTTGATTCTCCAAACAACCTTGAAACACAGGAACATCAGGTATTTGCCTGAGGTGACTCAGCCAGCAAGTAGCAGAAGTGGGTTCAAACCCTCATCTCCAAACCCAGTGCCCTGGTACAGCCTCTCATAGATTCCCAGAATCCCAGGCAAGAACCCAGTGTAGACATGACCTAATCCCAGCACACTTTTTTTTTTTTAATGAAGAAACTAAGTCTATTGAGTCTATTGATTCACCCAGTCAGCTAGAAGGCAAACAGCGAAGACAAGAATCATGGCCCCTGATTGTCATTCCAGTAAAAGTGACCTCAGGCTTAGCAGCCAGGGACTAAATACCATATTTTGTCTTTTGTAGCAAAGTTCGCTTCCTTAGATTAGATCTTCTAGGCAAAATGTCTGCTCATTCCTTGGATTAAATTATATTTTGTATTTGTCAAGCAGTTGGAGCCTTTTGAGGCACTCAGAGTCAAGTCTGTTCTGACTTTGAGATTGGTTTTGACTTCAGGGTTGACGTTCTTGGGCCGAGCTTAAAAGCAGCTGTGGGACAATGGTAAAGAATATGGCTCTGGAGCCAAAGTGCCTGGGTTTAAGTCCTGGTTTTGCCTTCGTGATCTTGGGGAAGTTACTTAGAATATCTGTCCCTCGGCTTCCTCATCTGTAAAATGGAGACAGCACAGTGCCGGGCACCTAGTAAGTGCTTACTAAATGTTACTTATTCCTATAGTGGGGGTGAGATTTGGGGATACCTGATGCTGGGCTTTACAGACTTTGGGGTTCCTAATGGGACTGGGTACTAGCAGAAGTAAAAGGCATCATGTTTTCACCGAGGGTCCATCTAGGAAGTGTCAGGTGAGCTGGCTTCTGAAACTTGGTAGAGGCTTGGGAAGAAAGGGGGGGTGAAGAGATGTGCCACATTTATAGACTTACCTAGTCACTTGTTGAACTATGACCGTAGTTGCCTACGGGGCAGGGAAGGTGCTCCTGGCTCTAGCTCAGGTCTACTCTGCCTTCTACTAGTTATGCTTCTGAAGAGTCTTAATGATACGCCAAGGAAGAAAGGCTGAGTTGCTGCCACTAATACTGCAGTATTCCCTCCACGCCCCAAAGCCACCTCGGACTGTGGGCAAAGAAAATGTCCCCAAAGGGATGCCGGCCAGGGGACTGGCAGCATTGGCATTTCCAGGAGTCCTCGTTAAAACTACAGCCTTCCAGGCTCCAGCCCAGACCTGTGGAATCAGGCTCTGCAGGCAGGGCTGGGAACCTGCCGCTCGGGAGCCAGGGTTCCTCAAGGGATTCTGACCATGGGGCCCAGGTCAAGAGGAGAATGCTTTCCCTGCTGCCACAGAAGTTCAGGTGGATGAGCTAGAAGTCATCTTGTCCAACTTTCCCATCAGACATGAGAAAGCTAAGGCTTGAGGTCACAAAGCTAACTACTTATAGAAGGAGCATCAGTATGTCAAGACTGGAAATGTAACCCTTTGTGTTCCCAGTCCAAGATCCCATTCTCTGTGAAGTCCATGACAATCTGCTATCCCTCTCAGCACAGAGCTAAGCACATAGGAGGCACACAGAGCTAAGCACATAGGAGGCACTCAAATGTCATTGTCCACCGAAGAGAGGAAGCCAGGGAAAGAGGGAGGAGGGAAGGGGAGGACAGCAGGTGTCTGGCTAACTTTAACTGCAACCTTCCAGGGATGCCTGGCTGGCTCAGTCGGTAGAGCGTGTGACCCTTGATCTCGGAGTCGTGAGTTTGAGCCCCATGTTGGGCACAGAGCTTACTTTAAAAAAAAAAAAAGATGGAAAAGAAATCATTGCAGCCTTCCATTTGCTTAAGGTGTCGTAATCACGGCCTTCCACATGGTAAGCAAGTTTTCAAAAAGGCTGCTATGCAGACGTTGGTCATGGGGATGCCAATGGACCAGAAATACTCCTCTACCTCCCCCTTCCCATCAAAGTGGGGCACCTCCAACTTGCCACCTACTCAGGCACTTTACCTTCCCCAGGCTGCTGTGTATCACATGCTTCAGACCTAGGTGCTTGGCAGCCTCTGCCATGAGCTTTCCCTAAGGGACAAATTCTTTCTATAGATGACTACATTTGCATAGAGACTAGAGGACAGGTGCTGGGTCCCCTCTACCCCCTCCTTTTCTTGCCGGTCTCCTTGGAGAGGGGCTTTTCCAGTATCAAAATATATTTAAGGTATCATACGAGAGACCACCAGAATTAGCAAACAGAGACTCCACTGTGCCAAAATGCTGAAGCCTGCAGCCTGCTCCCACAAGAGCTGGAAAACCCTGGGACACTGGGGAGGTGGCAGGGAGTAGAACAGGAAAGAGGGGAGGGGAGCCGAGAAGAAGGAATTCCAGGGACCTCTGGGAAGCTGAGAGGCAACTTGCTGGGAAGAGTCCAAATTGGCCCCTCCCTCTGGGCTTTCAGTGTCTGTATGGTCGATTGCCACACTTACATATATAAAATAGGGTTTTGGCTAATGGAGTCTATCTGCACATCATTTGGATATGGAGGGCATAATTGAGGGAGATATTTATATGCTTTACAGCTTGTTTATACAATTTATTAAATACATAAAATTTGTATGTATAAAATATATACTTGCAGACAAATATATCTATCTTCTTTTTTGTGTTTTTAGTTCCAAATTTTCCAAAGCGCCTTCATTTCTCTTTTTCTTTTACTCTTTCTTCCTTCTTTATTTTGACTGTCTTCTTTCATCCCCTTACAAAACCCGTGTAGCAGGCAGAGAAGACATCAGTAATCTGGATTAGTAGATGCAGAAAGTGAGGCAGAGAAGTGACTTGCGCCCCCTCAGTTCCATCGTGAGCGAAGATCTGAATTAGAACCCAGAGTTCCTAAAATAAGCCCACCCAAAGTTTATCACTATAAGACAAGCTGTAAATGGTGGAATTCATTTAACAGACATTCCTTAAACGGCTCAATCCTGCTCTTAATTTTTTGAATTATGCCACTTCTGCAGGAGGCTGAGCCCATCTATTACATTTTTAAAATCCAATATTCATATTTTTTTCTAATTTATACATCTATATCATTTTCAAATAGTACCGTCAAGGGGGCAAAAGTAAATCTTTAGTTCCCTGAGCCCCAGTGCTGATAACTGCTCTCCAGAAATAACCATTTTCATCTCTTAGCTGTTTCATTATTTCTAAATAACATATTAACTTGGCTAAGTCTTGATTTTTTTCAGCTTATGATATCATTTCCTAAATTCCTACTATGAAAGATGAGCTCTCATTTTTAACATTCTCTCTCCATGTCTCTCTCACACACACTGTCCACCGCCATCACCACCGCACGTATACACAATTTCCTCTTGTTCATCCTCCCAACACCGTAACTGTGGGGTTGGATCAATAATCAGGGCTTACACAGAGCTGAAGCAGAGCCATGTGACATTCTATGGTTACATTTGCTTTGTCTACAAACTTTTGTTTTTCCAGGAGTTAATCGTTGTGGGCTTATTTGCTTGTTAATTTCTTTTTCTTTGTACCTGTTACTGATTCATCCCTAAATTCTCTGCCAGAAGTGTGAATATACTCATTGCACTTTTGTTCTTCCCATTCCATTCTCAGGGTAACCTTAATATGTGGGGTGTCCTTCCTGCCACCCCTCGTATTCCATCTACAAGCAAATGGGAACCAGAGAATCTGATGACAGACTCCATTACACAGTCCCTCTCAAGTATCCGAGGTCTGGAGATTTGGACAAGTGACACATAACCCTGATTTTACAATCAAAGACACCTCTACCAAGCACCCAAAGTACATATATTTCATAAATGCCAGTGGGATGTAGTGGAGTGATGTCTATATTTTTGCCCAGACAGAAGGCCTCCCCTCTTCCAGGGAGGGCAGAGCAGCCAGGAAGGATGAAAGGAAAGACCTCAGAGGTGGTTGCCACCTGACATCTAGAGTAGACTGGATAAAGTGTGGCAGATTCGCACACTTCTTTCTCTCAGTCCCTTGGCTGAGATGGTCCCAGAAGTTGGTCACGACAAAGGCCCCCTAGGCACCTTTTAAGGCGACATCTGCTTCATCATTCAGGTCTCCTTTTACAACCTGAGCACCAAGGTCCCAGAGCACCAGTGCATTTGGTGGAATCACAAACCTGGTCAGTGCTCTCCCGGCCAATTTTTTGCTCCAAAATGGCCCTGGTCACAGAGGCATTCTCAGCTCCTGCAGGGTCAAGGAGAAAAGAAACACAGGAAGGATCAGGAAGAAAGTTCACTAAAAGAAGTTGAGCTCCACTATTCAGAGAAGAGCTGCTGTAGTAGCTGCATCAGAAGGTGTCCCCCTGGCTCACCACATTGGTTTTCAAACTAGGTTTCAGAGGCACCTTTGCAGAAGTCACAGAGAGGAAGGATGGGAGAAGCTTGCGGCAAAAGGTATCCAAATGAGCAGGGTGGCAGACCCTGCCCCAGATTCAACTGAACAACCCTACTCTTAGTGGGTTAAAGATTTTATTTGGAGATTCTTCATACAATTTTATTTTCAAAAAGAGGTTCCTAGTATGTTCTCTTTCCTAAGATAAATATACTAATGGAATACAGTCAGATATATCACAAGAAAGATACACAATGCCTCTGCCATTCTAAACTACACACAATCCTACACTAGCCGGGTGGAGAATTCTCAATACTATTCCAAGCAGATGTGCAAAAGAGAAAAAGATTTATATTCAAGGCAGTTTATCCATAGCATTATTTGAATTGAAATGAACTGGACACGATCTAAATATTTGCCACTAGGGAATCAGTTAAATAAATTATGGCATAACTATAGGACAGAATGGTATATCTCCATTAAAAATTACATTTTTCTAAGAGTTTTCATAATATGGGAAAATACAGCATAAAGTTATATAATATCAATAGAACAGAGAACTGCATATAGGGTGTGGTTCCAGGTTGTAAAGAAAAATAATTACACACACACACACACACACACACACACACAGAGCCTAAGACTACTGAAGGCTTTTACACAATATGTTTGTGGTAGAGCCCAAGGACTGGGCATAACATGAAGGTATCACACTCACGTTTTTCTTACAGCTATGACATGCACATTCTAAGGGTTGACTGAAAAAAAACCTAAAAGTCTATAAGGACACAGCAGCACTGTTCATGATAGCCAAAAGTTGGCAACAACCCAGTTGTCCATCTAGAGTAGACTGGATAAAGTGTGGCAGATTCGCACACCAGCATGCCGCCCAACAATAAGAATGAACAAACTCTTCCAACGTGCAACCTGGCAGGATCTCACAAATTAAATGTGGAGCAAAAGAGTAAAGGAACAACTAGCGTATGATTCAGTTTACATAAAATTTAAAAGGAAAAACTAATCTACGGTGATAGACATCAGAATAGTAGTTACTTTGGGGGATAGTGACCCAAAGGAGCTTAACAGGGCCTTCTGCAGGGCTGATAATGTTCATTTTGTGAAAATGTATCAAGCTGTGCAGTTAAGATTTGTGCACCTTTATATATATATAATATATATGTATATACACATATCTTTGCATGTATATATATATATATACACACGTATATATATAAATATACAAATATTTGTATATGAATGAAATACAATACAAATCACATATAGATATATAACATAATTATTAATATAAAATATATTTAAATTATTAATATAAAATATTTTAAATTAATATAAATTTTATATAATTATTATAAATAATATTAAATATTATAACATATAATATATATATATATATTTTACTTCATTAGAAAGTTTACTTCAAGGAAAAATAAGAAGTTTAAAGTGACCCAACGGGAGAAGCTAAAATGGGCAGCTATATTCTGGGTGGAAACAAAAACCTGAGGCTTTTTAACTAAGCTAATCCCCACTAGGGCAGGTAGTGACCCATTAAGACCATGTGCTCACGGAAAACAGTCGATGCCTTTTTCTTTTTTTTTT
>NW_027397063.1:71527780-71576703 GCF_003265705.2 Callorhinus ursinus
ATTCCATTGTGTATATATACCACGTCTTCATTATCCATTCATCTGTCGATGGACATCTTGGCTCTTTCCATAGTTTGGCTATTGTGGACATTGCTGCCATAAACATCAGGTTGCACGTACCCCCTTCGGATCCCTACATTTGTATCTTTGGGGTAAATACCCAGTAGTGCAATTGCTGGGTTGTATAGTAGCTCTATTTTCAACTTTTTGAGGAACGTCCATACTGTTTTCCAGAGTTCGATGCCTTTTTCTTTGTAGTTTGAAGGCATCCTGAGCTGATGTCCAAGCGTTTACTTAGGGTTCCCTCGATGAAAGGAGTCTGTGTTTTTGGTCCACCCAGTGAAGAGAATGGGCAGGATTCTCTGCTCCTAACGTTCAGCTGCACACTGCCTTGCCTGTGTTTGCCTCTTACTTCCAAGTGTGATTACCTCAACCCAGTCAGCTCTCAGCTAGGAGGCTGTATAACATGATTCAAGCTGCGGAGTATGACGGTCCCGGGTTTAACACCCAGCTCCACCCCTTACTAGCTGCCTGAGCTTAGACAAGTTTTACACTTCCCCTAAGCTTTGATTTCCTCATTTACAGAATGGGGGTTATAGTAGTATTTACTGCATATCGGCGTGGTGAGGATTAAATGAAATTAAACCACTTAATCTATGTGGTGCCGTTAAAAGAAATGAACTGCTATTATTTCTCAACCCACTTTGCACCATCCGGTTAGTTTCCTCACTGCAACCAGCCTCTTACCCCACATTGGCGTTCATCCTCTCCAATGCACTAAACTAATATGTGCTCAAAGAGCAGCAGTTAGCTTATCAAAAAGGAAAATATGGAAATAAATCTGCCTGGGGGTGGGGGAGGCATGAAGCACATTTGAATCCAAACAAAATATTTAGTGGTTAGCCAAGCTTGGAGGGTTCCCGGTCTCCCACTCTCCACCACAGTTTCTCTCGAAGAATGAATGACACCTTGACTCTACCCTTCTCCTCGGGTCTTAACGACACATCCAAGGAAACAGAGAAGCTTGGGGCATCTGGAGAGTTTGTCTTGACGAGGGTGAGGCAAATGAGGCACTCACCTCAGTACACAATTTAAGGGATCACCAAAAACTGCATGATGAAGATAAAGATCTTAATGCAATATTTTTAAAAATCAAAATGAATCCCCAACATCCATGGTGAACATATTTCAAAATGTTCAGTAAAGACAGGATCCAGCAAGGCCAGGATTAGGGTGAGGCAGGTGAGGCTAAGTCTCCTTAGCACCTGCAGGACTCCTGACCATCTTAAATTCTTAGATTTTACCCAAGAGAGCCACTGCTGTCTAGTAAAACACACATTTGTGTAATTTTCTTTTGAACTAGATGATTCCCTTTCTGTAGGAGCCTGGCCCAGGATCCTTCATCCTGCCAGTTCCCTTTGGAGCAGACTCAGCCTGCATTTCCCACAACAGCAGCGAGAGTGTGTGTGTGTGTGTGTGTGTGTGTGTGTGTGTGTGTGTGTGTGTGTGTTCTCTCTCCTGAGAATGAGGACAAATTCTCAGGGGAGAAAATTGATTAGCCTAACTTGGGTAAGTATCCACCCACAGTCCACTCAGCTGAGACGTTGTGTGCCTATTTTGTCCCAGCCACTATGTTAGGTATTAACGAAATATCTTCTCCTTACACCAACCCTGTGATTTAGGTATTCCTGCCTTTGCTTTTCCGATGAGGAAAGTGAGTTACATCTAAAGCCACAGAACTAGGTCGTGGCAGAGCTGGGATTAGAATTAAGTTCTTCTTTCTGTCTAGATGCAAAGCCCATGCTGTTTTCAATAAACACACTGCCTCCCTTTCTATATAAGAAGGACATGGTAACTGTTCAATAATTTCTCAATATTATAGTAAACTTAAGCTAAATTATTGGTGTTCTAAAGAGGGAAAAATCACTTACCACTTGGAGAGAAGAGTAAAAGGAAAAAAATCAGGGGAAGGACTTGTGAAAGGCTTCATATCTAATCTAGTTCAGATAAGAATTGGTATTGTAGAACTGGGTAAGAAAGACATTCCTGCCAAAGGATAAAGCTTTATAAGCCCGTAACAGCTTTAAGCATTAAAAAGTTTAGATGAAGTTCTTTGCTTGTGCTTATGTTTCTCAGATTTGAACGGATTTTTCTTATTTATCAAATAATGCATTCCCCTGAAGAAGATTTGGAAAATTCTAGTAAGTGTGAATTAGGATCACTTTCCTCGTTATAGCACTACCTTCCTCAAGGGAACCACATTTAACATATTTGATCCCATATTTTTTTATTCATTTTTGTCTTTATATAGTTGAGATCATTCTTTACATACAGGTGGGTCGCTATTGAGGGGTAAAATAAAGATGAACAAAAATAAAGGTGAATAAAATATAATAAAACCATGTTAGTATATTCCAGATTTTACTGGTCAGGACTTTCACTGGCAGACACTGATTATGGAAATTATTCAAAAGATATCAGTCAATTTTAGAAACCTCAGAAATTCTGAGAACAAATCTCTGAGGCTGAATGGTCAGGACATGCCTCAGAATGATGCACAGAACTGGTCTGGCAAAGATACCAGGGCTGCTGTCCCTGAGCAGGGCCACCGCAACTTAGAGTGGCCAACACTGTTGACCATGGGTGGGGGACAATGGCAGCTTCGAGATAAACCTGTATACAAATGGGAACAGCGGCGCCTGAGTGGCTCAGTCCTTAAGCGTCTGCCTTTGGGCCAGGTCATGATCCCAGGATCCTGGGGTCCAGCCCCGCCTGCTCCGCAGGAAGCCTGCTTCTCCCTCTCCCACTCCCCCTGCTTGCGTTCCTGCTCTCACTATCTCTCTCTGTCAAAAAAAAAAAAAAAGGAACATAATTTACAATAAAAGCAGAACCACATAGAAGAGGACAAGTTATTTAATACCCAGTGCTGGGGAAGCTGGTGATACCTCTACGGGGAAAAAAAATAAAATGATCTATGTCCCACACCACACACAAGACTGTACTTGGAATTGAACCTAAATGTGATAGATGAAAACAGCAAAGAGAACAAAGTATAGAACGTCTTTGTCACTTATGATCATGGAAAGATTCATAAAAAATTCATAAACAAAATTTCTCAGTACACTGGTAGCCAATAGGGAAGGTATCAAATAAAAGAGCTACAGCACCAGAGTCTCCATCAGATGCTGAGAAACAAGCCACACAGTGTAAATCAAAGCCCCAAATGCCCACAGTCCTGGCTAGGAGCAGAAGAGGAATGCCACAAGGAGGAGGCAAGTGACAGACAGCTCCTTAGGGCCTTCTTGGACTGAATCAAGATTGATTGGGGATGGGAGGGAAGGTTCCAGAGATTCAGCTGGTTGAGCATCAAATACTGTGTTGTAATTGATCATTCGACTTCTCACCTCACCATGCTGATATGGTCTGGGAAGACTTGTGTTAATTTTTTTAAAAACCTCTATCCATTCAATTTTAATGGTATTGACCCTATAAATATTTTGGTGAGGCATCATTAACATGAAGACATTCATTTTCCCATAGCAAATCAGCAAAAGAAAATCTCTCACATCAGATTTGTCTGATAAGACAAATATCAGAAGACAAAGAGAGTTTTAACCTTCTCTCTCACTTCTGTCCATTTCAGGAAATTTTTCCTGCCTGCCAAACCCTCTTTTCTTTATTTGCTCCTATGTTGTCATAACGAAAACTGTACAACTGCTGTCAAACGTTTAAAAGAAACCAAAAAAAGAAAAACCTAGAGGAAAATGTAAGGGTACATTTATCTTATCTCAGGACGAGAAAGGACTTTCTCAGCTTAAATAGAATAAAAAAAAATTCCTAATGAACAAAATGTGTAGCTCTGATTACATGAAAATTTATAATTTCTTGCGGTCAACACACATTGAGATAGCTACCTAGCTCACAGTGATTTCCCATTGACCATATTTATGCCACTATATATCTTTTGCCAGTGAGAGAGTTGCATCCCAGGATAAGGGTAGGCACATGACCCAGCAGCCTAGCCAATCATAGTACCTCTCTCCTCCCACTTCCTATCATTTGTCCTCCATTCATTTCACAGCTATTCATTGAGTGGGGATTCAGTGATGAGCAAAATATTCCTGTCCTCTTAAAGCTTAGAGTTTGGGGAAAATTAAACATTAATCAAAAGAAACATAGAAAATTGTTAAATAAATTATGTACAGCCATATGGTAGAATATTATACAACCAGTAGTATACATGGAGGATATAACACCGCTTTTATAATCAGAGAAAAGAATCCAATTATAATGTTCCAATTGCCAATAAGTCACGAGGAGGCAGGCTTCCACCTCATCTGGTCCAGATCTGCTCTCGGCACTTCAAGCCTCCTTAACGGCTCAGCTGTGCTCACAGGCATCCTGTGGTCTGGTCTCTAGGCTCCTGGAACCCGCCAAACATTCTCACCTCAGTGCCTTTGTGCCCTTACTGATTCCCTCCTCAGAACACAGCTTTCTTGCTCTTGAAACAGCTGACTTCTCTTCTTCATAAAAAGGGCATGGTATATGGGGCGCCTGGGTGGCTCAGTCGGTAGGTGTCTGCCTCCGGTTCAGGTCCTGATCCCAGGGTCCTGGGATCAAGCCCCGCATCGGGCACTCCCCCTGCTTGTGTTCCCTCTCTCGCTGTCTCTCTCTGTCAAATAAATAAATAAAATCTTTTTTTAAAAGTCATGGTATAAAGATCATGACACATATTTACAATGGAATACCATGCAACTGTTTTTTAATATGAGCTAAATCTATGGGTACTAATATGGAAAAATATTTAGTGTATTTTAGATTGCTAAGTGAAAAAAGCAAGTTGCAGAACAGCCTGTCAAAAGAATATGTACAGCATGATTCCATGTGTTTTGTAAAAAAAAATTGTCTATCAAACATCTAAATTTAGTGTTTTTACACTAAATATTTAACTGGGGAAGCTGAGTAATGAAACTAGGAAAGAAAGGAGAATGGGAAAGAGGATTTTCACTTTTTACATTGCACACTTATTATTGAGGTTTTTTTATATCCTCAGCCTATATTATTTATATAATAAGAATTCTAAGGCAAACATTTTCTCTGTAAGTTAAATGTCTTAGCTCTGAATGTTGTTATTTTGGTATTCTAGTTTTTGCTCCCTTTATCTCTTTCCCAGATTTCTCTAAGTAGCTGGAGAAGGTCTCTATTTTATTTTTTTTAAGCTGAGTTTTTCTTTTAGTGCTCAGGACACTCAAAGTGATTGGTTATTTCACCACAGTTATTTATATTATGTAGCCATAATCACCATGCTGTTTCCTTAATTTCCTCTCAGTTCTAAACTGGCTCATGAAAACCTGCCTTAACTAACTCTCCAAGTTTTGACTTCTACATTCATGTTCCCAAGCAATGGACAGGTGTTGAGTCACTAGATCTACTATTAGTTCTCTGAGGACACTCCCACTTCACTCCTTGCTTTTTTTATTTTATTTTATTTTATTATGTTATGTTAGTCACCATACATCATTAGTTTTTGATGTAGTGTTCCATGATTCACTGTTTTCGTATAACACCCAGTGCTCCATGCAGTACATGCCCTCCTTAATACCCATCACCAGGCTAACCCATCCCTCCACCCCCCTCCCCTCTAAAACCCTCAGTTTGTTTCTCAGAGTCCATAGTCTCTCATGGTTCATCTCTCCCTCCGATTTCCCAAGGATCTTGCTTATCCAGTGGAAGGTTTCCTTGACCATCTCTATACTGGTAATTCCAGTTCTATATATTCTACCCAGATCTCCCCTGAGTCCCAGATTACAATAACTAGTACTCACTGGACATATTTGTTTGGATGTCCCAGCAAAACCTCATTTCCCAAACTGAACTCATCATTCTGCCCACTTGCCCTTATTTTCCTCCCTAGTTAATGGCACCATTGTCCTTCCACCTTGTCACCCAAGCTAAACCTAGATGTTGGTCTAGCTTTTCTCTTGCCTTCACTTCCACACCCCAGCAGAATTTTAGGGGACCACTCCTGGGAGCAATGCTGAATCAGGGTCCAATCAGGAGAGAAAAGCCACATGGTAACATGAACAGAGAACTTTTTTGTTTGTGTGCAGTTCTCAAATAACTTTTAACAACCAGAGGCACCCTCCAGGTGTTCACTTACTAGAAGGACAGGCTTTATCCAGCTATACAGCCATGGTATGCATCTGGCCACATCTGACCTCCTTCTAGCTGACACAAGAATAAGTCAATTTCAAATATTTCCCACGGAATTTTCCATGGTGTTTTTCTTCCTTATAGGGAATTTATCTTTTCTGATTATAAGAGCTTTTGGGTTTTGTAAACTTGCCAGTTTCAGATATGAGGAAGAGAGACTGGTCAGAGTTCCTGAGTCACATTCCAGGGCAGACCCTCCAGAGTTCGTACCCCTGAGTCATGTTGAGCCCTGAAACAATGTGATTTGAGGTAGGAAAGCAGCAAGCCTGCCCACGCCATTCTACCCAGCACGGAATTCCCCAACAGCAACTTCCTATTTGATCTGCCTGTTTATTCCAGAGGTTCTTTTCCAGTTCTAGAGACCAACCACATTCCTTGGCTCACGGCCCCTTCCTCCATCTGCAAAGTCAGGCTTTCTCCTGACACCACTTGACTCTCACCTCAAACCTTTAATATAAAGAATTATGAACTATAACTGGGAATAGGGACAATGAGAAACTAACTATGAAGAAGTAAAGGGATCCCCAAAGAACATAGGAATAGCAGATATAAGGAGAAGCCCTACCCATAGGTCTATCACAGAGTCCCCCCAAAAAGACCTTCCTCTCCTCAAGAGCTGAGGTCCAGACCTTTTCGTAGAGAGCACAGCTGTGGCTCACTGGATGACAGAAGTTGCTGAGGTGCCATCCTGGCAGAACATAATAGAAATCTGCCGTCTAGAATTTTTCAGAAATCTTCCCTCTAGGATGCCAGGGAAAGCTGTTCATGGGGCAGTGTCTCACCTACAAAACCACCATCTGATGTGATGCCAGGGAAAGCCACCAGCTGCTGGGTGCTGCTGGGTGTTGCTGGGTGTTGCTGGGTGCTGCTGGGTACTGTGCACTATAGGAGCAGAGCACTGGAAAAGCTGCAGATGCTACAGGAGCCAAAAGGCTCTGCTACAAAACCTGGTTGGCATTGGGAGTGGGTGCTCAAGAGGAAGCTGCTGGCTACTAGGAGCTGCTTGTAGCCATGCACTGCAGGAGCTGGGATCTGGAGATGCTGCCAACATACTGCAGAAGCTCAGAGCTGAAGAGGGCTATAATCTCTGTAGGAGCTGGTCACTGGGGAAGCTTCATGTGCTGCAGGAGTCTGTGGAACACTCTAGAACTAAGAAGTAAACCCCTTCCTCCTGTAATGCCTGCACAATGCCCTATACTGCAAAGCTTCAGTGCCAACAGGCAAAAAGGATACACACACACACACACTTATTTTTATTTATTTATTTATTTATTTATTTATTTATTTATTTATTTATTTATTTATTTATTTAAAGGGTCACATCTATTTTCGCAGAGCAAGTAAAAAGGATGAATTTGGAGCAACAAGCACAGAGAGTCAGGTCCATTCATTCTTCTCTAACACCATTGCCATGGCTCTGGTTTAGACTTATTCATTTGCTCACTTTCTCTTTTTATTCCTTGTCTGGAATGTTGAAAGAGTCTAGGAACTGGTCTCCTGGCTTGGCTGCCACTCACCCAAATGATGATGTTGTGTGAATTTGCAAAAGAAGGGCCTTCCTTTGGGTGTACAAAGCCCAATGCCTGGGTATCAGCTCTCATGGACCCTTGCTAGGTATGCCCTGCACAGCTGACAGCAGAGGTCTTGTTCCTCATCTGCCCCTAGACTCCAGTCTTCCTTGGCCATATCGCTCCAGATTGCCACCACTTTTCTACAACCTAAACATGACAATATAGCTCACCTTTTAACCCCTCAAAACTTCCCTATTACCTACTAAATAAAATCTAAACTCCTTAAAAAGGCATACAAAGTCCTCTGTGATCTGCCTCTTGCTTTCTTCTCCAGTTTATTGAACACCTAAATGAACAAACATGTAACCATAAATCAAAGAAAGAATGAGCTCATGAATTTCAGGACAGAAGTTGAACATCAAGAGTCTAGTCTCTATAAGGACAAACAATAATCAAATTTGGGGCAGTCTCTGACTTTTCTCTAAGCTGTGGGAGTAAGTCTCAGTTAAGAGAGTACTCCCAAGCAGGCACATTATTTCCTCTTGCATATACCTCCCCTACCGAGACAAAGTTTTTATGGTCATTTTTCCCTATCTCTTTGCCTTTTATCCACATATTCCCATCATCAAAATCAGTGAGGCCCAGCCTCTGAGAGTCTACCCATTCACTGTTTCCTCTCCATTCTACCAGTCCTCTCCACCTTGTATTTACAGTATGGGAACCACATGCCACATAGTCCCTCATTCAACAGCCTGGCCCTGTACTAGGTGCTGGAGATATAGACATGAATGACACATAAGCCCTCCAGAATGACCTCCATGTCTTTGCCAGGACAATCTTCCTTGCTTTCAGCGAGTTTTTCCCCTGCTCAGGGACCTAAAAAGGTACCTGTTGCCTACTCACTCATTTCTAAATTCATACTTCACTTTCATTCACTCAACAAGTGTAACTGAAGGCTTAACATGCCAGGTACTGGTACTAGGTATAAAGCAGTGGATGAGATAGGCATGGGCCCTGTCCTCAAGGAATGTAGTCCAGTGAGGAAGACAGACATAAAAGCCAAAATCACAGAAATAACTATAGAACTATTACTGTTTAACTACAATCATTTTGAATGATTTGAGGGGTGCTTATAAAAGTATGTAAACAAAGATTTAATCTAATCTAAACCAGGAAGCAAGGCAAGGCCTGAGATCTGAGTAGGAGCCCAAGTGTAGGTATGTGTTGGGAGGAAGAGTGGTTGTTGAATGTCCCAGGAAGAGGGAACAGCTTATTCAAAAGTCTAAGATTGAGGATACAAGGAGTGTGAGAAAATGTGTGCCTACAGCATAGCAAACAAATGGGAGAGTGGCAGATAAGGAACAGATCATGCAGAGAATTGCAGTTTGTATTAAGGTCTTTGAACTTTATCCTAAAAGTTATGAAGAGCCATCGACAGTTCTAGAGCATGTGGTACCATGACCTATGTTTTTTTCCCTCAACATTTTATTATGAAAATGTTCAAACATAGTGAAGAGAATTGTACAATGAACACCTCTCAGTTTGCTCCTGACTTAATTTTTAAATCACATCACATTGACAGTGTCTAGGTGTTAAATATGAGGAAAGAAATTTAATCTCTTCTTCCCAGGGAGGCTACAAGGAAGTTTAGAAATGATACAGCCTGGCCAATAAAACGGCTAGAAATTAATAAGTGCACAAAAACACATGGGATCATTGCAAAATTCAAAACACAATTATTGGGAGAAAGTGTACTAGAATTTTTTTCTCAGGTACACCCTATCCCATTTCATCTTTATAAACTATGACTCCAGGTCCAAAGTGATGGTTTGAATCTTTTTAATCACTATTTTTTTCTTATTAGAACTTGAAATAAACCTGCTTAAGGTGCTTAAAGCTATGAAAACTCCACAAACACTAATTTAGTTTCTAAGGTAATTGGAAATTCTCCAGGTAAGTGGAGTTGATGAGGCAAGGGGTATGGAGAAGAAAAGAAAAAAAAAACTTTAATTATACAGGAAGTAGAATTGATGAGCTATGTTAACTAATTAAATAAGGAGGGGAAGAGAGAGGAAAGTTTATTTATTTTTTTATTAAAGATTCTATTTATTTATTTGACAGAGAGCAAGCACAAGCAGGGGGAGCGGCAGAGGGAGAACGAAAAGCAGACTCCCTGTAGAGCTGGGAGCCCAGCATGGGGCTCAATCCCAGGACTCTGGGATCATGACCTGAGCTGAAGGCAGACGCTTAATCCTGACTGAGTCACCCAGGTGCCCCTGGTAAGAAAGTTTTAGCAGAGACATTTAGATGGCAGAGGAGGAGATTATTAAAATGATTAATTTTGGACATGTTAATTTTTTTAAAGATTTTATTTATTTATTTGAGAGAGAGAAAGAGAGAGCATGAGGGGGGGGAGGGTCCGAGGGAGAAGCAGACTCACTGTTGAGCAGGGAGCCCGATGAGGGACTCGATCCTGGGACTCCAGGATCATGAACTGAGCTGAAGGCAGTCGCTTAACCAACTGAGCCACCCAGGCGCCCTGGACATGTTAATTTTTATAAGCCTCTGAAATATCCAGGTAAAAATTCAAGCAGGCAACAGGAATTTAAGCACAAAACTGAGGAGGGTGTTCAAAGATGTAAATATAAAATTGGAAGCCAGCAGCATGTAGGTTACCGATTGAAGCCATGAAAAGAGTTGAGGATGGCTCTAGAGAGTATGTAAAAAAAGGACAATTGTCACCTTGAGTCATCACCAAACCTCTGGGTCTCTGGTGCCTTAAATACTGATGCTGTACCAAGTAAGAATCAAATTGCCAATTCTTACAACTCAATAATAAAAAGATGGATAACCCAACTAAAAAATGGGCAAGGTAACTGAATAGACATTTCTCCAGAGATCTATATGTGATTGATAAACACATGAAAAGATGCTCAACATCATTATTAGGAAATGCAAGTCAAAACCACCATGAGATACCATTTCACACTCATTAGGGTAGCTAGAATTAAATGGCAGTTCCTCAAAAAGTTAAACATAGAGTTACCATACAACCCAGCAGTTCCACCCCTAGATATATTCCCAAAATAATTTGGAAATGTATGTTCAGACAAAAACTTGTACATGAATACTCATAGCAGCAGCTATTATTACTCATAATAGCTAAAAAGTGGTAAAGTGCACTTTTGGGTACAAAAGTCTATCAACTGATGAATAAATAAAACATGATATATCTATATAATAAAGTATTATTCACTAATAAAAAAGAAATTCTGATACATGCTACAACATGGAGAGGAACCTTGAAAACATCACATTAAGGAAGCCAATCACAAAGGACTTCTTATTATAAGATCCCATTTATATGAAATGTCCAGAATAAGCAAAACTATAGAGACAAAGTAGATTTCAGATTCCTTAGAGCTGGAAGGGTTGCAGGAGGACAGTGGAGAGGGAGATGTACAATGACCATTAATCAGTACAGGTTTCTTTTTAGGGTTGATGAAACTGTTGCGGTGATGCACAGTTCTGTAAATACAATAAAAAAACATTTGAATTGTTCATTTTAAATGGGAGCATTGCATGGTATGTAAATTATACCTTAATAAAGCTGTTTTTAAAAACTCAAATGGCTCTTTACAGGTACCAAAGTACCTCACCAGCCGGGTACCATACTTCTTTTTTAATGGGTGGGGAAATGACAGGTGCAGAGGATAAGGTCTAGGCAGTACAGTACTGTATTTATCAAAAAAAAAAAAAACAAAAAACAAGTATAAGTGGACCAGAGCAGTTCAAACCCATGTTGTTCAAGAATCCACTATATATCATGCTTTTGTTGGGTGATAAATGAATTAATCATCCCTCCTGTGACATCATTATAGTAGATACCTCTAGCACTTAAAATCCTAAGTTTATACATATGTTTAATGGTTCTCCCTTACTAGACAGTGCACTTTTTCAGAATAGTGATTGCGTCTAATTTCAGCACATCAAGAACTGACAGAGTGCTTGGGCACTTAATAGGTGTTCAAATGAAGGTTATTTTCAGGAAGGAAGCAGCCACTATTGAATTTAAATAAATGCAAAGTAAAGCATGAGACCCAGTAGGGATATCTGCCCTCTCCAACCAAAAGGCACAAAAGAGGGCAAAAATTAATAAAGCAGAAGAAAGGAATCACGGATGGGAGAAAAGGGCATCTCCTCCCTCCCACCGCCAGGACGGTTTCCCTGGAAGTTCAAGAAGAGATTCGGGTGTGGCCGGTGACATCACGGAACCCCGGGCGACCACCAACCACTAGCGTAGGCCGTCCACCACGCTTACTTTCCCGCCTCACTGAAACCCAGAGACGGTGGGTAGGGCCCCGCGAGCCGCGGGACTTACGTCACGTCCGGTTCCGGACGCGCCACAGCTAGAAAGGGAAGGCCGAGCGCGGAGGGGCGGAGCCAAGAAAGCGCGCGTTCGGAAAGGGGGAGGGGCCGGGTTAAGGAGCGCCGCGTCACGTCCGGCAGACTTAGAGCCCGTGCGGAGGCGGTGCGGAGCGCTTCGGTACTCAGCGGCTCGGGAACCTGTGCGTTCTGTGAGGCTGCGGCGGAGCCTCCGTATAGAAGGCGCAAGAGGTTGGCAGCTTCGATTGAAGCACGTCGAGCGGCGACAGCAGCTAGGAGTCATGAGCGACAGCGGCGAGCAGAACTACGGCGAGCGGGTACGTAGAGATGGTGCAGGGGGCGGCTGTGTGGTTCCAGCTTGCATCTCTTACCAGGCCCGTCGGCCTCGGACCTGGAGACAGCGGCGATTTAGGCTCCGAAGTCTGAGGCTGGGAAGCATGGGAGTTGGGTTTAAAAAATCCTTGCGGAGAGTGTCTTTAGTCATTAAGTAGGCCACCGACGGCTTTATGTGGCCCCCTACCCGAGACGGCGGGTTTTTTTCCGTTAGAAGAGGGGGAAAGATTAAAAATGGCCGCTGCGTCCCCTTGGTGTTGGGGGAGGGGAGCGGTATCTTATTTCGCCGTTGCTCTCCTGCGAAGCCTCGCTGCCGCCATCTTGGGCTGGCGGGCCGGGCGCGCTGCCAGAGGCACAAAATGGCGGAGGAGCCGCGCGTCAAGCCGGGCCCGCGCCTCATAAGGCCGCGTGGGGGTGGAGAAAGAAAGGCAACGTTCTCTGGGGGGTTTCGCCCGGCGTTTAGTTTAAGAAAGGATCGTCTTATGGACCCCAGAAAGACGGAATCTAGGGTATTCTTGGGGTCTCTTTTAGGGTGGGGGAAACGAATCCGAGGTAGACAAGTTCTGGGCCCGTTAGAGGGGGTTCGCGCGGGCTTTTTATTTGGCCTAAATGGAGAGTGCTTTCAAACGAAAAATCGTTATCAGAGCATCCAGTATACTAACTAGCCCCGAGGCCGCAGAGGTTTTCTTTTATGGAGTGGATATTTTTCACGGTATTGTGCAGAAGGAAACTGGCGGGCAACAGTTTAGGGCGCCGTTATTTCCTTTGTTTTCAGGCATTCTAAGTCTGTGAACCACAGCTTCTGTTGGTACGCTTTTACTCTGAGTCTCCACCTCCCAAATGTGGAGTTCGGTGGGGCTTAAATTACAGGAATACGACAGTTTCCGGGCTTAAAAGGCGTGATACAAAGCTTGTCAGAATCTTACACATTTTGGAAGTTATGGAGAATTTCTTAGGTGCTTAATAAAAAGCACCATAGAAGTCGATTTTTTTTTTAAAGAAGGCGATTTTTTAACTTTGATAAGGAATAAGTTGGGTTCTTTTACAGTTGACCTGTTGGGTTTTCCCTTTCTCCCAGTGCCATCCTAAGATCTCAGCAGTCGTCAGGTAAATATTCAAATATATTAGGAAGCAAACTGCTATAAAACAGATTTGGGGCCCTTCATTAGGAGGGCATTTAAAAAAAAAAATTCCTATCTTACCTTCTGGAATGTTGTTGTACTGTGTAACTGGAGCCAAATCTGATTTAGCCTGAAATAACCAGGCTTTACCTGGGCAGAGGAATATTGGTTTTTTACGCTTTTCTCTAAGACGGTTGATGACACCATCACCGGTACGTCTACCATTTTTTAAGCCCTTGCTTTCTTACGGTAATAAAGTTTCGATTGAGCCCACAGATTGTTAAAGCTGTGATTTCTGATTCTACCAGTTGACTATACTGTTGAAACTAGTAACTGGTGTTTGTACTGGAAAGCAAATGATAAATTTAGTAACTGGTGTTTGTACTGGAAAGCAAATGATAAATTTAAGTCTTCAGTTTTCTAAACAATTACTGAGTATTTCTTGCGCTATTGAGAGAATACAAAATGGCTGGTTTCTGAGTAGAAGAGCTCTCAGTTGAATATACCTGAATAAGTTACTTGTAATGGTGTGCTTGTGAAGACGAAAATTGTCCAAAAGTGAATTGGCATATTTACATAAGAAACAACTGTTGGAAGTAGGTTCCTGGCTTGAGACCGCTTGAGGGGCGTCATCCCAATTATTTGACATTCTTGAATTGGTTTTTTTTTTTTCTAGTAGTGAAACATCCTAGGTTTTTTTCCCCATCTTGTTTATATAGGTTAGGTATTTACTAAATTCTTACGGAGGGAAAGTTATAAAATAATTTTAAGCTTTATGTTAGAAATTAATTTTTTTCTTACATAGAGTCCTGAATCCTGGAAGTGTTTCTAAACTTCGAAGTAGTGGAATACTTAAACATTGTTTTATTTCGCAGTTTGTTTTGTATGTAGATTGCTTTTCAATTGGTGTATTGGAACCTGAAGAGGTTAAATAGACCTTTAAAAAAAGCACGCTGAGGTTCCTAAAGAACATCTGGCAAAACCCTAAAGCTTAATAGAACAGATTAGATATAATGCCATAAAAAAGACTCAAGTGTACGTAATGGGCAGGTCTGATTGGCTAAAAACTTACTTTTGAAAGTTCCTGAAAGCAGTGAAAAAGTTGGATTCAGGGTAATAATCTTGGACATGCCTGGTATAAATAGCTTCTCTAGAACCTGAAAAATTACTGTGAATCCACTCTAGGCCCTCAAACACTTCAAACTATTAATGTAAATCAATACAAGCCTAATCAGTACCGTTAATGTAATCACTTGTAATACAAATCTTCTCAGTTTGGCTGGAATCCCATCCACTGCAAACCTACCCCATCTCCCTCTTAATTTAGCTGTCCAGAATCCAGACATTCCTGCGGTACCTGCGGCCCGAGCATAGTCTTGGAAATATTTTTTTCCTTACTTCTTTTGACTTTTGAAGTTCCTTTCCTAAACAGACTGGTTGTATGTGTGCAGTAAATTGTTCTCAGTTTGATCACCTTTGAGTGAATATATTGACACAACTGTGGTTAAGTGTGTCCCCTTATTTTAAATGCACACTTAGGGTACGTTCTAGAATTTTTGTGGTTCACGTCACACTTTGAGTTATGGCAGAGTAGCTTTTACCTTTATTTGTGGGTTTTTTTCATGTGAAAGTTGATTTAAATTAAAATCTGTCTCTAGAGTTGACTTCCTTGATGTAGCCAAACCTGTACAAAATTATTTTTGATCTCCAAGTTCAATTCATTTCCGGTACTTTCCAAAAAATGCTTGCAAACATTTTTTGGGAAAGGATTGACCGGCACCTTGGCAAAAAGTATTCTTAGCAGCTGTGTCACAATTTGGGTGAGTAAGAATATGATAAGAGTAGCAAGTTAGGAGGTGCATAGTAATATTGGGGGGTAATCTTTAAGGTCCACTAATGGTCACAGTATTTAGAGTGTGCAATGTTTGTGTGTTTGGTCTTGGCACTGGTTTAATGCTCTGCCTTCCTAAAGATTGTAATTTCTTTAAGATTCTACAAATGCGTCTATACTTAGAGAATCCAGAAACCAAGGAAATACTGTTGTATGAACCAGATGGTTTGGATTTCTGTCTTGCTGTCAGGATTACAATAGCAAGCAGTTTAAGAAAATTTTCTGGTAGAATATGGGCTATAGTTTTTGTAGAAATAATGTTTGCAATGTAGATATATTGTCTTTAGTCTTATTCTTTATGGAGATGAATAGCATCTGGATACCATCCCATCAAACTGCTTTTTAGATTTCTGCAGTTTTTCTCTTCTGCTTAATCTTGGGTTGTCTTTCTCTATTCTTTGTTTTTAGCCCCTAACTCTGAATTCTGATTTTCAAAAACTGGAACATCTGAATCTATTTCTTTCTAAAGAATTACAGCCATCGCACCAATTCCTTTAATAAAGGATTGAATTAATGTCCAGTGGGAGGAAATAGTTTGCATTGTTTCACTGTGAGTCTGGTTAGGTATGAGTCTCTTGAAGAAACCAGGTTGAAGAATATTTTTCTTGGTTTTAACTAAGAATGTTTTAATGTTGTGGATGTCTGGAACTAGAAGGTTGCATTTTCAAACTGAAATTACACGTGATTACAAGGTAAGTACTCTGGTTTTGTAAAAGATTAAAGAGGAATTCAGGTGGTGAGAGATGTTAATAGCATTTACCTTTTCCCCCTTTATCTCCAATAAAGCCCAAAACCTAAGTGATTTAACATTTTCATAGTTCACATTTTGCCCAAGAGAAGGACAGAGCTACAATTGTGTCTTATTTTTTGAGCTTTAGCATTCTGTGTCACGTTGATCAGTTTTCATTCGTAATTGTATTCTTTTTTTAGAAGGGATGGTGATGGAAGTTTAGGAAATTTTAAGTGTTTTTACGCAACGTAGTTTTTTGAGGTGTGGGGTTACATTGAATTTCAGGTATTGTTGTCACTTAGTTTTGTTTTTAAGCAAGCCAAAAAAAGATTTTTCACTATAGCAAATTGGACTTTTCAAATTCCCAAAATCTTTCTGAATTAGGTTGTGGACGTTATTTTCAGATGCTGCTTTGATCAACATAGATTGCCCGATAGTGCAGCATGCTAGAGGCCCCTTTTCAGAGTCTGTATTATTGATGCAAGAGATGGGCTTACACAACTGATTTAGGCAAGTCAGATGAAGGCGCTGCCCCACCTCCAGGGATTTTTCTCCGTCTTTTGAAGATTTTTCTCCACCCAACCTTCTGGTAGAGTTTGACTACAGAAAAAT
The DNA here is from genome assembly GCF_003265705.2 of Callorhinus ursinus. Classification (NCBI taxonomy): domain Eukaryota; kingdom Metazoa; phylum Chordata; class Mammalia; order Carnivora; family Otariidae; genus Callorhinus; species Callorhinus ursinus. The sequence goes on from NW_027397063.1 coordinate 71,544,578, forward strand.
AAAATAGTCCATTGATGTGAGCATTAACTTCTATATTTCTAGCAGGATCAACAAATTTTTCTTTGCCCTGTTACAATTTTTAAGATATTACCTGTCAGCAACCTGCAGTTTGTACATGTTTTTAATGTTATTTGAATTCCAGCCATAATTGTTGATGATGGGAGAAGTTTCTGCTTATTTCTGTTGGATCTCTTAACATTAGCCCAGTAGTTGGTCATCTGGTTTTATTAAAGTGGCCACTTGAGCTTAGTAGTTGAGTTGAATAAACAATATTTACATTATCTAGCAACATGTTTTGATCTTCAAATATAAAAGAAGGAAGATGGTTGGGAAGGGGTAATTAAAAAAAAAAGGGGCAGGAAGGCGTCCATATTGAAAAGTTCTGATACCTAGAGCTTTGGCCTCCATTCTAGTTTCTAAGCCCTGTATCTGTATGTAATCTTTAGGAGGCCATAAAGAGGAAACCTGCTTGGGCATTCTGATTCCACGATTACATTTGTGCTGCCAGCAAACATTTCCCATTACATTTTAGTGATGGATATTAAAAGAAAATCAATTAATGTGACTCCCTTAAATAAAAAGCTATTTAAAATTTTTCCTGGATTAAACAAACAATAATTGACTTTCCAAAAAAGACGACTGAAAATTGTGCTTTCTTAAGAAAGACATCACAACACTTCCCGTGATAGCCATGGTTGTCTTTATACCCAGATAGGTTTATAAGAACTTTTTTCTTTTCTTTTTTTAAGAAACCTTTAACCCCAATCACCCCAAAAGAAAATAAAATTAGTAGAGAGGAAATTGTTGACAAATGAAAGATCATAAGGTGAAGTACAGGATAACAAGGAGAATAAGGATATTTTGTGAGGACTATTTATTTTGTTCAGGGTGTTCAACAGACACTATTATACTTTATTGATCTGTTAAGTGATGTTGAGTTTTTTAAATAATTTCAGGAGGTGAGCTATAATTTTCTACCAAAATTGCCACCTTAAGAAGTAGGATTTCTCCTTTGGACTGCAGAAGATTTTAATACTTTGTTCACTTAGGGGGAATTTAAACACCACTGTTGGATTCAAGTTTGTTCTGCTTTCCTTCGTAGCTACTTGAATATAGTAGTTGGTTGACGGGTCTTTTTATGCTTTCAGTGCTAAATTTAGTAGTCGAACCATTCATACTCTAAAATGTCACTAGAGCAGCTTTCTCTAGGGATGGGTTTTGAGCACTTTAGTCCAAATTTTCTGATTTCCCTGACATTGTCTTCTCAGAGCTTTTTAAATATGCAGTACAAAAATGTGTGACATTAAATACATTTCTTTACTGTGACGTTAAATACATTTCTTTACTTCATTATCTAGTCAAGTCACAAGTTGTAAGCCTCTCCAACCCTGAGCCTTGTCATCATTGTATAAATGAATTGTCCGTGCTTTCCTTTCTTGCACTTTTGTATTAATGTGTCACTTTTTGACTAGAGATGTGCTTTTGACACTTAACATTTTCTATTGATGAATACAATAAGTAGAAGTGTGAAATGTAATTAAAGGACTTAAATGTTAGATGAACAGCAAATGTTCAGTTGCGCACTTCGCATTCAACTTAAGCATGATAAATCTATTTGAAGTAGACAATTGAGGTTGATTACCTTATATTTTAGAACCAACAGGAGGCTAGTTTCAGTTTTTTGAGCTGCATATTCTAGGGTTTTTTTTTTTAATCCAAAAAAAGGGATTTTTTTTTTTTCTAGTTTCAGTTTTGGCACTGGATTTTGTCCTGGAGTTTTAAAATATCTTCATCCTGTTCTTTTTCTATTAAGGTTAATGTTGAAGAAGGAAAATGCGGAAGTCGTCCTTTGACAAGTTTTATAAATGAGTATTTGAAGCTCAGGAATAAGTGAAGCTGAAATTTGAAAAAATAAAAGAAAGAATGCATGCTAATTATCAGACCAGAAGTCCCACTTGTAGAATATTGAGCAATTTGTGTGAAGTGGGGAAGATGAAAGAAGTCAGAATTTGAAACGGAAGAATGAAGAAAAGAAATAAAAATGAAGTTAAGATAAGAAGTAATCTGGAATCAGAAAGCACTACGCTAAGTAATTACTAGTCTGTTTATGTGTCCCTGTATATTTTGCTAAACATGCATGCATTATTTGTTTAATAGAAGAAAATATATACAGGGCAAAGACGTGCCTTCCAGGGGAAACGTTTAAATTAGGTAATTCTAATTTTAACTTCTTAGTCAAATGATTGAAATGCAATTTTAAAAAAAATAATCCTTTGTAGTCAAATATTGAGGCAGGAATGAGCTCTCTGGCATGGGTAACAGTTGGCTTCATGTTGTCCCTCTAGATTTTTTCATCTAAGTCTGCTGGTCCTGGGGTATGAGTGAGTACCTCCACAGTTGGAATTGGTGGTTTGTGCCACCTCCGTGGACTTTTAAAATTCACTGACCCCTATCCTTCAGTACTGAGCAATGTATAATAGAATGTTTTCTATGTTTGTCATAGTTTTCCTAAAGAATGTCACCAGGATGGTTATAGAACTGAACCCTCAAAATTGAAGCAAACCAGTGAACAGGTTAGCCAGCTCCTTTTGGCATTTGTGAAAATACTTTCTTTCCAGATGGCATAGTGGAAAGCTATGACCGATTAGGCCCTACCTTTTAAGATGCAGATTATAAATTCACAAGGATGAGTCTTAATTCTTTTCTATTTAATGCCTTTTCCAGCTGAATGACTAGGATTACTGCTAAAAAAAAAAAAAAGTTTACCTTAGAATGAGGTGGGTCACACAAGTAACAGGATCTCTCTTAAAGCGGCAATAGTAGTAGGTGCTTTATTCAGTAAACAGTTTTATTCCCTTTTCTCATTTTCCGCTATTAACGCTTCATTGTTAGAATGATGTGAGAGGTATAGATTATTATAAAGTAGCTTTATTCTGGTTCCCCACTCCCAGTACTTACTGGAAAAAAAGAAACCTCAAGTTCTATTTCCCTATCTGTGTGTTTTGTTTTAGTTGAATAAAAGAATCAGATGATCAGTGTAATGTTACTTTCAGTTGTATGGGAGAAGTAACACGTGTCAGAATATTACCAAGTGGTAGCTAACCAAGAGTTGTCCTCTGTTGGGAAAGCCAAAGGTATCACTTCTCCTTCCTGAAATGAAGACAACCTAAAAAACTCTGAGAGTTAGATCTTCCAGCTCTTGGATAAATGACTTAAATGACATTTCTAGAAGGGTCTGTTTTCTGGGGTTTTAGGGCGAACTGTCAATGTGAGATCTGTGCTTTTTATAATTATTTCTGTGTTTTCAAGGAGAAGAAAATTATTCCCATTTACAGTAGTTTCCAGCTTTTGCTTTGTCCCAATTACTGGTTTGTAAAATTTTTTGCCATGTATAAACCAATAACATTAAGTTAATGTTAATTTTGCATTCCGAATTACTTACGGATTAGGCAGAGAGCTGTGAATGGGTATTCTATTTCTCTTCAAGTCCATGGATTCTCTTTATCAGGAGACCTGAAAGGTCCTTGGGGTCCAAAAGAGGAAAGACCTATTAAGCCTCTAAGTGGAAGGAAAGCAGTTTGGAATTTGATTATATGGTCTAAGCTGGATAGATGTATGGTGAAACTAAACACTGATGCTGGTGGACCATCCCATCCATTCAGGGTTCCCCCCACCACCACCATCACCCGTTGGCCAAAGTATCTTTGATTCTTGACAGTGCTTCCTCCTCTCACCCCCACTCTGGCCATTGGGGAGGTAAGAGGGAGATAGGCCTCTGCAGGGGGGGGCAGAGAAAATGAGAGAAACAAGGTTCCAAGATGATGCTTTTGCCAAGAAAAATCAATAGGCAGGAAGCATAAAACTCTGAATAAACCAAAGATACTTAGCATCATAAATATGTGTGGTACTTCTAAGAAATGTAGAAGACCACCTCCAGAGTTACTAGAATGAGCTCTAGTTTTTAGGGACATGTATTCTTAAATGCTATGTAGGTTTACTCCATACCTCTGTTTAAGAGTCACTGTTCAAAATCTCATTTACTGCATCTAGTTTCTAAAGTAATACAGAGGAAACCTAGTGATTTGATGGTTCCAGATGGTTTCCACTTCGTTTATCTCTTCAAAATGTTTTTCTAAGATGGTGCCATTCTCGGAATAGGGGGAGATGAAGGTTATTTTGTTGAAAGCCTTGAGTTTTTTTTCTGACCTCCTTTCAAGTTGTATATTGTTAGTTATATGACTAAGATCAATCTATAAAAACTTGATTCCCTGAGCAAAAATTCAGGGAATTTCTTGGTTTTGTTATTTATATTAACTTTTAATTTCATGATCCTTTTCCTTGAGGTATTGAAGGGCCAGAGTAGTGGGGGGGGGGGGTTGGTATGGTTTTAATGCCTTGACACATAATTTTTAGCCCTAAGAGTGGACTTCGAGTTTTCTTTATGTGGAGGATTTCCCAGCCAGTTTTGTAGATTTGCCCATGGATTAAGGTTTAAGTTAACTTTGTTTTTAGATTTGGCTAATAATTTTAGGTATCATTTCTTCTGGACAGGCTAAATTTCCTTGAATATTTTTCAAACCAGCTAAGGGCCAACGTAACTACAAAAAAGGGGCTAACTTCTTTAAGAAACGTCCCTGACAAGAAAGGTAGGAGGAGGTGGAGGCATTGTTTAGGTGTTAGCCTAACCAAATGTCAGTATAAAAGGGAAAATCTTTGCATTCTGGCTGGTGTTTCCTCTGTTCCTGGCCTAAGAAATGATTGCTCACAAAACACATATGCATATAGCCAGTAAGTCTTAAGAGGCTGAGAGGAAAGTCTTAGAATTTCACAGACACTGGATCTTTGACCCTTGATCTGCTAGGCTAAAAGTACAATCTCCTCTCAGTGGGCAGACAGGTAAAGTAGGCTAGGATAAGGTTTTTCTGTTTAATGAAGCAAGAGGCTTAAAAAGAGATCTTGGCTTTCTACCATTTCTTCCTTTATATTCCGATCCCTAGGCTGATTTGTTAACTACAACTACTTTATTGGTAATCTTTTTATTACGATTTGTTACTGTGGGTATATTCACCTCTCCTTTCCAGAGTAAATTGTTTTCTTTGGTTTCCATTAAAAGCTATAATCATTCCATGAAGTAATCTTTTCTAACATTGGAATAAACAAAGGCAGTTAACTTTTGGGGTCCCTTTTTCTATTTTCTCTTCTAGGTTAGCTTTTGCCTGTGGTAAAGATGCCGGAAACTGCACCCCACCCCTATTTTGTGAGAACTACTTTGTCCAAGGAGAGGAGGGAGGTGGATTGTGCTTTTAAATGTCTGTGTGCAGAATATTTGCCAGAGAATGCCAAGAGATTGTTAATTGGGGTCCCCAAAGCTGCAGTACACCCTTTAACCGTTCCTTGTTAAAGGTAGTTGTTCTCACTAATAAGAGTATTTTTTTCTTTGAACCTTTTTACAGTCAACCCATGGGGGTGATGGAGGGGGGCTGTCACATTTCACGTCCCTTCACACCATGTTTTATAATGACTGAAATCTTACTGGGAAGTTTCTAGAGTTCTTTCAGGCCTAGAGACCAGAACTCATTTTACTGAGTTACTCTTTTCTTTACTGTTCTAAACTTCAAACTTAAGTTCTTCTGTATTGCATATAAATTTTTGCCCTGAGCATCATAGCAATGATCTTCCAAATTTTCTCCCATCAAGCTGTAGATCACAGAACATAATCTAAAAAGGCTATAGCTATAATTTAAAATCCTATTCTATCCTTTCAGGAATGGCCAGAATATTCTGAAAGTTTACCGCACAGGGAGGTCTCCAGTTGTACTTTTATTCAACATTGAGTCTTACTCCTGCAGTGACTTACTGTACAGTTTTGGTTCTTTCTGGGTCTGGCCGTTTCTGCTCTGTCTCGGGTGGAAAGACTTACTAGACTTTATGCCTTTTAATTTGCCTTAAGTTGGAGCATAAAGTAAGGTGGTCTTGCTTGATGATACACCTTTGCTATCAGACTGAGTGGGTTTGTTCTCTTAATCCATTGTTTCTGTTTTGGTGCCTTGGCAGGACATTTCCTTGGTTCCATTACTTTATATGTATGTCTTTTCTGCTTATGAGTTGACTGTATGTTTTGACTCACTGGTAAGCCAGTTACCCTGTTTTCCCATTCTTTTGCTGGTTTCTTTAGAGATTTTCCTTACTGTGCCACTTACCTACCAGGTAGTCTAGTTTTGATTGGGAAAGCTATGGCTATATAGTATATACCTAGACTTTGGTTTTTACGTGCGATTCTGAACTCCCTCCCTTCATGGACCTTGATAGGAGCCCCTGATTTTTAATCTGTTCTGGTTTCAATAGGTCCTTTATGTAACTAACCTAGCTACTTATTCCTAGATCCCCATCAGTTTGCCCTGGTTCATCTCCATTTAGCCCAGGAAGCTGTAGATCTCTGGCACTCTCTTTGGTCTTCTGCACAGTTCACTGCCTTTCTGCTGTGGTTCCATCTCGTTGCTTTGAGATTCTTAGGGGTTCCCACAATGGTTAGATGGAATAGGGTTTAGTGTCCTTCAGGCTGGTCCTTGCTTTCCACTAGGTTTCTGCCTTTTGCTAGGACTTGAAACAGATTGTCCTTGCCTCTTTTCCCCACTTAAAAATAAGTAAAACTTGAGAAATTAAGGTCTTATTGGGAAAAAAAGGCATTTTAAAAGTAAGTTTTATGACTTTCGTAGGGTTTTGTTTTATTGATGGCAACTTGATTGAAATATAGGTATAAGGCATAGGTGTCATAGTTAATAAGATTCTTTCTCACCCTAGTCTTTATGGAGTAACAATCCCAAAACACAATCCTTGGACAGTTCCCTTAACTGCTTGGCTTTGGCACCCCTTTCTGAAGAGAGTGGGGTCAGTTAACTCTTAATCCTGCTCCAGAAAAGGTGGAAGTTCAAGTTAATTGGCTTATGTCAGTTGGAGCAATGTAAATATACCAGGTATATTCAGTTCCTGCCCTTACCTATGTTTTCTTATCTTGGAAGGGGATTGCTTTCCCTCACCATTTATCTCACAGCAGCTTATTTGTTTTTAAAGTTGCCCAGAAAGTATATAAATTAAACTTTTGACATCTACGTGTAGGAATCCCGTTCTGCTTCCAGAAGTGGAAGTGCTCATGGATCTGGGAAATCTGCAAGGCATACCCCAGCAAGGTCTCGCTCCAAGGAAGATTCCAGGCGTTCCAGATCAAAGTCCAGGTCCAGATCTGAATCTAGGTAAGAAAGACTGTCTTGGGATTTTCTTCTGTTACTCTTAGCTCTGAAATTGGTGTGTGCTTTGTAAATTAGGAAGATAGAGAGGGTTAGATCATTTGTTGGCTTATTTAACATTGGTACTAGCAATGTACTTAATCATAAGTTCTGGGACAGAAGACTTAAGTGGTTAAGAGCCTGGGCTTTTGGCGTTAGGGTTCAAATCTTACCTCTATTTTTTCTGACTTGGGCAGATTACTTAACCTTTTTCCACCTTAGCTTCCTTATCTTTAAAAGGCGAGTTAGTACTAGTTCTTCAGAATTGTGAGGATTCGCTATGAGTTTAAGTATAACAAATGGACTGCAGAACATTGGCTTTCATAACTGCAATTCTTGATAAATAGGTGTAGTGTCTAATATACATGTGTGTAAAAAACAAAAATAGGTAACACAGCGCACTTTTTTTTTTTTAAATGTTTGTCTAGAGTAGGCTATACGTCCTTGGTTTGCCCAGGACAGCCCCAGTTTATGCCTCTTATCAGGCATAATTAACTGCACCTCTTTTCTCTCTTACAATGTGTCCTGTCTGGTTTAGATGACACTTCATATCACTCTAGTTAAGAGCGATTGATTGGTTTTAAAACACTGCTGGACAAAACTATGGTGATGGTGATTTTATCTTAAGTGAATGGTGGGCATAATGGGAGAGACCGAAAAAATAGAGGGTGTTATATTGAGGGAAAAGGGGGGTACAAATCAAGCTAGTATGAAGTGCTGCATGTTTTATGGTTACCAAATTTTTTAGTGTGTTAATTGGTTTTCAATATATTAATTTTGATCTCCTTTATCTTAAGAAATGGAAGAGAGCTGATAGTGGTTTGGAGCTCTTTCTAGGAGAGTTGAGATGACTGTAGATACAGAAGAAAAATCTCAATTTCATGTTAATGTATGTCTGAATTGTGTTCCGTCTTTGGGATTTTAACTCCAGGTTATTAGAAGAATTAAAAGCTGTATCAATCAGTTACTTAGTCATAACCCTGAAGCCTTTGTCTTACAGGTCTAGATCCAGAAGAAGTTCTCGAAGGCATTACACAAGATCAAGATCTCGGTCCCGCTCCCATAGACGATCCCGTAGCAGGTCTTACAGTCGAGATTATCGAAGACGGCATAGCCACAGTCATTCTCCCATGTCTACTCGCAGGCGTCATGTTGGGAATCGGGTAAGATGAAAAAATTGTTGAAGCAATATGTCTCTTCTCGTTCAAAATTAGAACTGATTACATTTGACAGTAGACTTCTGGCAGTGAACACACGAGTTCTTTAGAGACTTTTTAGTGTTTTGAGGTAAGTCTATTTAAAAGGTATTTCTTATGTAATGGTGTACATTTGGGCTATCAGTTATATGTAAGCAAAATACTGTGGCAGTGGTGTAGCTCGCTTATCAAACAAAAAATCCCCATTGTGCATTACTATCTATATGGGACATACTAATGTCACTGAAGTTTTCTGGGTTAGCTTTAATACTCTTTAGAATGCTTCTGGGTTTTTCCGTTTAATTTTAAGCGAGTTTATTTCAGGTATTAAGGCTTATCTTCCCTGAAATAGTTACTCCCTCTGGCTTATAGAGATAATGCTACTCTCATTATTCTTATGCCTAGAATAAATTCCTAAGAGGTGAATTCCTTGGGCAAATTGCTCTCCAGTCTCCCCCCACAAAAATGCCAATTTTGGTATTCACTAGTAGAGTCCCTATTTCCCCCTCCCTATACACACACACACACACACACACACTCTCTCACACTTAATTTGAGGTTGAAATGCTCTTGGCAGGATTTTCTTTGGGAGGGGGTGCAGAGGGAGAGAGAATCTTTTTTTTAAGATTTTATTTATTTGACAGAGACACAGCGAGAGAGGGAACACAAGCAGGGGGGGAGTGGGAGAGGGAGAAGCAGGCTTCCTGCCGAGCAGGGAACCCAATGGGGGCTCGATCCCAGGACCCTGGGATCATGACCTGAGCCGAAGGCAGATGCTTAATGACTGAGCCACCCAGGTGCCCCATGGGGGAGAGAGAATCTTAAGCAGGCTCCATGGCCAGTGTTGGAGCCAGATGTTGGGCTTGATCTCAACCCTGAGATCATGACCTAAGTCAAAATCAAGAGTCCGATGCTTAACTGATTGAGCCACCCCAGGCACCCCTTTTTTCTGCCCATTAATGCTTGCAGCTATTGCCATAACATACTGATTTTAAATTCTAATTGTTTATTTAAATCTACTTTATTGTTAGTGACATTTTGGGTAATTTATATACATTTTTTCTTTGGTTTATGACAGATTTTAAGGTTTAAAATTGATTTTTCCATTTCTAGGCAAATCCTGATCCCAACTGCTGTCTTGGAGTATTTGGATTGAGCTTGTACACTACAGAAAGAGATCTAAGAGAAGTATTCTCTAAATATGGCCCCATTGCTGATGTGTCTATTGTGTATGACCAGCAGTCTAGACGTTCAAGAGGATTTGCCTTTGTGTATTTTGAAAATGTAGATGATGCCAAGGAAGTAAGTAAAAGTCTACCTGTATCTTTTTTTTTTTTTTAGATGTTATTTATTTGAGAGAGAGAAAGCACATGAGGGGGTAGGGTCAGAGGGAGAAGCAGACTCCCCACTGAGCAGGGAGCCCCATGTGGGACTCGATCCCAGGACTCCAGGATCATGACCTGAGGCGAAGGCAGTCGCTCAACCAACTAAGCCACCCAGGCGCCCTTTTTTTGACCTGTATCTTTTTAAAATAGTCCTGTTGTTGACTCCCAAGGACAATTTTCGCTTTTATATTGTAAATAAGATATAGTTACTTAGAAATATCTTATTTGTAAATATTTACAAAAGTTTTTATACTGGATAGTTTGTGGATGGCTTTGCCCCAGGTGTATATAATAACTTAATGTATCTTTCGAAGGCAAAAGAGCGTGCCAATGGAATGGAGCTTGATGGACGTAGGATCAGAGTTGATTTCTCTATAACAAAAAGACCACATACCCCAACGCCAGGAATTTACATGGGGAGACCTACCTAGTAAGTTTATTTTTTAAGATAGATTGATGGCTGAGTGCATTTTCTCTTAAGAACTACCCTGTACTAGAGGAAAATCTTTGACATTTCATCTAGTCCTGCCACAGTACAAATCATTCTTCCTGTGTGTGTGTTTTTTTTTAACTGGGTAACGACTATTCAAAAGAATACATTCAGTGGAGACCTTGTATTTGTGCTGCACACTGGTAGATGACATCCCACCATATCGTACAGAAAGGTCATATATCTGGCTTTGCTTGATAACTAATGTTCTTGCTTAGACCATTTTTATCGTAGTGGAAACTTAAAACCATTCTAGGTAAAAGTCTAGTTTATAACAAATTCTACTCCTGGGCATTTTTTAGTTCTTGTTAAGCAGAGTGGAAAACAGTTTTCGCATTGAACTATATGATAGTTCATATAGAGAGGATACTTCCTCTCCTTTGTCGTCATTCTCACCAGTGTTTCTATATTGTGTTGAAGTTTTGGTTTTTGTCGTTTTTAATTAAAATTTTCCCACTCCTGAAACCACATTCTTCCAAATATTTTATTTTCCCTTCCTTTAGGAAAATATATTCATGTACGTTGTTACAGGGGGCAGAGAAAGGACAGTGTTTATCCCATATCAGTGAATTCTTAAATAGGAATAATCTTTTTCCGGGTAACTTTTTTATTAGAAAAGGCCTGTCTATGAATTAAAAATTAGGGGGTTATTAGTAGATACTATTTTTGCTCAATATAAGAGTGTATAAAGAGATTATACTTGGAGCAGTTGCCCAGTCATGTCCTTAGAGCTCAGCTGTGGCTCCCAGGACCCAAATGAGTCATGCTGCTGTTACTGTCTGAACAGCTTTAAACAATAACAGTTGTATGTAGGAAGATAGGGAAGGAAGGCCACGTGGTATTTTATGAAGATACATTTCATTGGATGAAATATATTTATGAAGATACATTATTCACAGTGGCAGCTCACGCCGTCGGGATTACTATGACAGAGGATATGATCGAGGCTATGATGATCGAGACTACTACAGCAGATCATACAGGTAAGTTAACCATAATAAATTTAAGTTGCCAAAAATTTGAAGGGAGGTGCCAATCTCTTCTCCTGAATCATAATTTAAGGCACAGCCTTAAAAACACTAAACTTTAGTGTTTAATAAAATCTTTTTTATACTAAGAAATGTAGGGCTAGAGTTTAAACTGTAGATTTTTAGGTTATGTGTCTAGTCAGTTTAACTTAATATGTGTATTTTTTAAAAAAATCAAGTCTTAAACCAGCTGAAATCCCTGGTTTTGAGCATGGCAGTGGAACCAAAATTACAGACCGTACTTCAGTTTTTTCACTGTTTTGTGCTTGTTCTTAAGTTCCATAAGCTGCATTTTTAAAGTCATTGCTTTTATAAAGCATTTTTGGTGTCTGATGCTCTCTAGGTAGGGAAAACTAAGTCTTGGAAGAGTCCAAAGAAATACTTGCTGAAAGGCAATACTTTGGTATGATGGCTAATGTATCTTTCGAAGGCAAAAGAGCGTGCCAATGGAATGGAGCTTGATGGACCTTTTTAGGGGGGGATTAGTAGAGAAATGTGTCATACTGAGAAACACTTTTGAAGATAAAATGAAGTAAAATCTTTATTTTATCTGCAGCAGGTAATTTAGACCCTCTCTCGCTTATGAAAATATAAATTGTACGATTAATCCTTGGTGCCTTATAGAGGTGTGGTTGTCTTTTTTTTTTTTTTTTTTTTTTTTTACACTGTTTTGAATGTTTAAAAGAAGTTGTCAATTACTATCTCTGGAAGTGAATCCTTAAGCTTGCTTCTGACGCAATGGTCCAGCATTTTATCCCCAACAAAAACCTTTTTTGAAAGAACATTTGTGTGTCAATTGGCACTCTTAGGGATTAATCTGTGGAGGCTGGGAAGATTAAACGTTCAGGTTTTATTTTAATTCAGTTGAGCATTTACTTTAGAAGTGTAATTTGTTCTATTACTCATTTTAGCCACCAGAGAGAGCTCTATGCCATTTTGTAAAAAGGGTGACAAAAGTTAGGGCTTTAATCACTTTACTTACAAAAAATGATCGTTCATTTCTCTGTGGGAGTTGTAATTATACCGCATAAATACTGTTTTTAAAACTTTAAAAAAAATGAATGTGTTGTTTTTCTGCCTTCACAGAGGAGGAGGTGGAGGAGGAGGAGGATGGAGAGCTGCTCAAGACAGGGATCAGATTTACAGGTATGGCAGGAGAGGATTTTAAATGTACATGGTACACCAGTAGAATGGCTCACCTGAAAGACACTTGGTTATTTTGGGGGTTATTAAAAGTTGGATCACACAAATTTGGATTGCATGAAATTCGTAAAATGCTGTAACTGAAACAAGTGATCGTGTATACGTGGCTTCGTTTGTGTGTTTACAGAAATGAATTGGGCTTATACTAGGTAATTACTCAATGGCCCCATTTTGTACTTTAATAAGCGATGATAGTGTTGTAAATTAAGGTCACTGATAAGCATCCATATCTTTATTCCTTACTGCTATTTTCTGGTACTATTGCATTTTTGTTAGCTTTTAATGAGCATCTTAGTAAGCAAGTGAATATTTAAGTCAATCTTAGAAAACTGCTTTGAAGCACTAGTAAAATTTGTTTTGGGTGTTAGCTCATGAAGATGTGGCTTGGGATTAGTGGTTTTATTATCTAAAACAGACTTTGGAAATACCATGACTATTGCAATCTGTATATATCATTTAGTCTAACTTAAATCTATGGAGTCTTAGATGGTCTTGGCATTTGTTTACAGAAGGCGGTCACCTTCTCCTTATTATAGTCGTGGAGGATACAGATCACGTTCCAGATCTCGATCATATTCGCCTCGTAAGTTTTTAACTTGATATGATTTTATAATAGTATGGCTTGAAGTTACCAAACTACAGTAGATAGTGGGTTAATTCAAGTAGTTTCATCTATATTACAATCCACCCACCCACCCTCGGTTTTTGTGTGTAGGGTTCAAGGAAGTATATGAAAATCCTTGGAATCTTATTCTTGCTAATTAAAACAGTAAATGTGTAATACATTCTGGTCACCATTTGTACCTTTTCTTTTCAGGAGGGCTTGCAGTTTTTGTACAGCCTGGAAACATTTGGGTGACTTTAAAACCTTAGCTCCTGGGGGTTGAGTTATATACTTCCCAGCTAATTCTTTTATTCAGTGTTGGTTCTTTGATTTCTAGTGTAACCCTTTTCATAAGAGAGAATCTGGTGCATAGAAATTTTCTAATGGTAGAATAATCTAAAAAGTCTCAACATTAAAGTACACTTGATTAATATGCTTCAATACTGAGACTGATTATTATTTCTTCCTAGGTCGCTATTAAAGCATGAAGTTGAAGATTTTCTGAAACCTACCCTAGAGTTGGGATATTGTTTGTGGACAATATTTTTTATTGTCTCCTGTTTAAAAAGTGAACAGTGCCTAGTGAAGTTAGGTGACTTTTACACCTTTTATGATGACTACTTTGGTGGAGTTGAAATGCTGTTTTCATTCTGCATTTGTGTAGTTCGGTGCTTTGTTCAAAGTTAAGTGTTTTCAGAAAAGTATGTTTTGCATGTATTTTTTTACAGTCTAAATTTTGACTGCTGAGAAGTTTCTATTGTACAAAACTTCATTTAAAAAGGTTTTTCTACTGAATCCAGGGTATTCTGAAGATCGAAGCCTGTGTGTAAAATGCTACCAAATGGTAAAAAGCAACAATAAAGTTTGGTTTTTACTTTTCTTTCTAACATCAATGCTTAGCAAAACTGTTCAGATTAGGTTGTGTCAGTAGTAAATTTCAAGACAAAAATACCCATTTTCCTCCAATCCATGAAACATTATACGTAATATACCTGCAACTAAGTGTTAAAAATTATGCTCTGTAACCCTGTACTGCTAGTACGAGAACTAAAGAACTTTCAATACAGCCAATGCTTAATGCTTATATAAATGTGGATTTGTCAGCCTTTATGTAATCTGTATCATATAAAGCAGGGGATAAGAAAAGAGGTACACAATGTATGCCTTCAAAAGGCTATTTCTTAAAGCTGTTACAAGGGGATAATGGTATTTCAACTAGTTATCAGCAAGTGACAATACATTCCACCACAAATGTACTCTTGTTGTTCTAGCTTTTAGACTACGGAAAAAATTAAGTGCTTCAGAGTTCGGGAAAAAAAGGGAACACTACATCTGTGTTGTGGATGAACTGAAGACTTTGCCTGTTCATTTTTTAAATATTATTTTCAGGTCCTTTGCTTACCAAAGGAAGCCCAATTTCACTCAAATGTTTTGAGAACTGTGTTTAAATAAATGCAAATGAAAAGAGTAAAAGGCTGGTACAACTCAGTTGCCATAGAAGATTTTGTTTTAACCTTGTTACTTATAATTGGAGGGTTTTTTAAAGTAGTTTTTAGTCCCTTGTACAGTATCCCTTGGGCTGAAATATATTCTTTTTGCCTTTTTTTTTAATAGATTGTACATTCCTGGAAAATACATTTAAGGAGGGGAGTTAGGTACTTGAGTGATTGTCTTCATTTGGATGATATTATATTAAATAAGTCTAGTCTCCACACTTGCCCAGAGGGTGGCCAATTCAGTGGAAAATGCAATAGGCAGGTAATTTATCAAAATCATTTAGTATGTCCCAGGTATCTAAAACAGTTCATTTAGTCTGTAGCAGCCATGAGATGTAACTTACCTTAAATTAAAACAGCTATTAAATGGTAATCCAAATGTGGGCAGATGTCCATCCACAGTCTGTACTTTTATTCATGATGCCATTCTGCCATACTCCAGATAACCAGATGAGTAAAAAAAAAGGGGGGGTGCTGTAAAGGGGTGCCTGGCTGGCTCCGTTGGTAGAACATGCAACTCTTGATCTCAGGGTAGTCAGTTGAAGCCCCATGTTGGGTGTGGAGCCTACCTGAAATATATGTGTATATATATGTATATATATTTCATAGGCAGTATTTGCAGGCCTTAAGTTGTCACACTGGGTGGTGGTGTACTTTGGAAGCTGTCAAATGGATTTTAAAATTCTGCATGTTTGTGTTTCTAAATAGCACCTGGAACTAACTGTGTTTCAAATTTATTGTCAGCCAGTTTGCGAGTAAGACTTGGCCCCTCAGATGCTTTGTAGAATGTGGTCCAGAAGGGGCTGGATTACAATTTTGTAGTGGTGTGTACATGAAGAAACATGGTACCACTTAGGCTGTCTTGCTAGGGGGTAGGCCAGCGCCAAAGCAGTGGGTGTGAGAACGATGGACATCAGGTGCAGTTCTCACTGAATGAGGTCCCCTACCCAAATACCTAACTTCTTACTGCATTACAGTATATGGAGTAAGAAATACAAAGATTTCCCAGCCCTCTAATTGGCGTCAGGTCTAGAACAACTTCAGAAAGCAACCATGCCTAATTGATGCATCCCAGAAGGTGTTGGCTTGCAATTAATTCATGTAAGCCACCCATTATCCTGCCAGTAAAGTGGGTTTTTTTTAAAGCTAGTGATCAGTTGGGCTTTTGGATCTGGAAGCATTTGACTTCTAAATTGCTACCAGGAGTGTATTACAGGCAGCAGACCTTGAAGAAAATTTAGAACTTACCGGTTTGATGGGTGGAGACTCCTTTCCTATTCTGGGAGAGGAAACAAGTAGTCTGTTCATGTGCCTCTGATGGTGGTCATCTGGTGAGTCCCTTGGGTTAACTGTTGGCATACACCAATTTCAGACAAATAATGTCAGAACCATAGGAGAGCCATTGGATAACTTAGGGATCGGATAAATTAAGTCTTGAAATTCTTGCCTCAAGGTTTTTAAATGCCAGTATTAACAATACATTGTTTACCACTGCAGGCCTGAGATGATTGAAACCAAATGCAAGGTTGATTTGGAGGACTGCTGAAAAATAGTTAAAATTCATAATCTGACTAGGGTCTTGTGAAAGCACACATTATTCAGGAAATGTCAGATCCCAACAATTGGCATAAGTTTTTTTTGTTCTTTTTTGGAGGCCTTTGAGAACCCCAAGCCCTCTACTTCCCTTGCATAAGGAAAGTATGCCTCAGGATAAAACTAACAATTCTCAACCCTCATTCCCTGCTAATCAGTATTTCAATTTGCAAAGGCTCAAGAAGAGAAATTATGAATTAGACTAGGAACAAAAGTTTAACCCAGAAGGTGAAATTTATTTACCTTATAAAAATTAGGTAAATTTTACAGGGAAGGATTTATTGATAAAGAGTGTACACCCACAGTTTTGCTTCAGACAACAGACAGATCTTACTTGATTATATAACAAAAAAAAAACCCTCTGGATCTTGTGAACATAGGCCTGACACAATAGAGAATTCATAAGACATTGAACTTGAAGAAGAGGCCAGAAACCCTAAATAAGAACCACCTGTGCATATGAACTGTACCAGTTTTGCCAAGGGGTTGTGCAATCATTTGTGCACTTAACTATGTACAGGAGAAAAAAATAGCCAAACTCAACCAGAAATATTAGATACTGGCTTACAGTTATTTTTTTATTTTTTTTATTTTATTTTTTTTAAGATTTTATTTGACAGAGACACAGAGAGGGAACACAAGCAGGGGGAGTGGGAGAGGGAGAAGCAGGCTTCCTGCTGAGCAGGGAGCCCGATGCGGGGCTCGATCCCAGGACCCTGGCATCATGACCCGAGCCGAAGGCAGACGCTTAACGACTGAGCCACCCAGGCGCCCCGATACTGGCTTACAGTTAAAACTAGTTCATGGGAACAGGGACAGACACTATTGTGACCAAAAAAAGGTTAAAACTGGGGCTTGGGATGAGGTGATGAATAGGATTCTGTTTGAAATTTATTTTGTGGTAAGTCTGGGGGAACATCGAATCATCCTGGGGGGGTGAGGTTCTCTTCCCCCTCCCCCCTGCAATCCTGTGCACGTTTTAACTAGTGTCCTCAACTAAGAGGATCCTCTTAACCTTGGGATAAAGGCCAAAGGGAAGCCATTTAAGGGCTTAGTAAAGGTCATCCTGTCCCCTGAGGATTACAGGGTAGTAGTGGTGGCTGAATGCATACATTTTCCATTCGCTTACTCAGTTTTGCTGGTGTGTAGGCTGGTGGACATTTTAAGTGGTGATTTTAAACGTAGGCGCTAATTCAGATGAATTTTCCTCATTGGGACAAATGGGGCACTTGATAAGTCCTTAAAATCTAAAAAGGTTTTTCCACCATTCTGGTCCATAACAAAAGCGATACGCATTTGTGTGGGAAGGAGAGCAGTTCACCTTTTCATCTTAAGATTGAATTCCCAAAGGTAGGCAAACGACACACCCTGTACTAAATCTGGCTGGTTTGTTTCCAGTTTTTACATCTATCACCATTCACTTAATGCATTATATATGACTGCCTTTACATTATAATGGCAGCATTGAGTAGTCGCGACAGATCATTTGACCCAGAAAACTGCAAATTGCGACCTCTTAACAGGAGAATTTCTGCTTGCTGATTTTAAGTCCACAGGTAACTGATCCACCTCTCCATTCTACCTGAGCCTGATTTATAGGTGGCTCTCTACCTTCTATGCATCAGCCAGAATCAAGACTGTTAAATGTTCAAGACCCATTCAGAAGACCCTGATGATTAACAGCAGTTTTCCCAGTGAGAACTAAGTACTGTATACCTCCACTGTCTTGGTCTAAAATTTAGATAAACTGAGTTCATGGGTGTCTCCTAGACAGTGTCTTGTGACCTCACTATAT
This sequence comes from Callorhinus ursinus, assembly GCF_003265705.2. Taxonomy (NCBI): domain Eukaryota; kingdom Metazoa; phylum Chordata; class Mammalia; order Carnivora; family Otariidae; genus Callorhinus; species Callorhinus ursinus. The sequence goes on from NW_027397063.1 coordinate 71,562,651, forward strand.
GGCTAAGTAGCAGGATAGGAGCGTTTTTAAAATTTGATTATCTATTCACTTAGGCTAAACGTTACCACTTTGAAGAGCCTATCTTGCCAGTAATAACCAACCCTGAGCTCCAGTGTGAAGTAATACTTGGAAGGAATCACTGCACTAGGTAGTTACATTGAGCTCCATTGTGAAAGGGACAGTAGTTTTAATTGTAAATAGAATTCTGGAATTGGGTTTCTTGACATGCTAATATCTACCACACAACTTGGGTTTATTCAGGGTTCTTCAGAGAAAATGGAAAGTGTGTTACATAGACAATTATAAACTATATAATTCACTTTACATTCTCACTACCATATCTTAAACCTGATGTCTTTTTTTTTTTTGGAGCATATCTTTTTTATTGTTATGTTAATCACCATATATTACATAATTTGTTTTGGTGTAGTGTTCCATGATTCATTGTTTGTTCACAACACCCAGTGCTCCATGCAGAATGTGCCCTCCTCAATATCCATCACCAGGCTAACCCATCCCCCCACCCTCCTCCCCTCCAGAAACCTCAGTTTGTTTTTCAGAGTCCATCATCTCTCCTGGTTCGTCTCCCCCTCTGACTTACTCCCCTTCATTCTTCCTCTCCTGCTATCTTCTTCTTTTTCTTTTTTCTTAAAATATGTTGCGTTATTTGTTTCAGAAGTACAGATCTGTGATTCAACAGTCTTACACAATTCACAGCGCTCACCGTAGCACACATCTTCCCCAATGTCCATCACCCAGCCACCCCATCCCTCCCACCCCCGACCACTCCAGCAACCCTCAGTTTATTCCTGAGATTAAGAATTCCTCATATCAGTGAGGTCATATGATACATGTCTTTCTCTGATTGACTTATTTCACTCAGCATAACACCCTCCAGTTCCATCCACGTTGTTGCAAATGGCAAGATCTCATTCCTTTTGATGGCTGCATAATATTCCATTGTGTATATATACCACATCTTCTTTATCCATTCATCTGTCGATGGACATCTTGGCTCTTTCCACAGTTTGGCTATTGTGGACATTGCTGCTATAAACATTGGGGTGCACGTACCCCTTCCGGTCCCTACATTTGTATCTTGGGGGTAAATACCCAGTAGTGCAATTGCTGGATCGAATGGTAGCTCTAATTTCAACTGTTTGAGGAACCTCCATACTGTCTTCCAGAGGGGTTGCACCAGCTTGCATTCCCACCAACAGTGTAGGAGGGTTCCCTTTTCTCCACATCCCTGCCAACATCTGTCGTTCCCTGACTTGTTAATTTTAGCCATTCTGACGGGTGTGAGGTGGTATCTCATTGAGGTTTTGATTTGGATTTCCCTGATGCCGAGCAATGTTGAGCACTTTTTCATGTGCCTGTTGGCCATTTGGATGTCTTCTTTGGAAAAATGTCTGTTCATGTCTTCTGCCCATTTCTTGATTGGATTATTTGTTCTTTGGGTGTTGAGTTTGATAAGTTCTTTATAGATTTTGGATACTAGCCCTTTATCTGATATGTCATTTGCAAATATTTTCTCCCATTCTGTCGGTTGTCTTTTGGTTTTGTGGACTGTTTCTTTTGCTGTGCAAAAGCTTTTTATCTTGATGAAATCCCAATAGTTCATTTTTGCCCTGGCTTCCTGTGCCTTTGGTGATGTTTCTAGGAAGAAGTTGCTGCGGCCGAGGTCGAAGAGGTTGCTACCTGTGTTCTCCTTTAGGATTTGGATGGACTCCTGTCTCACGTTTAGGTCTTTCAACCATTTGGAGTCTATTTTTGTGTGTGGTGTAAGGAAACGGTCCAGTTTCATTCTTCTGCATAAACCTGATGTCTTTAAAATATTTAGACTCGTTACCAGAAATCTGTAAATTTCTATTCCCCCATTCTTAAGTTCTAAAATGGACTTCAGTCCTAAAATTGTATGAACATTGACCCTTCTCCCAGCAAATAATGAAAATGCCTAAACCCTTAGTCTTAACCACAGTCAAGTATAATCATCCTACAAGCTTTTCAAATTCAATAGGTAAAAGCACCACTAAAGTTTTAGAAAAATGGGTTACCTGGTATGAAGAATCCTGCTTTTTTGTGCCTCTTAAAGTTTAATTCAGTGCATCCGAGGACAAGTAACATTGGGAATAGAGCATGATTATCTTCCATTGTCCATTCCATTCATTACTCTGATACTCCCCACTGTGATGGAATTACACGATAAAGTTTGGCATTTCATAGGGAAACCACTGTTAGAAAGTATCAAGCTCTAAGCAGTGAACACAGATGGCATCTGTTTTAACCTTATATTTAACATTACATACTCAACTTTTATAAATAACTTGGTCAGGGAAGACTACATTAGTATGACATTTGAGAGAAAAGAGGTGAAAGCCATATGTAAATCTGGGGAAGGAATATTGATAGACTTAAAGTTCCTTGGTTTGTTCAAATCTAAGGCACACCAGGGAGGCCAGTGTGAGTAAAAAAGATTAAGAGGGTAAGTAAAGAGCCATATCAATCTGTGATTTTTGTAGACACTAAGGAAAATTTGGGTTTTACTCACAATGGCATGAAGAACCATTGGGAGTGTTGGGCAGAAGAGTGAGCTGATAACAAAAGTTCAACTCGAGTGCCAATCAGTGTGTATGAGGTCTTCATCCAATGGGAAAGGTACATGAGAGGTGATTTTGTTATAATGTAGAAGATCTGTTAGATACATTTGGAATGCTATGACACCCCAGTAGAGAGGCCATGGCTAGGCTTGGGTCAGATGACAGTAATACTCTTGGGTTTATGATCATGTTTACAAAGTGCTCTGTAAGCCATAAGACCAGCATATAAATGTGAGAGAATTTTGAAAACCATACATACGAAGGTTGAGTGGTCACTCAGTTTAGTAGACAGGTCTCTTCGACTGATGCACACTCTGAAACATTTCTTTTTCCATAATTAAAGCCTTATACTTGCCAACCTTTTCAACCTTGTGGAGTTCCTTCAGATAACCTCAGTTGTATCTAGTCAGCTATTGCTGCATAATAAGCCATAGAAACTCAGAGGCATACACTAAGTATTTAGCTGCTGATCTCAGCCAGGCTCCCATCTGCAGGACAGCTGGTGTTAATCTATAGACTGCAGTGGCAGAAACAGGTTGGCTTCACACTGCAGGTGTGTGGGCCTGCTCCACTTCTCAGCCTCCTTGGAAAAGTGGGCAAGCCAGCACATGTTCTTCTCATGATGGCAGAAACACAAGATCAATCGCACAAGCACATTTCAAGCTTCTGCTTGTCTGTTAACTTTCCAAGGCAAAAGCAAATCACGTGGCCGAGGAAAAAGCCACAGGATGAGGAAATAACACTAAGTTGGGATTGCAGAGGTACATGCCAAGGGCACAGATAAAATAGAGAAGGGTCAGTAATTCAGTCTGTCATACGAGGTTTTCCAATGCCGGTATTGGATGTGTCATTTTCTCAGCTTCTCAGGAGACAAGACGTGTGGGATACCAATGAGTTTTGCTGGGAGACTCCCTAACACCAAAACCCACCCTTTTCTGCTTGTAGTACATATGCCTGTGACTTAGGCTTGGTCAATCAGATGCATCCAAACTTGACATCACTAACCAGTAACCCCAAGAAGTAAGGACAGTATAGAAATCTATTCAAGTGGATAGGGTGGCTAAGAGTGCCTCAAACGTGTGGGGAGGAGGGAACGGGGGAAGCTGGGAGTGGGAGGTGCTTCTAGCCTCAGTAGCCAGATTGCTCGTCTATGTCAGCAGCAGTGGGGCGAGCTGTGGTTTGGCAGTGGCAATGACCACACTGAACTGACTGGGGTAACTTTGACTGATAAACTTCCTTCCAAGCCTGGTTCTCCCCTCTTCCTGCAGAGTCTGCAAACTACCAAATGGTTCTATTTAAAAAATAAAATTATTATAAAACAAGCTCCTCTTCTGCTTAAGTCAGCTGGCATTTTCTATTTTTTACAACCAAGAGTTTTCACTGATAATACTCAGGTGTCAGTTGTGACACCTAATTGGTAGCCAACTTTAGTCTCAATTCCTATCCCTTTGAATCTCTTCTTCACTTAACAAAGTGGATGTCTTAAAATATGAATGGAAATCAGATCACATCACTCCTTTGCTTTGAAACGTGCCTCCCTCAAACCTTGTCACGACCTCATCACGTTGCCTGTTTGATGTGAAAAGAAAAAAATAATGAAATCTTTCAATGGCTTCCGGTTGCATTTAGACATAAATCCAAACTCTTAGTAGCCTGCCAGAACCTTCATTATTTAGCCAAGCCCCTAACCCACCAGGTCTCTCCAACCTCCTCTTGCAACTAACTTGTCTTCTTTTGAATACCAGAAGCAGGAGCTTCCTCAGTGTTAGTAGCATGCTGCAGGAGCTCCCACAGTAAGCCAGCCACTTGGGAAGAGGAGAGAATGGGGAGCAGCCCTGGAGCAGGGGACAGGGGAGCTCAAGCACTGTGAAATTTACAGTGCAGAGACACAGGTGCACTAAAAGACTGAGACCTAATCATAGGACCAGAGACCACTTTCTTCCACCCACACCTTGCCACATGACTAAAGGCATACCGCAATTCCTTTTTCATTCCTGTCTGGCTATCAAGAAAAAAATTATAAGGCATTGTACTGGCCAAACTGTGAAGGCCAAACCCAGAGTTTAAAGAGAGAGTAAGCATTACAACCAGACTCCGATATGGCAGGGATGTTAGAATTCAGACTGAATTTAAAACAACTGTGATGAATATGCTAAGGGCTGTAATGGACAAAGACCTCATGCAGGAACAGATGGGCAATGTAAACCAAGAGTTGGAACTTCTAAGAAAGAAATAGAAATGCTAGAGATCAAAAACACTAACAGAAATGAGTATCTTTAATGAGCTTATTCATAGGGCCTAGCTGAGGAAAGAATCTCTGAGCTTAAGGAATGCTCAAATAGAAACTGCCAAAACTGAAATGCAAAGAGAAAAAAAAAAACCAAAAAACAAAAAACACCCAAAAGAACAACATAGCCAAGAGCTATGAGACAACTACAAAACGTATAACTTAAATGGAATGGTGATACCAAAAAGAAGAAAGGAAGAGAAGAAATACCCCTGAAACAGTAACAGGATTTCCCCAAGTTCATACCAGACTGCTGGAGACTGTTCCAGCCCCCCCCCCCCGCCCCCAGATCCATGTTGAAACCTAATCTCTAATGTCATGTTATTTGGAGGCTGGGCCTTTGGAAGGCAATCTGGTCATAAGGATGGGACCCTCATGAATGGGATGGCTTCTCTTACAAAAGAGCCCAGAGAGCTACCCTTGCTCTTTGTACTATGTTAGCACACAGCAAAAAGACAAAGCGACTATCTATGAATCAGGTAGTGGATCCTCAGCAGATACCGCATTTGACAGTGTCTTGATCTTGGATTGCCCAGCCTAGAGAACTGTGAGAAATACACTTCTGTAGTTTATAAGCCATCTGGTTTATGGTATTGTTAGAGCCACCCAAACAGACTATGACACCAAACTACAAATCCAGAAAACTCAGATTACACCAAACAGGATAAATGCCAAACAAACAAACCCGAAACAACAGTAACAAAACTATACCTAGGCCTATCATTTTCCAATAATCAAAAATGGAGGAAAAAATCCTGAAAGAAGCCAGAGGAAAAACCTTACTTATAGAGCAGCAAAGATAAGAATTACATCTCAATTTTCAGAAACAATGAAAGCAAGAAGAAAGGAATGTGAGATATTTAAAATATTGAGGGGGCACCTGGGTGGCTCAGTTGGTTAAGCATCCAACTCTTGATTTTGGCTCAGGTCATGATCTCAGCGCCATGAGATTGAGCCTTGCGTGGAGTCTGCAAGAGATTCTCCCCCTCTCCCTTTGCCGCTCCCCCAACTCAACACTCTCTCTGCCCGCTCTAAAATAAATACAACTTTTTAAAAATACAAAGACAAATATACATTAATAGTAAGTAGATGAAGAAAAATATACCGTGCTAATACTAATCAAAAGAAAGCGAGAGTGGTTATATTAATTTCAGACAGCTGACTTAAGAGTAAGGAAGCTTACCAGGGATAAAAAGAGACATTACATAATCATAAAAATCATAATCATTAAGGGGCCAATTCTTCAAGAAGATAAAACAATCCTCAGTGTATGTGCTTAACAACAAAGCATCAAAATATGTGAAGCAAAAACTGAGAACTGCAAGGAGAAATAGATGTCTGCAATAGTAGAGATGGAGACGTCAGCTCCCCTCTATCAGAAATGGACAGACCAAGCAAGCAGAAAATCAGTAAGGTTATAGTTGACCTCAACAATAACGGCAATAAACTGGATATAATAGACATCTGTAGACTAATTCATCCCGTAACAGCAGAAAACATTCTTCTCAAACTCACATGGAATATTCACCTAGATGGACCACATCTGGGCCATAAAATAAATCAAAACAAATTTTAAAAAATAGAAATCATACAATGCCTGCTCAGACTAAAACAGAATTAAACTAGAAATCAGTAATAGAAAGACAGCTGGTAAATCCCCAAATAATGGGAGGTTAGACAACACACTTCTAAATAACACATGTCAAAGAAGAAATTTAAATAGAAATTTAATATTTTTAACTAAATGAAAAAACAACTTACCCAATTTGGGTGATGCAGTGAAAGCAGTGCTTAGAGGGAAATTTGTAGTATTGACCATATATATATTAGAAAAGAAGAAAGGTCTAAAATCAATCATCTAAGCTGCCACCATAGGAAATTAGGAAAAGAAAAGCAAATTAAATGCAAAGGAAACAGAAGAAAATAAATAATAAAAAAATAATTAAAAATATAGCAAAAACCAATGAAATTGAAGATAAGGATTCAAAAGAGAAAAGTGATGAAAACAAAGCTGCTTCTTTGAAAAGATTGATAAGATTGATAAACCTCTAGTAAGGCTAAGAAAAAGAGAGGACACATATTACTAATATTGGAAATAAAGAAAGGGTCATTGCCTCAGATCCCATAGACATTTAAATGATAATAAAGAAATACTATGAACTCTATGTCCAAAAATTTGATAACCTAGTTGAAGTGGACCAATTTCTTGAAAGACACAAAATGCCAAAACTCCCACAAGAAGAAACAATCTGAATAACACTATATTTATTAAAGAAATTGAATCAATAACCTTCCAAAACTGCACCAAACCTACATGGATTGACTGGTAAATTCTACAAAACACTTCAAAGAAGAAATTATGCCAGTTCTCTTAAAAGATAGAAGCAAAAGGAATACTCTCTATTCTAGGAGGACAGCATTACCATAAAACCAAAACCAGACAAAAACATTACAAGAAAACTACAGATCAATACCTTATGGACATACATATAAAAATACTAGCATATCAAATCCAACAAGGTATATAAAGAATTTTACAACATAACCAAGTGGGATTTATCCCAGTTGCAAGACTGGGTCAACATTCAAACATCAAATAATGTAATCCATCACATCCACACAGTAAAAAAGAAAAATCACATAATCATATCAATAGATGCAGAAAAAGCATTGAAAAAATCCAGCACCCATTCATGATAAAAACTCTCAATAAACTGGGGTGCCTGGCTGGCTTAGTCAGTGGAGCATGTCACTCTTGATCTTGGGGTTGTGAGTTTGAGACCCATATGTGGTATGGGGTTTACTTAAAATTAAAAATTAAAAAAAAAAAATCACCTCTCAGTAAACTAAGAATGGAAGGAATTTTCCCTGCTTGATAATCTACAAAAAAGCTACAGCTGACATCACACTTAATGGTGAGTAACTAGAAGCTTTACCACTAAGATCAAGAACAAGACATCACTCTTTTCAACATCATCCTTGAAGTCCTAGGATATCCTAGGCAATAACACAAGAAAAGGACTTTAAAAAATACATATTGAGGGGAGCCCGGGTAGCTCAGTCATAAAGCGTCTGCCTTCGGCTCAGGTCATGATCCCAGGGTCCTGGGATCGAGCCCCACATCGGGCTCCCTGCTTAGCGAGAAGCCTGCTTCTCCCTCTCCCACTCCCCCTGCTTGTGTTCCCTCTCGGTCTGTCTCTCTCTCTCTCTGTCAAATAAATAAAATCTTTTAAAGAAATAATAATATAACTTGAGAGGGAAGAAATAAGACTGTATTCACAGTGGACACGATTGTCTATGTAGAAAAGCTGAAAGAACCTACAAAAAAAGTAAAAATTTGAAAACTGGAATAAACAATTATGGCAATATTGCAGGATACAAGGTTAATATATAAAAGTCAATTGTTTTCCTATATATCAGCAATTAACAAGTAGAATTTGAAATTAAAAATACCATTTACATTCACAAAAAATGAACTCTTACTCAGCAATACAAAAATGAACGACCTGTTTAAAACATGAGCCAAAGACTTTAGCAGACATCTTCACCAAAAAGATATACAGAAGGCAAATGGGCATATGAAAAAAAGTATATGAAAAGATGCTCTACGTCATATGTCACCAGGATATGCAAATTGAAACGAGATACCTATTAGAATGTCCAAAATCCAGAACACTGACAATATCAAATGCTGATGAAAAAGTGAAGCAACAGGAACTCTCATTCACTACTGGTGGGAATGCAAAATGGTTCAGCTACTTCAGAAAACAGTTTGGCAGCTTCTTAGAGAACTAAACATACTGTTACCATATGATCCAGCACAGTCCTTGGTCTTTTTACCCAAAGAAGTTGAAAATTAAGGGGTGCCTGGCTGGCTCAGTCAGTTGGGCATCTGCCTTCAGCTCAGGTCATGATCTCAGAGTCCTGGGTTCCAGCCCCACATTGGGCTCTGCTCAGTGGGGAGTCTGCTTCTCCCTTTCCCTCTCCTTCTGTGTGTGCTTGCACTCTTGCTCTCATTCTCTCTCTCTCTCTCACTCTCCCTCAAATAAAATCTTAAAAAGATATGAAAGAAACTTAAATGAATATTACTAAGTGAAAGGAGCCAATTTGTAAAGGCTACATACTGTATTATTACAACTATATGACGTTCTGGAAAAGGCAAAACTGTGCAGACACTAAATGTCAGTGATAGCTAGGGGTTCAGGGTCAGGGAGAGGGATGAATAGGCTGAGTACAGAGGAGTTTTAGGGCAGTGGAAGTGTGCTGTATGACACCATAATAATGAATACATGACTTTATACATTTTCTAAACCTACAGAAAGTACAACACAAACAGTGAATCCCAATGTAAACTGATGTCTTTGAGTGATTATGATGTTTCAATGTAGGTTTATCAGTTGTAACAAATACACCACTCTGGTAGGGGATGTTGATAATGGGAGAGGCTGTGCATGTGTGGAGACATTGGGTATATAGGAAATCTTTGTACCTTCCTCTCAGTTTTGCTGTGAACCTAAAACTGCTCTAAAAAAATAAGGTCTTGGGGCGCCTGGGTGGCTGAATCAGTTAAGCGTCTGCCTTCAGCTCAGGTCATGATCTCAGGTCCTAGGATCGAGCCCTGCATTGGGGTTCCTGCTCCGGAGGGAGCCTGCTTCTCCCTCTCCCTCTGCTGCTCTCCCTGCTTGTGCTCTCTCTCTCTGTCAAATAAATAAATATTTTTTTTAAAAAAAGAATCTTGAAATGGGGGCAGGGTGCCTGGGTGGCTCAGTCAGTTGAGCATCTGACTCTTGATTTCAGTTCAAGTCATGAACTCAGGGTCCTGGGATCAAGCCCAGCATCAGGCTCCCTGCTCAACGGGGAGTCTGATTCTCCCTCTCCCTCTGCCCCTACCCCCTGACTTGTGCACTCACTCCCTCTCTCTCTCTCTCAAATAAATAAAAAAATCTTTTTAAATTTTTAAAAAAAATAAGGTCTTAAAAGTTCAAGACAGAGTCACACACAACCCAACAATTCCACCCCTATTTACCCAACTGAAAATATATGTTCATACAAAAACTTATCCATGAATGTTCATAGTAGCACTATTCAAAATAGCCAAAAAGTAGAAACAGCCCAAATGACCCTTCAATTCTTGAATGGATAAATGTGGTATGTCCATATAACAGAATATTATTTGGCAGTAAAAAGGAATGGAATACTGTCACATGCTACAACATGGATAATTCTTCTTCTATACACTGTGCTAAATGAAATAAGCCAGTCAAAAAAGAACATATGTTGTATAATTTAATTTATATGAAATGTTCAGGACAGGCAATTTTATAAACAGAAAAAGTAGATTACCGGTTTTCTAGGGCTGGGAGTTAGCAGAAGGAATAGGGAGTGACTGGTAGTAGGTATGGGTTTCCTTTAAGGATGATGAAAATACTCAAAAACTGATTGTGGTGATAGTTGCATAACTTTGTGAATACACTAAAGGTGTTGAATTGTACTTTAAGTGGATAAATTTTATCTTAATAAAGCTGTTAAATTCTAGTCACCAAAAGGCAGTATGAAGAGAGTGAAAAGGCAAGTCACTCTGACAGTGTTGCCACATTGAACAGAGAACTTCTAATCAGAATATATAGAAAAGCACAGACAACCTGTGGAAGCCAGCCCCCCAAACAATGCCCATTGGTCTTTGCTTCCCGATATTCACACCCTCATTTAGTTAGTCCTCTCACATACTGAACTAGACAGACTGAGGCAACCAAGAATTTTACACAAATGTCAAAATGTAACTTCAAAAGCCAGGTCAGAAAAGACATGGAAGTGTCTGCCTTACTCTCACCTGGGTCACTTGCTCTGGGCAAGGCCAGCAACAATGTTGTGAGAAGTGTCGAGCCACCCTATGGAGAGTCCATGTGGCAAGGAACTGTGGCCTCCTGCCAACAGCCAGCACCAACTTACTAGCCATGTGAGTAAGCCATCTTGGAAGTGGATCCTCCAAACCTATTCAAGCCTGTAGAATACGGCAGTCCTAGTTAACCTCTTGACTGCAGAAGCCAGAAGCACCCATCTAAGCCATTCCAGAATTCCTGACCCACAGAAACCAAGATAATAAATGTTTACTGGGGTTTCAAGCCAGTATGTCTTGAGTAATTTGTTACTCAGATAATATACAACCCAATTTTCTAAAAAATGGACAAAATCTTGAACAGAAATTTCATGTTTAAAAAAGGATTCAGGGGTGCCTGGGTGGTGCAGTCAGGCATCCAACTCTTGGTTTCGGCTCAGGTCATGATCTCAGGGCTGTGGCTCCACGTATCAGGGCTCCTGATGTGGCTCCACATTCAGTGCAGAGTCTGCTTGGGATTCTCTCCATCTCCCTCTACCCCTCCTGCTCGTGCACGCTCGCTCACTCTCTCTCTCTCTCTCAAGTAAATAAATAAATCTTTTAAAAGTTTTATAAAAAAAAAAAAAGGATATGCAGGAATGCCTGGCTGGCTCAGTCAGTGGAGCGTGTGACACTTGATCTCAGGGTTGTGAGTTTGAGCCCCACATTCAGTGTAGATATAACTTAAAAATAAAATACTTTTTTAAAAAGGATATGCAAATAACTAATAAGCTTAGCAGGGAAATTCATATTAAAGCTGCAATGAAATATTGCTATATCCCCACTAGAATGACTAAAATTTTAAAATTGACAATAACAAGTGTTGCTGAGGATGTGGAACAACAGGAACTTTCATACATTCCAGGCAGAAGTTTCCACTGGTACAGCCACTTTGAAAAACGATTTGACAATATTTTTTAAAGCTAAATATTTATAAACCTTATGACCTAGAAATTTCACTCCTGAACATATATGGCCCTGAGAACTGAGTGCTTATATCTGTAATAAACATATACAGGAATATTCTAGATTTATTCGTAATAGACTCCAAATGGCAATGACTCAAAGGTCTTTCAACAGGAAATTAAAACTGTGGTATATTTATACAATGGAATACTATACAGCAATAAAAAATAATTAACAACTGCCACATTGATTACATGGATAAATCAAACAGGTTTAATATTGTTGGAAAAAATAAGCCAGACACAGAAGAGTACATACCATATGACTCCATTTATATGAAGTTGAAAACCAGCAAAACAAATTGTTGTTGATAGAAATCAAAAGAGTGATTATTCCTTAGGGCGTTATATTGCCTGGAAAGGGTCATGAGGGAGCCTTCTGTGTCACTAGAATGTTCTATATCTTGATCTGGGTGTGATTACGGGAGTGTAATCAGATGCAAAATTCAAGTTGTATAACCAAGTTCTGTATACATCTTATTAAGTTATACCTCAATTAAAAAGCTAAAATGGGGGTTTATATAAAAGACAAATCACACAGGGAACAGAAGAAAATATTTAAAAATTATCATTAACAACATCTGAGTAGTAAGATAAAATATTGCAGCTATAAATAAGAGTATTACACCTAAAACCAAGAACAATTAGACAACAAGATAGAACTCTTCAAAATTAAAAACATGACGGGCGGAATAGAAGTTCAACAAAAGGTTGAAAGGTAAAGATGAAGAAAACTCCCAGAAAGTATAATACAAAAACCAAAGAGGTGGAAAGTCTGAGTGAAAAGAAAAAATTAAGAGTATTCCAGGAGATGGGGAATAATAGAATTTGCTAAAAGAGAGACCAGAGAATATGGAGGGGAGAAAATTATTTAAGGTAGAATACAAATAAATTCCCCAGAACTGAAGTAATAATTATATTGAAAATGCCCACTGAGTACCCAGCACATAAATCCATGTCACGGAAGTTAAAGAATACTAAAGAAAATCATAAAAGCATGGAGTGGGACAGAAGGAGATGGAAGGGGAGAAGCAGAGGGGGAGATGATAGAGACAGAATTAGAGAAAACAGAGGTCTCTTTTGAAGAACTAGATAATAGGGGCACCTGGCTGGCTCAGTCTGTAGAGCATGTAACTCTTGATCTTGGGGTCTTGAGTTTGAGCCCCACAGTGGGCACAGAGGTTACTTAAAAATAATTTTTTAAAAACCCCAAAGAACCAGATAACAGAATCAGAATAGCATGGTAGTTTTCAAGAGCAACACTGGATGCTAGGAAAGAGTGGAGAAATGCCTTTAAAATTCTGAAGAAAAATTATTTTCAACCTAAAATTCTATACTCACTCAAACTTAAGTATGAGGATTGAATAAAAATATTTCCAAACATGCAAAGACTCTCCTTCTTTGAAAAAGAAATATATATTAATTTTTCCCTGGTGCCTGGTTGGCTCAGTCGGTGGAAGATGCAATTCTTAATCTTAGGGTTGTGAATTTGAGACCCGCGTTGGGTTAGGATTACTTAAAAAAAATAAAAACCTTAAAAAATATATTTTTCCCTACATGATTTTTTAGGAATCCCCTAACAGATGTGCTTTGGCAAAATTGGGACATAACTTAGGAAAGCAGAAGGAATGCGATCCAAGAGACTGAGCATCCCAGCCAGAAAAGCAGCCAAGGGAAGCTCAGTATGACAGTTGTGTGTCCAGCTTAGAGATGCCCAAGTCTACACTGGAGGGAAGTCTCTATGGGAAAATGAAATTGTTTTTTTCATTCAGAAAAATATTGAGAGGCTTTAACAGATTTGTTATTTTCCCAAATAGTTGGAGGAAGTTTAGTTACATGCATCTGAAAACCTTTGAAAATGAAAAGATAAAATGATTTTCAACTCTAGGAGAAAAAACAAAATCTGTAAGAGATAAGAAAGCCACTCATTCAATTGATCAAGAGAATATAACAATTGCATATATATGCACCCAACAGCAGAGCACCTAAATATATAAAGCAAATATTAATAGAATTGAAAGGGAAAATAGACATCAATACAATAATAATAGGGGAATTAATAACCCATGTTCAACAACAGAGAGATCATCTAGACAGAAAAGCAATAGAGAAACATTGGACTTGAACCATACTTTAGGCTAAATGAACATAACAGAATATTCCATGCAATAGCACCAGAATACATAGTCTTCTAAAGTGCACATGAAACATTCTCCAGTAGAGATCATATGTTAGGACACAAAACAAGTCTTGACAAATCTTTCTCTTTCTTTCTTTTCTCTCTTTCTTTTCTTTCTTTCTTTCTTTCTTTCTTTCTTTCTTTCTT
>NW_027397063.1:71576803-71762135 GCF_003265705.2 Callorhinus ursinus
CTTTTTCTTTCTTTCTTTCTTTCTTTCTTTCTTTTTCTTTCTTTCTTTCTTTCTTTCTTTTTCTTTCTTTCTTTCTTTCACTCTCTCTCTCTCTCTCTTTTTCTTTTTCTTTCTTTCTTTTCTTTCTTTCATTCATTTATAGATTTTTGTTTTAAGATTTTATTTATTTGTCAGAGAGAGAGAGAGCACAAGCAGGGGGAACGGCAGGCAGAGCAAGCAGAGGGAGAAGTAGGCTCCCCACTGAGCCCTATGTGGGACTCAATCCCAGGACCGTGGGATCATGACCCAAGCTGAAGGCAGACGCTTAACCGACTGAGCCAACCAGGCGTCCCTCATTTATAGATCTTAAGTAATCTCTACACCCAACATGGGGCTCAAATTTACAACCCGAGATCAAGAGTTGTATGCTCTACCAACTGAGCCAGCCAGGTGCCCCAAGTCTTGACAAATTTTATTTTATTTTATTTTATTTTTTTAACATTCTTAGTTTATTGATCCTCTCATGAAAAATCTGCACAACCACCACAGATAAAGCCACTGCAGCATCTTTACTCCTTCTGTTGTCCAATCTCCAGCTCACTTTTTGCCAGCACCAACGTTGGCTTTTGCAGTCCCCCTGACTTTCTTCATTCTGTTCTTACGTTCCTTTCGCTGTTTTCTTGATGTCTTTTTCTTCTCATACAGGCCATGTCTTGCAAGTCTGTGTTTGGGTTCATTTTTCTTTGCATAATCCAAAGAATCATAAATCATGCCAAAGCCGGTTGTCTTGCCACCACCAAAATGGGTTCTGAATCCAAACACAAATATGACATCTGGTGTGGTCTTGTACATTTTGGCTAGTTTTTCCCGAATTTCTGTCTTAGGTACCGTTGCCTTTCCAGGGTGAAGAACATCAATGACCATCTGTTTCCGCTGAAGTAGTCGGTTAGTCATGAACTTCCTGGTCCGGATAGTTACTGTGTCATTCATGATGGCGGCGAGGCTTCAAGCAGCCAGGGAGAAAAAAGTCTTGACAAATTTTAAAAGACTGAAAAGCATATTGAGTATCTTTCCAACCACAACTGGCATGAAACTAAAAATCAATAACAGGAAGAAAAGTGGAAATTTTAAAAATATGTAGAAATTAGACCACACTCCCGAAAAACCAATGGGTCAAATAAGGAATCACAAGGAAAATTTTGAAATATCTTGAAACAAACAAAAATAGAAACACAATATACAAAAACTTACGGAATTTAGCAAAATTAGTTCAACAAATTCAACAAATTGGGTATAGAAGGAACATATTCAGCATAATAAAGGCCATATACAACAAATCTATAGCTAACATTACACTTAATAAAATGAAAAATTGAAAGCTTCCCTCTAAGATCAGGAACAAAAGATGCCCACTATTATCACTCTTACTCAACACCATACTGTTAGTCCTAGCCAGAGTATGTAGGCAAGTAAAAGAAATAAAAGGTTTATAAATAGGAAACAAAGAAGTAAAATTGTTGTTATCTGTAGATGACATGATTTTATATATTGAAATCCTAGAGGTGCCTAGCTGGCTCAGTCAGAAGAGCATGTGACTCTTGATCTTGGGGTCATGAGTTCAAGCCCCACATTCGGTATAGTGATTACTTAAATAAATAAATAAATAAACTTAAAAAAAAAAAAAAAAAGAAATCCTAAAGACTAACCCAAAACTACTGGAACTAATCAAGGAATTCAGTAAAGTTGGAGGATATAAAATGAACATACAAGTATCCATTATATTCCTATACAGTAACAATAAACTATCTGAAAAAGAAATAAGAAAACTATCTCATTCACAATAGCATAAAAAATAAAATACTTGGGAATAAATTTAACCAAGGAATTGAAAGATCTATACAATAAAAACTATAAGACCTTGATGAAAGAAATTGAAGAAGACAAATGAAAAAATATCCCATGTTCATAAATTGGAAAAATACTGAAAAATATCATACTGCCTGAAGCCAACTATAGATTCAACACAATCCCTATCAAAATTACAATGGCATTTTTCACAGAAATATAAAAAACAATCCTAAAATTTGTATGGAACCATAAAAAACTCAAATAGTAAAGCAATCATAAGAAAGAAGAACAGGGGCACTTGGGTAGCTCAGTCGGTTAAGTGTCTGACTCCTCGTTTTGGCTCAGGTCATGATCTCATGAGTCATGAGATCGAGTCTGGAGTCAGGCTCCAAGCTTGGTATATGCTTGAGGATTTTCTCCATCTGTCCCTCCCCCCACTTGTGCGCACGCACACACACACACACACACTCTCTCTCTCTCTCTCTCTCTCTCTCTCTCTCTCTAATAAATACATCTTTAAAAAAAAGAAGAAGAACAAAGCTGGGGGCATCACACTTCTTGATTTCAAACTATACACAAAGCTACAGTAATTAAAACAGTATGGTACCAGCATAAAAATAGACAAATAGACCAATAACAAAACAGCTCAGAAATAAAACCCAGCATATATAGTTCACTAATATTTGACAAGAACACCCAATGGGGAAAGAATAGCCTCTTCAACAAATGGTGCTGGTAGAACAGAATAACTACATGCAGAAAACTGGGAAAAACTGGGCCCCTTTCTTATACCACTCAAACAAATTAACTCAAAATAGATAAATATAAGACCTTATAGCATGAAAATCCTAGAAGAAAACATGGGGAAGAAGCTCCTTGACACTGGTCTGGGCAATGATTTTTTCGATATGACACCAAAAGCACAAGCAACAAAAGCAAAAATCAACAAATGGGACTATGTAAAAAGCTTCTACACAGCAAAGCAAACAATAAAAAAGAAAATGAAAAGGCACACTGTGGAATGAGAGAAAATATCTGTAAACCATGTATCCAATAAGGGCTAACATCCAAAATATAGAAAGAACTCCTATAACTCAATAGCTAACAAAAAAAAAAAATCTAATTTTAAAATATGCAGGGGAATTAATAAACATTTTTCCCAAGGAAGACATCTAAAAGGCCAGTGGTATATGAAACCATGTTCAACTTATTATCAGGGAAATGCAAATCAAAACCACAATGAGAGGTCATCTCACACCTGTTAGAACGGCTATCATCAAGAAGATAATAGATAAGTGCTGGTGAGATATGGAGAAAAGGGAACCTGCACTCACTCCTGGTGGGAATGTAAATTGGTGCAGCCACAATGGAAAACAATATTGAGTTTCCTCAAAAAATTAAAAATAGAACTACTACCTGATCCAGCAATCCTGGGTATATACCCAAAGGCAATGAAACAGGATATTGAAGAGCTATATGCACTCCCATGTTTATTGAAGTATTATTCACAACAATCAAGATATGGAAACAGCCTAAGTGTCTGACAACAGATAAATGCATAAAGAAAATGTGGTATAAAAAATATAGAATGGAATGTTATTCAGCCATGAGAAAGAAGGACATCTTGCCATTTGCAACAACATGGGTGAACCTTGAAGGCATTATGCTAAGTGAGATAAGTCAGAGAGAGAAACACGAATACTGCATAGTATCATTTACACGTAGAATCTAAAAGAGCTGAATTCATAAAAACAGACAGCAGACCAGTGGCTACCAGGGGCTACAGGGTAGGGGAATTGGGGATATATTATTTAATGGTACCTACTTGCAACTAGCAGATAAGTAAGTCCTGGAGAGTTAATGCATAGCATAGTGATTATAGATAACAATACTGTATCATAAAGTTCAAAGTTTCTAAGAGTAGATCTTAATTCTTCCCACCACAAAAAAGAAATGATAATAACGTGACAGAGGTATTAGCTAATGCTATGGTGGTAATCACATTGCAATATATAAATGTATCAAATCAATGCATCATATCTTAAATTCATATAATATGTCAACTATATCTCAAATTTTTAAAGCCACAATTTGAAAACCTAACAAAAGAAATCATGATTGGGGTGCCTGGGTGGTCAGTTAAGCATCTGCCTCTTGATTTTGGCTCAGGTCATGATCTAATGGGTCATGGGATTGGGCCCCACATCAGGCTTCCCACTCAGTGGGGAGTCTGCTTGGGGATTATCTCCCTTATCCCCCCCAACACGGATGCTCTCTCTCTCTCTCAAAGAAATAAATAAAATCTTAAAAAAAGAAAAAAAAACTATGTTAAAAAAATAAAGAAAATAATCCCATTTATAATATAGCATCAAAATCAATATCTATAAATAAATTTATCCAAGGATGTGAATGATCTGTATACCGAAAACTATAATACATTGATAAAAGAAAATGAAAAAGATACAAATGGAAAGATATCATGTGTTCAGGGATCAGAAAAATTAATATTGTTAAAAATGTCCATACTACCCAAACTACTACCAAGTGGTCTACAGACTTCAAGCAATCCCTACACCAAGATTCCAATGGCATTTTCCACTGAAACAGAAAAAAATCTAAGCTTCATATGGAACCACAAAAGACCCCAAAGAGCTAAAACAATCTTGAGCAAGAACAAAGCTGGAAGCATCTTACTTCTTCCTGATTTCAAATTATATTACAAAACTACAGTAATCCAAAACAGTATGGTACTGGTATAAAACCAGAAGTATGTGCCAATGGAACAGAAAAGAGAGCCTGGAAATAAATCCACACATATACAGTCAACTAATCTTAGTGCCAA
Organism: Callorhinus ursinus; assembly: GCF_003265705.2. Lineage (NCBI taxonomy): Eukaryota > Metazoa > Chordata > Mammalia > Carnivora > Otariidae > Callorhinus > Callorhinus ursinus. Next base: position 71,581,473 of record NW_027397063.1, read on the forward strand.
GAATACACATTACCAAGTGAACTAACAATAATGCCAAGAATACAGAATGGAGAAAGAAGAGGCTCTTCAAAAAATGGTGCTGGGAAAACTGGATATCCACATGCACAAAAATGAAATTGGACCCTTATCTCACACCATACACCAAAATCAACTTAAAATGAATTAAAGGCTTAAACATAAGACCTGAAACCAAAACATTCCTACAAAAAAACAAACAGGGAAAAGCTTTATGGCACTGGTTTTGGCAATTATTTTTTGTATTTGACACCAAAAGCACAAGCAACAAAAGCAAAAATCAACAGGTGGGACTACTATTAAACTAACAAGTTTCTCCACAGCAAAGGAAACAATCAACAAAACAAAAAGGTAACCTACAGAAGAAAATATTTGCAAACTATATATCCAATAGGGGTTAATAACCAAAATATATAAGGAATTCATACAACTCAAATAGCAAAAACACAAATAACCCAATTAAAAATGGACAAAAGATGTGAAAAGGCATTTTTCCAAAGATGATATACAGATGGCCAACATACATATGTAACCGTACTCAACATCACTAATCATCGGTGGAATGCAAATCAAAACCACAAGGAGATATCATATCACTTCTGTCAAGACAGATATAATCAAAAAGTCAAGAAATAACAAGTTTTGGTGAGGAAAGGGAATACTTGTGCACTGCTATTAGAAATGTAAATTGGTGCAGCCACTATGGAAAACAGTATGCAGGTTTCTCAAAAAATTAAAAATAGAACTACCATCTGATCCAGCAATGCTACTATAGGGTGTATATCCAAAGGACATGAAATCACTATCTGAAAGAGATATTTGCACTTCCATGTTCACTGAAGCATTATTCATAATAGCCAAGATACAGAAATAATTTAAGTGTCCATCAACACATAAATGATTTAAAAAGGTGGCATATATATATTTAATGCAACATTATTCAGCCATGAGAAAGAAGGATATTATGCCATTTGTGACAACATGGATGAACCTGAAGGACATTATGCTAAACGAAATAAGCTAGACACAAAAAGACATATACTGCATGGTATCACTCCTTTGTGGAATCTTAAAATGTTAAATGTTAAACTCACAGTAATGTAATAACACAGAGTAGAACGGTGGCTACTGGGGGCTGAGAACGGGGAAAAAGGGATATGCTGGTCAAAGGGAACAGACATTCACTCACAAGATGAGTAAGTTCTGGAGACCTAACGTACAGCATGATGGCTATAGTTAATACTAATGTGCTATATACTTGAAATTGGCTAAGACGGTACATCTCAATTGTTCTCCTCACACACAAAAAAAGTAACTATATGAAGTGATGAATATGTGAAGTTAGTTTGACTGTGGCAACCATTCCACAGTGAACACATATATCAAAACATCACATTGTGCATCTTAAATACATATAATTTGTATTTGTCAATTAAACCTCAGTAAAGCTGGAAAAAAATAGGACAATAAAAAAGCCATTCAGAATATATTACAGTACTTGACTCAGAAGTGAACAATACTGACACAGTCCTAATAAGGTAAACACTGCATATTAATACACTGAGAATTGTGATATACCTATATTGAGAGGAGAGGGAGGAAGGAAAGTATAGATATATAAGTAAAGGGTGCTAAGATCTCAACTTCCATAACATTCATTATCCAAGAAATGGATAATGTCTAAAATTGAGGCAGTAAGAAATAACAATATAAACATCGTATTTAGAAATAGAGGAAGATAACAGAAGAAATACTAGGGCAGAATGGTAAAATGGGGGTTGCTGGTTGTCCCTGAGAAAAAGAACTGAGAGAGGAAGAAAGGGATAGAGTCTCCTGCATTTTTATTTATTAAATATGATTTTTAGGTTATTTTGACAAAAATACCTTTCATAAAATAAATTATAAACAAAATTAATTTTGTTCTTCCCTTATTTACCTATTAATGGGAATTCCCCCACATTCCAACTGAAGAAACTGGTTTAGAATGATATAGAAATGTTTTATGCTTGGCTTGAAGTAAAAAGAACAACAAATATGCAAAAGCGTGTGCCTGTGTAGGTGTGGTAATGTGTGCCTGGGTGCTAATGTAGACATGCTTTTCATCACTTTGCCTGATTAAAATTGTCCTTAACTGACAAAGAGGTTGTTTAATGCTTCCAAATTTCATGAGGTCTGGGAACTTTGAAAGCAGGCTCTTCTGTCTGATGTCCCTCTTGTTTCTGTTGAGAACTTTTGGCTCAGCTGTGTGGCATTTCAGGAAATTTAACCACCCTGCTAGTGATCAAAACTGACCTGTTGGGAAATCAAGAAATGGACAAAGGAGGGGCTTGTTATAGCTCAAAAGAACAATGGAAAAGAAAATGAAACTCTACTTAGAATAAGCAAAGGTTATGAGAAAATAAAACTTATTCTGGAGGATCTGGCTGTGTTTATGAGCTGTGGTCTCACTGGTGATTGCAGTGACTGGCTTGTTCTTGAGGAGTTGCATGAACCAAAAGCGTGGAATCAGGGATTAAACAAGAGAATACAAATGCTATGCTGTACACAGAGTCTTTTTGTGAGCCAAGGGTTTCCGCTCTTTTAAATTTGGTATGATAAACTGAAACAAAATATGAATATCTGTTACAGTCAATCATTCATTTATTCAATAACCAGTTACTGTATTAGATCTTCTTCCACCAAGCACTGAGACTGAGGGTAAGAGGCTGGGGCAAGCAGTCGGATACCAAGAGAAACTGGCATATGCAGGTCCCTAGCTGTAACAGAGGAAACAACACAGGTGGGGAAAGAAATACAGCACATGCAGAAAATGATTTAAAAAAAAAAAAAGGCACAGATAAAAGCTCAAAGCAATAGCCATCGTCCATGAATTAGGGGCATCAGGCCTGCTGTGAGGATGGAGATGCCATGGGAGCCTGTGCCTTGGAGAATGGGCAGCACATGGGGGCTGGACCACATAAAAAGGAGTCGCATTGGGAGGGAATTACAGATATTTCTGACACTTATTAAGGGATTCATAATATTTACGGAGTTAATGGTCCAGCCTCGATCTGGGGGCTGGAATCAATTTTTCTGAGACACTCACTGCCATCCAGCAGAAAGCAGGAGGGTGGCCGGCAGGTCACTCTCTGACCGGAAACTGCTGACACCAGGCACCAGCAGGCCTGCTGACTCAGGGCAATAGGAGCAGCCAAAACCTCGCCACCCCTGGGCACATGAGTCTTTACTACAGCTGTTGGAACATGGCCAGCCTTTGCAAATTGCCTTTCGTGTCACTTGCCAAGCGTGAGGGTTCACTAGTTTTTCTTCCCCCTGGGCAGAGGAATAAATGATTGTGAGTCCTGTGGCTTTCTCTCCTGAGAGAATGGTAGTTGTTTCAAAATGTATAGTCTGGTAAGCTTTGTGCATGTCAGGCCCAAGTACAGACGTCAGACCTAATGCTAGAAGTCATAAAAGTATAATTATGCTTGTGGGTTTGCCTATTTATTATCACAGCATTTAAAATCAGCTGGATATGTCAAGTTTAAAAAGCAGGGGAAACAATATCATATTTGTCAAAATACATACATATTAAGTAAGATGATACATAGACATGTAGTAAGATGACATAAACCAGCACAATGATAATAAACACAAAGTTCAGTATAGTAGTTAACTCTGCAAGAGAGAGAGAGGCATCCACAGGGAGCTTCTGGTTGTATTTGGTTGTATTATCTTATTTTGTAATCTGAGTGATAACTGTAAGGGCATTTCCTATACTATTCTCTATACTTATTTGTGTGCCTGAAAAAATCTAATAGTATTATCATTTGGTCTCAAAAGTCTTTATTTTGCCTTTTTATGAGATTTATTGAGGTATAATTTGTATACAATAAAGTTTACCAGCTTTCAGTGCACTATTGTGTACTAAAGTGTCAATGTGGTCTGACAAGGATATGGTCATGTAACCACCACTAAAATCATAACTTAGAACATTTCCATCACCTCCCAAAATTAAAAATATAAAATCAGACAAGAGTCAAAGATTTATGGTTCTAGCCATGACAGAAGTTGATATTCAACCAGCCCTCCCACTACAACAACTATAAAACTGGATAAAATACATAAAATAACTGTTCTTAGATTTCACATAACAGGTAACACAGTACCATGATCCCTGGGAAAAGTGAAAAAAATGAGGTGAGCCTCATATTCCCTGACTTCCTATCTGGAGTCAATTTCTGAACTGTGGTGTAAGGAGGGGTTACCTAAACAGAGCACAGCAGTCTCCCTGATTTAACAAAATAGAAACCAGATATGTAGTTATCTGGAATCTGTGGGCAAAGTAACAAAAATAAAGGAGCAGTACCCAGGAGCTACTCCAGAAATGTACATAGAGATCCTTTTGAGTCTGGCCAAATATTAACTTGTGTATGTATAAGACAAGGCTCTAGGAGGCTAGGCAAAGAACAACTATCAGTTAGCTGTGAGCTAAATAACTACTGAATATCATAGAGGGTAGGAAATGTTCAACTTTAAACCAGCCTAAGTGAAAACACTTTACAAAAATGATACCTTAATAGAGGCTTCAGAAAGATCACATCTTAGGAAAAAAACTAATCTAGACTAATCTGAATGTTTCTCTAGATCCATCCTAACAAATCCTAAAAACTTTAAGTATCAAAAGGTTAAGCTAATTGCCAAGTCAATAACTACGACAGAGCAAAATCCCAATCTAGGTGCTCAATAGGTAACATTCATAATGCCAAGCATATAATAAAAAATTACTAGATATGTGAAAAAGCAGGAAAGTAAATTCATAACTGGGAGAAAAACTATTCAATAGAAATACACTCACAAATGATGGAAATGATGTTATTATCAACAAGAATTTTAAAAACAGACATTTTTCTGGGGCACCTGGCTGGTTCAGTCTGAACAGCATGTGACTCTTGATCTTGGGGTTGTGACTTCAAGCCCCACTTTGAATGTAGAGATTACTTATAAATAAACAAACTAACTAACTAACTTTAAAAAAGATAGACATTTTTCCAAAGAAGACATACAGCTGGCCAACAGACACGTGAAAAGATGCTGAACATAACCAACCATCATAGAAATGGAAATTAAAACCACCATGAGATATCACGTTACACCTGTCACAATGGCTAAAATCAAAAAGACAAGAAATAACAAGTGTTTGACAAGGATGTGGAGAAAAAGGTATCCCCATGCACTGTTGGTGGAAATGTAAATTGGTATAGCCACTGTGGAAAACACTATAGAGGTTCCTCAAAAAAATAAAAATACCCAAAGAAAATGAAAACACTAATTCAAATAGATATATGCACCCCTGTATTTACTGCAGCATTATTTACAACAGCCAAGATAAGGAAGCAACCTAAGTTTCCACTGATAGGTCAATGGATAAGGAAGTGGTACAGACATACAATATTACACAGCCATAAAATGATGAGATCTTGCCATTTGCAACAACATGGATGGACCCAGAGGGTATTAAACTAGGTGAAATAAGTCAGACTGAGAAAGACAAATACCATATAATTTAACTTATATGTGGAATCTAAAAAACAAAACAAACAAAAAGCAGAATCAAACATAAATATAGAGAAGAAACTGGTGGTTTGCCAGAGGGGAGAGGTTGGGAGGGATGGACAAAAGGAGTGAAGGGAATCAAGAGGTATAGGTTCCCAGTTGCAGAATGAATAAGTCATGGGAATAAAAGGCACAGCATAGGGAATATAGTCAATGATACTGTAATTGTGTTGTATGGTGGGAAATGGTAGCTATACTTGTGGTGAGCATAGCATAATGTTTAGAGAAGTTGAATCACTATGTTGTACACCTGAAACTACTGTAACATTGAGTCAGCTATACTGAAAAATTTTTTAAACAGTATTATAAACAAGTTTAACCACTTTGAGGAAAAAATGAACAGAATGAAGAAATAATTAGGAAATCTTGATAGAAAATTGGAAAGTGCAAAAAAAAATCAAGTAAAAATCCTGGAATCCAAAAATAAAATATATTAATTGAAAATTTCATTGAATAGGTTTAACAGCAGAGACACAGAAAGATGAGTGATTTTTTTTAAAAGATTTTATTTATTTATTTGACAGAGAGAGACATAGCAAGAGAGGGAACACAAGCAGGGGGAGTGGGAGAGGAAGAAGCAGGCTCCCCACAGAGCAGGGAGCCCAATGCGGGGCTCGATCCCAGGACCCTGGGATCATGACCTGAGCTGAAGGCAGACGCTTAATGACTGAGCCACCCAGGCGCCCCAAGATGAGTGAATTTAAAGATATAATAGAAATGATCCAAACTGAAGCACACTGAGGAAAGAAGTCTAGAAAATTGTTAACAAAGTCTCAGTGATCAATTATTGGACAATATCAAGACATCTATTATATGTGAAATTCAAGGACCAGAAGAAAAGGCAAGAACTTGAATAATGGTCATTTTTTTTGCAATATTTCCAAAATAAAAACTCACAGATCTAAGAAAGCCAAAGAACTCTAAGAAGGATAAAAATAAAGGAAAACACACTGAAGAACCATCATAATCAAATTTCTGGAAACCAGTGAAAAAAAGGAATCTTAAAAGCAGCCAGATGGGGGAAAATGCATTCAAAAGGGAATAATGATAAGAATTATGTCTGGCTTCTGAACAGAAAAAAATGCGAGCCAGAGTACAATGTAGCAACCATTTAAAGTGTTATAAAAAATAATAATAAACCATGTTAAACTAGAATCTACATCAGGCAAAAATATCCATTAAAAATGAAGAGGAAATACAGGCATTTCCAACAAACAAAGCTCAGAAAAATTATTGTCAATAGATTTTGCTTTTCATAGACATGCTCTATAAGAAATTTTAAATAGATTCTTCAGTCTGAAAGAAAATGATGCCAGGTGGAAGCATGAATGAATAAATGAAGGAATAAAGAATAAAGAGTAGTAGAACTGGTAAATAGAAAGGTAAGTATAAAAGACTGTTTTCCCTCATTTCTTAATTTATTTAAAAGATAACTATTTCAAGAAACAAAATAACAACGTACTGCAGGGTTTATGATGAATGTAGAAGTAAAATGTATGTAAACAGCACCAAAAAGAATGGAAGGGAATGAAAATACATATTATAAGGTTCTTAAATTATATATGAATTCATATTATTTGAAGGTAAAATATTAGAGTTAAAGATGAACACTGTAAATCCTAGAATAATGACTAACAATATAAAACAAAGAATATGTACAGCTAGTAGGTCAATAGTAAAGATAAATTTGGATACTGGAAACACAAATAATACAAAAGTAGGTAGGGAAGGAAGAGGAGAAAAGTGAAGACCAAATTAAAAAAAAAAACACAGAAAACTAATAGCAAAATGGTAATTTAAAACCAGCCATTAAAAGTTACATTAAATGTTAATTGATTAATATTTTAACTTAAAAACAGAAGTTATCAAATTAGATTTTTTTAAAAAAGCAAAAACCAAGTGTATGCTGTTTAAGAGGTTCCCATTAAATAAATGACTCAGAGAGATTAAAAATATAAGAATAGAAAAAGATCTATCACGTAAATACTAATCTTATGAAAATCTATGCAAACACTAATAATCTTATGCAAATACTTATTCTTTTTTTAAAAGATTTTTTATTTTTAAGTAATCTCTACACCCAATGCGGGACTCGAATTTACAACCCTGAGATCAAGAGTCACATGCTGTACCAACTGAGCCAGCCAGGCACCCCACAAACACTTATTTTTATGAAATATGGAAGGGCTATCATAGTATCAAACAACAGACTTCAGGACAAGGAGATTACCAGACATAAAGAGGGACTTTTAATAATGATAAAAGGATCATTTCATCAGGAAGACACATAATCATAACTTGTATGCACTTTAGTAACAGAGTTTCAACATACATGAAACAAAACTGACAGAACCAAAAAAATGAAATACAAATTCATAATTATATTTAGCGATTTCAACACTTCTCTCTCAAGAACTAATAGGATAGAATATCGTAAGACTACAGAAGACTTGAACAACACCATAAACTAACTCAGTCTTTTGACATTTATTGAACACTATATTGAATGACTGAAGAATACACATTCTTTCTAAGTGTTCATTGAACATTTATCACAAATGGCCTAGAGAATAAGACAAAATAAATTTTAAAAGTTGAAATGATATCGACTTTGTTCTCTGACTGCAATTCAACAAAAGTAGAATTCAATAACAGAAAGATATCTGGAACATCTTTAAATATTTGGAAATTAAATAACATGCTTTAATTAACCCATGGATCAATGAAGAATTGCAAGGGAAATTAGAAAATCTCAAACTGAATGTTAATAAAGATATATCATATCAAAATTTGTGGGATTTGGCTAAAGCAGTGATTAGGAGGAAATTTATAAATTAAATGACTTCAACTAAAAAAGGAGAAAGACTTAAAATCAATAATTTAAGTTTCCATGATTAAGAAATTAGAAAAAAAATGAGCAAATTAAACCCAAAATAAGAAGAAGAAAAAAAATAAAGAGCTAAAATCAATGGAACAAAAATTAGATAATAAATAGAGAAAATAAGTGAAACTAAAGTTTGGTTTTTGTATAGATTAACAATATTGCTATACCCTAGTTACACTGACCAAGAACAAAAAGGATACATATTATTAGTATCAGAAATGAATGAGGAAACATTACAGAGCCTACAGACACTATTAAAAGACACTTTTAAAAAATGAATTTGTAATTTAAAATCTTTCCATAAAAAAAAAACTAACAAAAAACAACACTTCCAGACCTAGTGTTAGCATCACTAGTGAATTCTATCTAGGAGAGGGATGCCTGGGTGACTCAGTTGGTTAAGCATCTGCCTTTGGCTCAGGTCATGATCCCAGGGTCCTGGGATAGAGTCCCGCATCAGGCTTCTTGCTCAGGGGGGACACTGCTACGTGCTGCTCCCCCTGCTTGTGAGGCTTCTCGCTCTCTCTCTCTCTCTGACAAATAAATAAATAAAATTTATTTAAAAATATCAAGGAGAGACATAATACAATTTTATACAAACTTTTTTTTGGTCAACAGGGAATAGAACACTTCTCAGCTCATTTTATGATAACACCATTACCCTGATATCAAAACCAGATGAAAACGTTATAATAAAAGAAAACTGCAGAGTGAATATTCCTCATGAACATAAGTGCAAGATCTACTTCAAAATAATGACAAATTTAATTCACCAATGTATAAAAATTTGCTGCATCACAACTAAACAAGTTTTCTGAAGTATACAAGTTTGGATCACCATTCAAAAACCAATTGATGTTATCTGCCACATAACGAGGGGAAAAAAGAAAAAAAATTCCATCTCAATAGATGCAGCAAAGGCATTTGACAAAATTCAACACATACTCATGACAAAAACTCAACAAACTAGGAATAGAGGGAAATAATTCTTCAATCAGATAAGGGTCATCTATGACCATGTTTAGTGGTCTGACTGAATGTTTTTCTCCTAATATCAAGATCAAGGCAAGGCTGTCCACTCATCATTTCTAGTCAACATTATATTGGAGGTATACTGGAAGTATATTGGGTACTATTGTAAATGGTGTTTAAAAATCTAATTTTCTTTTTTTTCTCATTGCTACTGTATAGAAATACAATTGACTTTCATATATTGACCTTATTTCCTGACACTTGCTAAATTTATTTATTAAATAGCTTTTTGTAGATTCCTTAAGATTTTCTGTTAATACAATCATGTAATTTTTGAATAAAGGCAGTTTTACTTCTTCCTTTCCAATACATATGTTTTTCTTTTTTTTTCCTCATTGCATTAGCTAGAACCTCTAGTATAATGTGAAAGATCTTTACACTAACATCTACACAACACTGCTGAGAAAACTCAAAGGCCTAAATAAATGGGAAGACATGCTATGTTCATGGATTGAAAAAAATCAAAGTTAGTATGTCAATTCTCCACAAGAAAGATTTTTTTTAAGAAACTGAAAACTTGATTCTGAAATTTATATGGAAATATAAATAGTCAATTCAATCTTGATAAAAAAAGTAGATATTTTGAGGACTTTACTTCCCGGTTTCAAGATATACTTTGAAGCTGCAGTAATCACTGACAATATGGTATTGACATAAAAAATATGTCAGTAGGTGAGAACATAATCCAATAATAGGCCCACTCTTATATGGTCAATTGGTTTTTTACCAAGGTAGCAAAGAAATTTAATGGGGAAACAAACTCTTTTCAACAAATGGTGCTGACACAAGTGGCTACCTATACAGAAAAAGTGAACCTTGACTTTTACCTCATTTGATACAAAAATTATTTTAAGATGAATTATGTAAATTTAAAAAGATAAAGTTATAAAGCTTCTAGAAGAAACCATAAAATTAACCATCTAGTTAAGATGGAATAAGCACACTCTCTCAGCTCTCCCACTGAATGCAACTAAGAAACCCAGAGAGAATGCATGGTGTGACTGAAGACTCTAAAAAAGTGAATAATAGCAGACAAATTGGTGAAGAAAACCAAAACTGAAGGTATTACTAATTTGAGGTCCCTGGGTGGCTCGGTCAGTTGAGCGTATGACTTTGGTTTCGGCTCAGGTCATGGTCTTGTGGGTTGTGGGACTGAGCTCCAGGTCAGGCTCCACGCTCTGTGGTGGGGTGGGGGGAGTGGGGGCTCTGCTTGGAGATTCTCTCCCTCTGCTCGTGCTCTCTCTCTCTCCCTTAAAATAAGTAAATAAATCTTTTTAAAAATTATTAATTTGTTTATTATTTTATTTGAGAAAGAGAGAGAGCATGCAAGTGTGAGAAGGGGCAGAGGGAGAGGGAGAGGCAGGCTCCCTACTGAGCAGGGACCCTAATGCAGGGAGCCTTCTTGGTGGACCCTGGGACCACCCCGGGACCACGACCTGAGCTGAAGGCAGACACTTAACCAACTGAGCCACCCAGCCGCCCCAAAGTAAATAAATCTTTTTTTTTTAAAGTACTACTAATTCAGCAGTAAGTTTCCTGATTTTTCTTCTGTATCTACCAGCCTGAATGCAAAGGCAACCCAAATCCCAGAACTATGCACCAGTTGTAGACAGCAAGTTTCAAGAGAATCCCTCTCTTTCTGGATAAAGGAATGGAATTAAGACTTCCATGGGTCAAAGAGAGTGGAGAAAATATTCTTTTTTCTTTTTCTCCTGTCCACACCCTCAGGCAATCCCCAGTCTTGAGTTGCAGTCCTGTGGTGGTGGTTAGTGTAGGCAGTGGAAGTCATAGAGACATCTAAAATCTGAGATAAAGGAATACCTCTGTCTGATTAGAGGAACCCTGGTCTGGAGAGTATGCAGGAATTCCTGTTGATTTTTTCTGTAGAGAGCCTGCAATTCCTCAGTCCCAGAGGCAAATCTAACTATGGGAAGCTGGAAGAATAAAGCATCAACTTTATAGCCAGGGTGTCAAAAGGAGGATTCCCCACATGTTGGAGAATGTAGGGAGATTGTGGAGAAGAGGGAGCTAAACAAAAGTTCTGCATGAGCTCCTTGGCTTATACTCATATAGCTATGGATGCATAGATCTGATCTTAAATAGAAGAGCAAGGCTTTGAGAAATGTACTATGGGGTAAATCACAGCTCAGGAAGCAGACTGGTCCCTGGGTGGCACATGGGAAGGACTGACCCAAATAGCACCACAAAAAACTTTAAACTATGAACTTACACTGAAATGACAGAAGGTGAGTTATAACTTATATCCTGAACCTGATCAGGTTGATTTCCTACTAAACAATAACAATAATAATAATTGAAAAATAAAAATTCTCCATAGGATTTAAACAAAACACAGTCTCATAATATATTTTTCAAAATGTCTATGATACTATCTAAAATTATTCAACATAGAAGAGCCAGGAAAATCTCAACAATTCACCAGGGAAAAGACAACCAACAGAAGCCAACTCTGAGATGACCCAGATATAAGTATCAAACAAATGCTTTCAAGAAACTATTATAAATAACCATACTCCAAGAAGTAGGGTGAACATTGTTGAAATGGATGGAAATGTAAAAAATCTCAGCAGAGAAATAGAAGGTGTAAAAATGAACCCAATGATACAGATGGTCAACAGACAAATGAAAAGATGCTCAACATCACTAATCAACAGAGAAACACAAATTGAAACCAAAGGAGATATTACTTTACACCTTTCCAAATGGCTAGTATCAAAAAGACAAGAAATAACTAGTGTTGGTGAGGATATGGAGGAAAAGGAACCCTCATGCACTGTTGGTGGGAACATAAATTGGTGCAACCAATGTGCAAAACAAAATGGAGGTTCCTCAAAAAATTAAAAATAGAAATACCCAAAGAAAACAAAAACACCAATTCATACCCCTATGTTTACTGTAGCATTTCAATAGCCAAGATATGGAAGCAACCTAAGTGCCCATTGATAGATGAATAGATAAAGAAGAAGTGGTAATTACATACAATGGAATATTACACACCCTTAAAGAGAATGAGATCTTGTCATTTGCAACAACATGGATGGACCGAGAGGGTATTAAACTAAGTGAAATAAGAGACTGATAAAGACAAATACCATATGATTTGACTTATATATGGAATCTAAAAAGCAAAACAAAGCAGGAACAGAACTATAAATACAGAGAATAAACTGGTGGTTGACAGAGGGGAGGGGCATGGGGGCTGGGCAAAAAGGAGTGAAGGGGAGTGGGAGGTACAGGTTCTCTGTCACAGAATGAATAAATCATGGGAATGAATGAAAGGCACAGCATAGGGAATACAGTCAATGGTATTGTAGTAGCATTGTATGGTGACGGATGGTAGGTACACTTGTGGTGAGCATAATATAACATATAGAGTTATCAAATCACTATGTCATACACCTGAAACTAATATAACATTTTATGTCAACTATACTTAAATAAAGCAAACAAATGCAACAGATATTTGAGAACTGAAAAATATAATAACCAAAATTAAAAATTCATTAGATGGAACCAATAGCAAAATGTATATAACAGAGGAAAGTGTCAATGAACTTGAAGATTGAGCAATAGAAATTATGCAATCTGAAAAAAAGAGAAACAAAACATTGGAGGGGGTGAAAATGAACAGAGCCATAGTGAACCTTTGGGACAATATAAAAACATCCCACATTTGTATCACTGGAGTCTCAAAAGGAGAGGAGAAAGAGTGTGTTGCAAAAGTTAAATTGAGGAAACAATGGCTGAAAACTTCTCAAATTTGGTGGAAAGCATAAATATACAGAATCAAGAAACCCCACCAACCCCAAAAGGTTAAATTCAAAGAAATCTATGCCGAGACACATTATAGTCAAACTACTGAAAACCAAACACAAATTTAAAATCTTTAAAGTTACTAGAGAAAAACAGTGTATTACATATAGGAGAATAATTATTTTTTAAGATTTATTTATTTATTTTAGAGACACACAGAGAGAGTGGGCACAATGGGGAGGGACAGAGGGAGACAGAGTCTGAAGCACACTCTGTGAATAGCATGGAGCCCAATGCGGGGTTCGATCTCACAACCCTGAGATCATGACCTGAGCCAAAACCAAGAGTCAGACACTTAACTGACTGTGCCACTCAGGCACCCCTATAGAAGAATAATTATTTTTAAAACTTCAGATTTCTTATTAGAAATCTGTAGAGGTAAAGGTCAGAAGGCACTGGAACAAAGACTTCACTGTGCTGAAAGAAAAGAACTGTCAACCCAGGATTCTGTGTCCAGTGAAAATGTCCTTCGGAAAGCAAGGTGAAATAAAGACATTCACTAGTAAAAGAAAACTAAGAGAATTTGTTTCCAGCAAATTTTCTCTAAAAGAAATGCTAAAGGAATTTTTTTAGGTATAAGGGGGATGATACTAGATGGAAATTTCAAACTTCAGGAATGGAGGAAGAACAATAGAAATGGTAAGTCTGGGAAAATATAGTACATTATTTTCTCCTCTTCATTAAAGTATATGTGATAGTTGAAAGCAAAAATTACAATATTGTCTGGTAGGGTTTTCAATGTATATATAAATGTATTATATGTGACAACTACAACATAAAGGAGGGTAAGAGATTTATATGGTGGTAAGGTTTCTCCATTCTGCTTGAAGTGGTAAATATTAATTCTAAAAATATTGTGAAAGTTACGTATGTATTGTAATTCCTAGGACAAGCACTAAAAAAAAATTGTACAAAGGGATGCAGCAAAACAAAAACAAAAATAATGGATTTGATTAAAATGGAATCCTTTTAAAAATAAAATAATCCAAAGAAAAAGCAGGAAAGGAAAAAACAGAAGAAGTCACAAATGGAAAGTAAGTAGAATAGAACTAAATCCAAATATATCAATAATTCTACTACAGGTAAATGGTCAAACACACTTATTAAGAGACAAGATTGTCAGATTTAATAAAATAAGAAGACCTGACTGTATGTTGTCTACTAAAAACTTACTTTAAGTGAAATGATATGGTGGTGGTGAAATGATATGATTACATAAGATCATCCTTAAGTAAAAGGATGGAAAAAGGTGTGCCATGTAAACAGTCAAAAGAAAGCTCAAGTGGCTGTATTAATATCAGACAAAATAGACTTCAAAGCAAAGAAACTTACCAGAAATAAAAAGTATATTACATAATGATAAAAGAGTTGATTCACCAAGAAGACATAACATTCCTAAAGGTGCATGTACTTAACAAGAGTTCCAAAATAAAAGCAAAAATGATAGAATTGAAAGAATATGTGGAAAAATGCACAATTAGAGACTTCAACACTCTTCTCAGTTACCAATAGAACAAGCAGACAGAAAATTGACAAGAACATATAATTTAAAAACACTATCAACTACCATAAAAAGAACTGAAATCATACAAAAAATGTTTTCTGACCATCATTATGGTAAAACATTATTAATTAAAATAAAAATTAATAACAGTAACATTACAAAGTGCTCATGAAAGAAATCAAAGACAACCTAGACAGAAAAATACACAATGTTCATGGATTGGAAAGCTAAATATAATCAGAATGTCAATTATCTCTAAATGTCATACTCCTTTCCTACAAATATAACCTCACCAATATCATGCACATTGAGCATGAAGAGCCCATTTGTGCACTATATTGTCTACTATCACTGCTCAATAAATGGCCCTACTTTGATCCTGGCTCTAAGTTTTGGGGGATAAATGTAAGTGGCTTCTGATCTCCTTAGATAGACAAAATGTGAATATACAAAACACATGAGAAAATAATGGAAACTCTAAAAAGGTGACAGGCCATGGACCAATATCTGAAGTTGGGCAAGACAAGATCTCCTACCAAAGCCAGGAATATGAAGTAAAAACAGAGGCAAACATGACCTGGAGGACCAGAACAATTTGACAATCAGCAATTCCATTCTTAGGTGTATATCCAAAAGAATTAAAAATACATGTCTACATAAAATCTTATGCATGAAATTTTATAGCAGCATTATTCACAATAGCCAAAACAATCAAAAGCATCCTAATGCCCATAAACTGAGAAATGGATTAAAAAAAAGGTGGTATATCCTTATAATGGAATATTATTCAGCAATAAAAAGGAATAAAGTCCTGATACATGCTACAACACATGGATGAAAACTGAAAATAGTACTCTAAGTGAAAGAAGTGAGACAAAAAATACTATATCTTATATGGTCCTAAATGGCCAAATAGACAAATCTATAAAGACGGAAGTAGATTAGTGATTGCCTAGGGATGGGGGAGATGGATTAGGGGTTATGGATAAAAGGTATGGAGTTTCTTCCTGGGGTAATGAAAATATTCTAAAAATGATTGTGGCTATGGTTGCACAACTTTGTGAATACACTAAAACCCACTTAATTGTACACTTTAAAAGGGTGAATTTCATGGCATGTCAATTATGTCCCAATAAAACTATTTTTTTTAAAGCAACAGAAAGGGAGAGCTATAGCCAAAGTATTCTAAATATTTACACAAGGTCACTGTGTAAATGGTGCACTGAACCAAGCCATGGTCAATGTCAGGTCTCAGCAAATTCAACAATGTATTAGCTAAGATTCTTACTGCAACTAACCAAAATCCAACTCTAGCTGGCTTAACCAAGTATATGAGGAGTTTTTATAACTCTATAGGGACATCTCACATAACTCAGGGGCATTTAGAAATAAGCTACAGTCTGATAATTTCCAGAAGTCTTATTCTCAATTTTTTCTCTGAGTTTTCTCAAAGAGGTTATTTTTTTTATCTTTTGAGTTTTATTTGAACTTTGGGAATGACCAAATCCCCTCAGTGTCCAGTCTGAGGCAAGGTGGATAATTAATGTAGGAGTTAACTTTTTGTTCAAAACAAGGTGAAGAAATGACACTGGAGCTGATTTTTAGAAAGGAGTGAGGAAGAGAATCCTCTCAGCCATGATGCCCTCGGAGCGAAAGTGTTGTCCTAATTTGAGCCTGGCCCATTTACACTGAAACAGAAAAGACTACAAGGACAGGGTGTATTTGATTGCCTAAAAGGTATTTTTCCCCTCTTTATTTCAGTTTTGTATATTCAAAGCAGTCCAAAATTATATTCTCCACTTCTTTAAAAGGCAAAATTGATCTTCTTCTAATATGAATCTTTCTCAAACTTTTCCAAAAAATTGAAGAGAAGGCAACACTACCAAACTCATTAGCCAGACAAAGACCCTACAAGACAACTCAGAGCAATACCTCTTAGGAGCATCACTGTAAAAATCCTCAACAAAATACTAGCAAAACTGAATTCAGCAGCTTATTAAAAGGATTATACTCCATGTCCCAGTGGAGTTTATTCTTAGGGTGCAGGGATGGTTCAATATGTGAAATCAATCAGTGTAATACACCATATTGACAAGATGAAGGGAAAAAACCCACCTGATTATCTCATTTGATGCAGAAAAAGCATTTGATAAAACTCAACACCCTTTTGGGGCTCCTGGGTGGCTGTTGGTTGAGGGTCTGACTCTTGGTTTCTGCTCAGGTCATGATCTCAGGGTCACGGGATTGAGCCCTGTGTCAGGCTCCCTGCTCAGTGTGGAGTCAGCTTAAGATTCTCTCTTTCCCTCTCTCTCTACCTTTCCCTCCACTCATGTTCTCTCTCTAAAATATTAATAAAATCTTTTTAAAAAAATTCAACACCGTTTTATGATAAAAATACTCAACAAACTAGGACTAGAAGAAAATTACCTAAGCATATTAAAAGCCATATATGAAAACTTCAAAGCAAATATCCTACTCAAGGGTGAAAACCTGAAAGCAAAATACATTATTATAGTTGTTTTATACCACTATTTTGGGGTAATTTGTTATGCAATAATAGATAACCAAAACGGATGAATAAGTTGAAGATTCATGTGGGGCTTATTACAGTAAATGATGTGAGGTTTCCCACATAGTAACTCCAGTGTCTCCATACTTGTTTATTTTCTAAGACAGAAGATTATGACTTATTCATACTTTGTTTCAGCATAGAATATAATAATACATAATAATTACTAAAAAATGCTTACTGAATTGAATTTATATTGAAAATGTGTCATCTTTACTATACTGATCCTTCTCAAGCAAGATTTCTCTTTTATATTCATGCTTGCCTTTATTAATCCCCTTAATGATATCAAAAGATACCATTAAGTAAAAAAAAAAAAAACAAGCACGGACTGGGAGAAAATATTTGCAAACCATGTATCTGAGAAGGGACTTGTATCCAGAATATATAAAGAGCTTTTACATTTCAATAATAAAAAGAGACTCAATTTGAAAAATGAGTGAAAGACTTGAATAAAATTTCACCCAAAAAGATAGGCAAATGGCTAATAAGCACATGAAATATGCTCAATGTCATTTGTCATTAGGGAAATGCAAATTAAAACTACAATTAAAAAAACTACAATGAGATACCATTTCACACCCACTAGAATGGCTATAATCATAAAGGAAGAGAATAACAAGTGTTGGTGAGGAAGTAGAATAACTAGAACCCTCCTACATTGCTGGTAGAAATGTAAAAGGGTACAGCCACTTTGAAAAACAGTTCAACAATTTCTTAAAAAATAAACTTTCCATACAACCCAGCAATTCCACTCCTAGGAATCTACCCAGAAGAAATGAAAACACATAACCATACACAAAAACACATGTGTGCAAACTGTTCATAGCAGCATTCTTCATAATAGCTCCAAACTGGAAACCACCTAAATATTCATCACCTGATGAATGGATAAACAAAATATGCTATATCCCTCTATTCGAATACTATTTGGCTATAAAAAGGAATATAATTCTAGTACATGCTTCAATGTGAATTAACTTCAAAAACATGCTAAATGAAAGAAGCCAGACACAGACACTGTATATGATATGATTCCATTTACATGAAATGTCCACAAGAGGCAAATTTATAGAAACAGAAAGCCTGGTAGTCTGCGGCTGGAGGTGACAGGTGGGGGGTAGAAGGAGAGATTAACTATAAATAGGCATGAAATTCTTTTTTGATGTCATGGAAATATTCTAAAAGTGGAGTGCAGTGATAATTGTGCAATTCCATAAATTTATTAGAAGTCATTGAATTATACCCTTAAAATGGTTCACTTTTATAGTTGTAAATTATACCTCAATAATGCTGTTTTTAGGGAGAAAAAACACTCAGATACCTAATTATGTTAGTGTTTTAATCAATAAAGGATGCTAGATTGTAATCAGTGCTAGCAAGCGTGGCAGAAATCCCCATTTAGTCAAAGGATGTGACTTTTTTAAAGAGGGAAGCAATTGTCCCAGAGGAATCTATTCAGGAAATTCCGAGCCACCTTGTTAAAAAAGAATGTTCAACTATATATCATTGGTGCCAACTGTTTCTTTGGAAGCAATTTGGCTATTAACTCCACTCATCCATTCAGCAAAAGTCATAGAGTGCTTACTTATTTGCCAAGTATTATTTGTCAAACAAGAGGGGGATAATAAAAAATGAAAGGCATGGCTTGGCCTTTAACCTGCCAACATTTCCAAACTCATGGCTCCATTAGGAGTTTGGCCCTTCTTCCTTTTCTGACTGCTGTCCTTGCTCCTTGATTCCAGAGCCAAGAGGCTCACTGCTTCCATATCCTCATCTCCCTTATTCACTGTTTTTTCCCTTTTAACAATATGTCAAACATACAGAAAATTATAGAGGAAAAAATATAATAAACATCCATGCACCTGATTAGCTCTTAATCTTTTTAGATTTCTTTTAGGTTTTAATCTTGGGCCTTTAAAAAAAAATCAAATATTACAGACCCAGTTGAAGCCCCTTGTGGTCACTTCTTTTTTCACAGAGGTAACTGGAATCCTGAAAGTAGATCCTGAAATCATTCCCACATGTTTATATACTATTACTTTGTGTACGTATTCATAAACAACATATACCAATGTATACCATTATTTTATAATTTATAAACTTTATGTAAATGATGTGATACTTTATATTTTTCCTACATTTTGCGTTCTTCACTCAACATGCTTTTTGAGGTTGATATATAGTTTAACTTCTATTTAGTATTCCAGTATATGAATATAGCAGAATTTATTTATTGATTCTCCTATTGTTGGACATTTAAGTTATTCCCATTTTTTTCTATTACAAACAATGCTGCAATAAATATTCTTACACATGTTTTCTAATGCAAATATGCAAGATTTTTTAATGGGCTCTACACGTAGGAAGGAAATTTTTGGACCATTAGGTATTCACTATTTTTTACCTTTGGTAGATATTTCCAAATTTCTCTTCAACAACTGTTTGATTTACACTCCCACTAGCAGGACTTGAGAATTCCCATTTGTCTACATCTTTGCTAACATATGGTTGTATCAGATTAAATTTTGCCTATATAAAAGATGTAAAATGGGGGGGGCGCCTGGGTGGCTCAGTTGTTAAGCTTCTGCCTTTGGCTCAGGTCATGGTCCCAGGGTCCTGGGATCGAGTCCCGCATCAGGCTCCCTGCTCAGTGGGAAGCCTGCTTCTCCCTCTCCCACTCCTCCTGCTTGTGTTCCCTCTCTGTGTCTCTCTCTGTCAAATAAATAAAAAAATAAATCTTTAAAAGATGTAAAATGGTGTTTCATTGTGTTTTTAATTTACTTCTTCCTGACCACTAGGGAGGTTGAGTACTTTTCATGTTTGTTGGCAATTTAGATTTCCTCGTCTGTAAGTTATTGTTATTCTTTGCCCGTTTTCTATTGGACTGTTTGCCTTTTTCTTATTAATTTGATGTGGCTCTTTAGTCTTGTAATGTTATATGTATTTATGTTTTCTCAGTCTATCTTTTCTCTTTTTTGTGGTGACCTTAGGTAAATGAAATTTTAAAATTCTTAAATGTCAATAAATGTATAAACTTTTCTCTGTGATCTGTGCTTTTTATCTTGTTAAGAAATCCTTCCTTAAATTATTTTTTCAAGATTTTATTTACTTATTCATGAGAGACAGAAAGAGAGAGAGAGAGGCAGAGGTAGAGGGAGAGGGAGAAGCAAGGCTTGCTGTGGAAAAGGGAGCCCTATGCAGGACTCGATTCCACGAGCCTGGGGTCACAACCTGAGCCGAAGGCAGACGCTTAACCGACTGAGCCACCCAGGAATCCCTTCCTTAAATTTTTAATTTTGCTAGGTGTGCTAATGGTTCCATGTTATTTAGAAAAAGGTCCTTATCAATTGGAAATGAATACTGGATTATTTACAAGTGAAATTAAATGCTCATCAAAAAATCGTGGGGCAC
This sequence comes from Callorhinus ursinus, assembly GCF_003265705.2. Taxonomy (NCBI): domain Eukaryota; kingdom Metazoa; phylum Chordata; class Mammalia; order Carnivora; family Otariidae; genus Callorhinus; species Callorhinus ursinus. The sequence goes on from NW_027397063.1 coordinate 71,602,320, forward strand.
CTGGGTGGCTCAGTCCAGTTAAGATTCTGCCTCTTGGTTTCAGATGGGGTCATGACCTCAGGGTCAAGAGACCAAGCTCCACATCAGGCTCTGCACTCAGTGGGGAGTCTGCTTGAAATTCTCTCTTCCTCTCCCTCTGCCCCTCACTCCCAGTCTCTCTCTCTCTTTCTCAAATAAATAAATAAATCTTTTAAAAAAATGGTGGAGGTATGCAGAGGAAACACTGGCAAAATGTTAATAATTATTGAAGCTGGGTAACAGGTACATGGAGGTTCATTATTCTAACCTTTCTTTATTCTTGGTTTGAAATTTTCCATAATTATAAATTTAGAAAAAGGGAGAGATAAATGCTCTGCTAACTCTAAGGCACAAGAGTATTCTGAATCATCCACTTTTCAAGTTTTTATTTAAATTCCAGTTAGTTAACATATAGTGTAATATTAGTTTCAGGTGTAGAATTTAGTGATTCATCACGTACATACAACACCTAGTGCTCATACAAGTGTAAGCCTTAATCCCCATCACCTATTTAACCCATCCCCCCAACTACCTCCCCTCCAGTAACCATCAGTTTGTTCTCTATAGTTAAGAGTCTGTTTCTTGGTTTGCCTCTCTTTTTTCCCCCATGTTCATTTGTTTTGTTTCTTAAATACCACATTAGTGAAATAATATGGTATTTGTCTTTCTCTGACTTATTTCGCTTAGCATAATAGTCTTTAGCTCCATCCACATCACTGCAAATGGCAATAAATCATTCACTTTTTAACCTGCTGCAAACTCTCTTCTGCTCTCACCATTCCATGGAAACTGCTCTGAAAAAGCCAATGACCAGTATGAATAGAATCTTCTTAGTTTGCATCTTATTTGACCTTTCTGTGGAATTTAATAATGTTGGTTATTCCTTTTTTTCTTTTAACTTTTTATTACGGGAAAATGTAAAACTATATAAATGGAGACACAATAATATAATGATATCCCAAGTGTTCATTACTGTAACAATAATCAACTCATCTTCTGCATGGAAAAATAAGCAACTAACAAAATGAAAAGACAACCTACTGAATGAGAGGAAATGTTTGCAAACCATATATTGGATAAGGGGTTAATATCCAAAACATATAAAGAACTCATACAACTCAATAACAACCACAACAACAAATCCAATTTAAAAATGGGCAGAGGAATTAAATGGATATTTTTCCAAAGAAGACATCCAAAGGCCAACAGGTACATGAAAAATGCTCAGCGTCACTAATCATCAGAGAAATGCAAATCAAAACACACTGAGATACCACCTCATACCTGTTAGAATGGCTCTCACCAAGAAGACAAGAGATAACAGTTGGTGAGGATGTGGAGAGAAGGGAAGTCTTGTGCACAGTTGGTGGGAATGTAAATTGATTCAGTTGCTATAGAAAACATTTGGAGGTTCCTCAAAAAACGAAAAATAAAGCTACCATATGATCCAGTAATTCCACTTCTGGGCATTACCTAAAGGAAATGAAAACAGGGCACTGAAGAAATAAATGCACTCCCATGTTTATTGCAGCATTATTCACAACAGCCAATATATGGGAACAACCTAAGCGCCCATCAAGGGAGGAGTAGATAAAGAAGATATAGTGTATATATACAATGGAGTATTATTCAGCCCTGAGAAAAAGGAAATCCTGCCATTTGTGACAATAGATGGGTCTTGAGCATATTATGCTAAGTGAGATAAGTTGGACAGAGAAAGACAAATACCGTATGATATGACTTACATGTGGAATTTACAAAAGCCAAACTCAGGGCACCTGGCTGGCTTAGTCAAAAGAACGTGTGACTCTTGATCTCAGGGTTGTGGGTTTGAGCCCCGTGTTGGGTGCAGAGATTACTAAAAAATATAAATACACTTAACAAAAATATTTAAAAAATAAAAATAAAAAAGCCAAACTCATAAAAATAGGAAGCAAAATGGTGCTTACCAAGGTACAGTGGCTGAGAGGGACAGAGCAGATAATGTTTAAGGGTGCAAACTTATAATGAACAATAAAAAAGCTCTAGAGATCTAATACACAGTATAGTGAATAAAGACAACAGTATTGTATTATAACATTCACTCTTGCTAAGAGACCAGAACTTAATAATTCCAACTACTAAAAAGAAAGGATAATTATGTAATGTGATAGCAGTGTAATTATTGCTACAATGGCAATCATATTATAATATATAAATGTGTCAAAGTCACATATTGGACCCCTTAAATTTTCATAAATTTTTAAAAAACTTTTTTTAGAGAGAGAGAGAGAGAGAGCAGAGAGAGCACATGAGTTGGGGGGAGGGGCAGAGGGAAAAGCAGACCCACCCCCCCTGCTGAGCAGGTAGCCCCAACATGGGACTTGATCCCGGGACCCTGGGATCACCTGAGCCAAAGGCAGCTGCTTAACCAACTAAGCCACCCAGGTGCCCCAAATTTTCATAATGTTATAGGTCAAATGTATTTCAGTAAAAACAACAAAATGTGTTACTAAATACTTCTCCACATAAAAAAGGAAGTTTTTTTAGAAGCATTATCTCAGCTTTCTAAAACAAACAAAATAATCAGCTCATAACCATGTGTGTCATCTATTCTCCATTACTTGTTCCCTTCTTATTTTTTAAAAAACACAAGTATCTTATAACTATTTAATATGCATTCCTATATTTTAGGCTTGTTTTAATTTTTTTTTGAAAAAACAATGATATATTTTTTAAAGTAAAAAACAATATTTGGAAAAATAAGCAATTTCTTAATATCATATATTCAGTGTTCAGTTTGTAATTGTCTCAAATGCTATAAATGTATACGTATATTTTACAATTAGTTTGAATCATGATCAAAAAAAGATCTATACATTGTGATTTGTTTTTTTGTTTTAAGATTTATTTATTTGAGAGAAAGAGAGGGAGCAAACATGAGCAGGGGAGAGGGGTAGAGGAAGAGGGAGAAGCAGACTCCCTGCTGAGCAGGGAGCCTGACTCGGGACTTGATCCCGGGAACCTGGGATCATAACCTGAGCCGAAGGCAGACGTTTAACCGACTGAACCACCCAGGCGCCCTGTGATTTGCTGATATATTCCTTAATTCTTTCATTCTAGGATCCTCCTCCATTTCTCTTTCTTCCTTGAAATTTATTTTTTTAAATAAAATGGCTCGTTTGTCCTGAAGAGTTTCCCACAATCTGTATTTTGCTGACTGTATTCCCATGGTGCCATTTAACATGTTTCTCTATCCTCTGATTTTTTTCCTCACAAATTGGCAATTGGATGTAGAGGCCTGGTCACATTCAGATTCAATTTTTTTTTTTTGGCACAACTTCATGGGTGCTATTGTGATCGTCCATTAGTAGGCACATGATGTCTTGTCCCCTTTTGTGATTTTAGTAGCTCCTGAACATCACTAACTAGATCCACTAATTCATTAGAACTTCCAAACGGTGATATGCAAAGTCCATCATGACTTTTCCATTTGTTAGCTGGAATACTTTTATAAAGGAATACTGTCATCTACTATTTAGTTACCCAGTTCCTTTACAGTTCATAAAGGAAAAACAGAATACATGATAATTATTTGTCCTTATTCAGCAATTCTCAAAGAGATGAATTGTTGTTCACTTGTATCTTCCAACAGCAACCAATTAATTTTTAGTATTAGTAGGAACAGTGTTGACAAATATATTGCTATAATGCACACATTACCCCATCTTGGCCAGTGGGAGGCCCTTAAAGTTGGCTTGTAAGTTCTTTGGATAAGACCTTAGTAGTCTTTGATAACTTTCTTGCTATTTGGCCCCAGACATGGAATCAGCCATTTCTCCAAGGAATCCTAGTTCCTTTTAGTGGAAAATAGTATTTTAAGATCACAATCTGGTTACCAGCATGCTCATTTTTCCTTATTGATTTTAGGCCTTTGAAATGGACAGAATACTTTTTTTTTTCTAAGATGAATTCATCATTAGTTTATAATGACACTTCCAACTCAAGAGTGTATACTTAACTTCTATCTTAAATCTGTATTTCTTTTTCCCATGCTGAGAATGCCAGTTCTCAGTGACACTGGGAATGACACTAGAGTATCACATAATTACCCACTTTCTTCTTTTACATCAATAGTTTTTACTATGAGATCCACTTTATTTGCTCTCTTCCTTTATTTCTCTCTCAAGATATTTTTTAGTATTCAGGAAGACCCTGCAGACAATTCACCTTAAATCCCCTGACACAGAAAGAGAATCTGACAAGAAGAACAGGCAAAATTCTTGGGACCAATCAGGATTTCCTGGCCAGAAGGGATGGGTTGGGGGGTTAGGAGAGAAAGTGGTCCCACTCAGCCCTCAGCACCTTCTGTATGGCCAGTGGAGGCAGAAGGGTAGCTAGAGACACTCTTCTCACAAATGCCCCATCTTCCCCTGTCAGACAGGTAACTGGAGGTTCCACTAGATAGCCTGGTTTTGTGTTTTGTTTTGCTTTCTTCTGAAGATATGGCTATTTGCAGAAATTTAAGATCAGGTTTATGGAGAGATCTGAGAAACAACAGTTTTGGTTTCCTAGTTAGTGGGGGATAAGGAGTACTGAGTTGTCCTCCTAAATTCAACCCACTACTGCCCAGGACCTAGTTTGGCCTCTACTTGTTCAGTGGTTCCACCTGTGGATGGTTCCACAAGCGGCTGTCTCCATGTGTGGGTGGAAGAGTCATGGGCCACTACACTATTGTATGTTTGCTTCTTGCTGGAAGCTAGGATGGAGAGAAACCTAACTGTGTGGTCCCAGTTCGTGGAGGATCTCAAAGATTATAAATAGGCTAGACACTCCAGATTACCTGAAGGACTATGACCCTAGATTCCAGCTCTTAGCCCCATGATATATCGTCACATCGACCTTCAGATTCCTACTGACCCTTCAGGGCATGTCTAGTCCTATCTTCTGACAATTCCTGCTCTGCCCCATCCTTGAAGACAACTCTCCACTCTGTACTCAGAAACCAGCTCCACTGACCCTGAACAGTGAATCTAAGTATTATATGAGTGAGGTTCTAGATTCCTGGTGATACCAATTCTACCACCTGGTCTCTTGTGAAGGGCACAGGCTGGAGGACAGCCAAGGGAATTGGACTACTGCCCCAAGGCCTTTGCTATCTCTAGGAATTCTGAAAGGAACATTTCTGAAAGTAACAGTCTCTCTAGGGTCAACAAGGCCCTAGATGTCAAAGCATCAGAAATACAAAAAATAAAAAGGCATGACTAATATATCCCATGGGCCAAGGTTCAGAACTCTGCTTAAGCATGTACTTATTTATTGACATGTCATCTTCTTCTGCTGGTCTATTAGAAAAAAAACTTTTTTTAGTATAATTAATGTGTCTTAATATCTTCAGTACACAGCACAGTGCATTCTTGCCCATTATAAGCAGCCAGAACCAGGTAGTTAAAATGGAGAGGAGCAGAAGATGACAAGAAAGCAATACTGGTTGTTCTAGCACAATTCTCTTCCTTCTGTCCACATGTAAATGCGAGGCCCTTCAGCATTCTATCCTGGACCATTTTCTCTTCTCACTATGCACTGTCTCCTGACACAAGTTTATTTGTGACCATGGCTCCTACTGTCATAATAAGTAGAAAACTCTCTTCTCTGAATCCCCAACTCAGGTTCATGTATCCAGGAGGCCACAGGACTTCTCTCCTTGGACGTCTCCCTGGCATTTAAAACTCAATATGCTCAAACTAAGTGACCAACTTCCCCAAACCAGCTCCTCCTCCCACATTGTATTTCAGTTTGTGTAACTCTCATTCTCCTCCATGTTCTACCTGGAAACAAGAAGAGCATCCTTGACTCTTCCTCTTACCGACCTCCCTTATCCCATCAATCAATCAGGCTTACTGATTTTATCTTCTTTTTTTTTCTGATTCTATCTTATACATAGTAAATGGGTCTGTTTTGCCATCTCTCCTAATCCCCTGCACAAGGCACCATCCCCTCTCAACTGAATACAACCTCCTAACTGGTTTGTCTTCAGCCTTCTCTACAATATAGACATACTTTCATTTAAATCAGAGTCAGAGCTTACTTGAACTCATATCAGTCTTAAATTTTTTTAATTAACATTTTTAGTAGTTTTAGAATGCTAACTTAGTTCTAAATACAGAAAAGAACATAGTTGGCTTTTTCTTTATATAATTGTGTTTAATGACTTGTTTCAATGAGCATGTTTTCCCATTGTATTTGAAAGGAAAATACAATAAGCTATATTAAATGGGGCAAGCTCACATGAAAAAGAGACTGGGATGGAATTGCCAGAGAAAAGGAGAATGTCATGAAAGCCAAGGCAAAAGAAGTTTCAAAGAAGAGGGGTGGTTAACAATGCCACGTGCTTCAGAGAGCATTCGGGTTGGATGACAACTGAAAAGCACCACAGAATTTGCCAAGTATGAAGTCTTTGGTGACTCTGGCAAGTGTCATTAAGGTGGAATGGTAGAAGCTGAGGCAGCTGCAGTGGGTTGTCAGATGAATGGGGTATGAGGAGGTGGAGACAATGAAATCTGGCTGTGAAGGGCAAGAGAAAGATACGGCAGTAGCTGGTGAAGATCATCTTTGGCAGAGAATATTCTCAAGGGTAGGAGAGGTGAATGGTTTAATAAAGAGGGTTACAACTGTCAGCATGCTGAAAGAAACAAATGGGCAAGACTGGTGTCTTAACTGTCCCTTTTTTTTTTTTAAGATTTTATTTATTTGACAGAGAGAGAGACAGCGAGAGCAGGAACACAAGCAGGAGGAGTGGCAGAGGGAGAAGCAGGCTTCCCGCTGAGCAGGGAGCCCGATGTGGGGCTCAATCCCAGGACCCTGGGATCATGACCCAAGACGAAGGCAGATGCCCAACGACAGAGCCACCCAGGTGCCCCTTAGCTGTCCCTTTACAAGGCTTTAAACCTTGTGGAAGAAGGACTTCCTCTACTTCGTCAGCTACAGGGATGACAAGATGACATGTGTGACAAGAATACTGATGCCAAGAGGCTGCAGGAGCCAGGCTATCAGAGCATGGGGTAGTGAGAAGTGCACAAGACTATCAGGGTGTCAGGTCTGGAGCCAGAGCAGAGAATAACACTTCTTGCAGTGGAAACGTGGGTGTCTCTAGCTTCAGAAAATCTGGGATTGAGGAATTAAAAAACAACAACAATCTTCAGGTGTCAATACTTATTAATATCCCATCCTCTTTTGACTATGTGCCTTTTGACTGTGACAAAGAAATACATGTTTACGTTGTGACCTAATAAAAATATACATAAGAAACAAAAATTTCACAAATATATACTCTTGCTATGTATAATAAACAAAAAAAATTACAAAGGGTGGGTTAAATATTATTAATATTTAAATACAATATAGAGAAGCACCAAATAAACAATACAAAACCAAAAACTGGGAAAGACGACAATTTGAAAAATGTGAATCTCGTTCCTAGGTTTATACAACCTGCTTAGTACTTTCCCTAAAGACAACCAACAAACTGGTTATGCATAGTTCCAATACTTGAATAAAATATTCTTACTTATTTTTATTTTTAATTTAAAATTTATTTATTTAAGGAACCTCTACATCCAATGTGGGGCTCGAATTCATGACCCTGAGATCAAGAGTCGTGTGTTCCTCTGACTGAGCCAGCCAAGTGCCCCTGAATAAAATATTTTTAAAGGTCAGATTATTTATAATAAAAAAAGAAATAACCCAAATATCCATTTAGGGAAAAATGGTGGGATTAACTATATATGATAATATATAAAATGGAATACCATGCATATGTAAAAATAAATGAGGACTACATTTGTGTATCACTATAGAATAATACTCTGGACATATTAGTAAATGAAAAAAGCAAATGTGCATGGTATTCTACAGGGAAGGAAAGGCTAAAGAATAAAAGGACAGAAACTAAAGCTTTCGGAATATATTTTGTTTGAGGGGCGCCTGGATGGCTCAGTCGGTTAAACATCTGACTCTTGATTTGGGCTCAGGTCACGATCTCAGGGTCATGGGATCAAGCCCTGCATCAGGTACCCTGCTCAGCGGGGAGTCTGCTTAAGATTCTCTCTCTCCCTCTCCCTTTGCCCTTCCCCCCCAAAAAAGAACATATCTTGTTTGATACATTTGATAATGGAATCATGTAAACATTTTACATAATTATAAATTATGTGATTTTTAAAAGGCAATCCCTAAAAATCAAAAGCAAAATAAGTAAATCTAACTCTATATTGAATTGGTGGCATAAACACACAAATATGAATTATCTCAAAGGAGTTTAAAACTCTGTAATTTGTGTATACTTAGTAGGATATACCTTAAAGGAAAAAAACAAAAAAAAAATCTTAAACTGTTTTCAGTAGTCATAATGTATGTGTTAGTGTCAGGACTGTTATTCTAAGACTGTTGTGCGTGCATGTGGGATAAAGCAAACAAGTGATTATGTTGGTTTTCCAGTGTGAGAAATAAAGGAGAACCAGATTAAGACAGATGAGGTTAGGTCAAAACCCTATGGTCCTGAATTTGAATTAGAAGTTTCACTATAAACTCATGATGTGTTTTATCATTTAAAAAAAGTATTTCCGGGCGCCTGGGTGGCTCAGTTGGTTAAGCCACTGCCTTCGGCTCAGGTCATGATCCTGGAGTCCCGGGATCGAGTCCCGCATCAGGCTCCCTGCTCGGCAGGGAGTCTGCTTCTCCCTCTGACCCTCTCCCCTCTCATGTGCTCTCTCTCTCTCTCATTCTTTCTCTCAAATAAATAAATAAAATCTTTTAAAAAAAATTAAAAAAATAAAGAATAAAAAAAATAAAAAAAAAATAAAAAAAGTATTTCCGGGATGCCTGGGTGGCTCAGTCGGTTGGGCATCTGCCTTAGGCTTGGGTCATGATCCCAGGGTCCTGGGATCTAGTCTTGCATCGGGCTCCCTGCTCGTCAGAGAGCTTGCTTCTCCCTCTCCCTCTGCTGCTCCCCTCCCCTGCTTGTGCTCTCTGTCAAATAAATAAATAAAATCTTAAAAAAATAATAAAATAAAAAATAAAAAAAGTATTTCCTAGCTATATCCATTGAAAAGGCCTAAAAACAAGGCCCAATCAAGGACCAGTGAGCACCCTACCGAGACTGTGGTATCCAAAATCTACTTCACATTTAAAGAAACCAGAGCTCTTTGAAGAAATGACTGATTCCATACCTGGGGCAGGGATATGCAAACTGAGCCTGAAATATGTCAGAAAACAAGAAAGCCTCTTTAAGGGCAAATGAGGGTTTGTTAAAATGACCCAAGAACCAATTTTAAGAAGAATCTACTGCCCAAAACTGGGACGATTGCTCGGTAGCCAAAAAAATGTCCATAAGAATAATAAATGGGGGGGGGGGCGTGGCACCTGGGTGGCTCAGCTGGTTAAGCAACTGCCTTCAGCTTAGGTCATGATCCTGGAGTTCCGGGATCGAGTTCTGCATCAGGCTCCCCGCTTAGCAGGGAGTCTGCTTCTCTCTCTGACCCTCCCTCCTCTCATGTGCTCTCTCTCTCTCTCATTCTCTCTCAAACAAATAAAATCTAAAAAAAATTTTAAAAATGATAAATGGGGGTTGCATGGATGGCTCAGTCAGTTGAGCATGTGACTCTTGATCTCAGGGTTGTGAGTTCAAGCCCCACGTTGGGTGTGGAGCTTATTTAAAAAAATAATAAGTGGAATTATTTGAAATACTTCGAATATGTTCAGGAATTCATAATAATCCTTAAACAAAGAACAACAAAACTTATTAGTCACCTTTGGAAGATGATAGGGAACGGAAATCTTGTCATTTATCCTGCTTTTCTTAAGCAAATTGTACCTGGGAGTAAACAAATAGTTGAAGTTTCTCTTTATATAAGTATTCCAGATAACAAGTGAAGAATGATATAACATTGCCATTTTGCAAATAATAATGAAATCATGGATCTTGTGATCCATGCTAGCCATTGCTAGCATCACATAAAGAAAGACAACCAGGGGCACCTGGGTAGCTCAGTGGTTAAGCATCCAACTCTTGATCTCAGCTCAGGTCTTGATCTCAAGGTCATGAGTTCAAGCCCTGCATTGGGCTCCATGCTGGGCATGAAGCCTACTTAAAAATAATAATAATAATAGTAACAGTAAATTTTAAAAAGAAAGACAACCAGACATTATATACCTCCCAATAGAAATATACACCTGCTATTTACATCTTGTCCCCCACCCCCGGAAATTGAACCTCAATCTGACAAAGCCTCCAGATCTAACTATCAATTTACAGGAAATAAATTAGACAGTGGAACATGGTAAGTGACACTATAGGGACACAATCAGTAAACAAAATCCCAAACCCAGACTATGGGAAACTCTGCCGGATAAATGAATTACTAGTAAAAAAGAAAAACAGAGGAAAGCTATCAGTTAGGGTTCATTCAGGAAAGCAGAACCACTGTGGGTTATCATAAAGGATTTATTATATGACTTAGAGCCAACATACTTGGGAGAGTTAGTTGGGTAAGCAGTCTGTGTAAGTCAGTTGCGCCTGCATTGGGCGCTGGGCCTTAAGTCAGGGAGGCTGACGGGGAGAGCAAGAGCAAGCTGGGACCCTATCTATCTCTCACTGGACCCTGTGTTGGTCTCTCACCAACTCTAAGCCTCCAACTTTGATGATGTGGGTGATCCACAAAAAACTAGTGCAGTCATTTTGTTGTTGTTGTTGTTTTGGGTTTTTTGGTTTTTTTTGTTTTTTTTTTGAGGAATCTGGAGAGGGAGAGGGAAAGGGAGAGAAAGAATCTTAAGCAGACTCCACGCCCAGTGCAGAGCCCAACCCCGGGCTTGATTTCACGACCCTGAGATCATGACCTGAGCTGAAACCAAGAGTCCGACCCTTAATCAACTGAGGCACACCAGGCACCCCAAACTAGTACAGTTCTTAACAGCACTGCACATAAAGTTGGTCCATTAACCATATATCTACCAGTTAAACTTGAACTTGCCTCTATTTTTCACTTCATCATTTTTTACTCTTAAATAATCAATTTTAAAGCATTTTGTACAAGTCCAGTTAAAATGTTACAATCATCACAAACTCAAAATATGTTGCATTAATAATAATGCCTTTTCTTAAAAACACAAAGTTCTTATCTAAAATCCATTAAAAAGTATCAATAATTTTGCCAACAGCAAATAAAATTATACTAAACTTTGCTTCAACCTTAGCTGCAACTGTAAAACATTAACCCTTCCATTATGATATTCAAATTGATCATCATATACCAGGTAACAAAAGATCAAATGACCCAATCCCAAGCAGCTCATGTATTCTTCACATCCCTCTCTCTATCCCCATTCATTGCAATTGGTGTAATATACAGTTTTTGCTAAGCATCCTTATGATGAAACTCTGGTGATTTCTATTCCCTTATATTCTAGTATATTATATTTCATTTAAAAATAAAAAGCTGGTCAAGAGCTACTAACTTCATTTCATGACCTACTAATGGATTGTGCCCTAGGCTGGGTTATATCTACAATATTAAAATTCTCCTTTTGTTAATGTTTAAATTCACTTAGCTCTTTTGAGTCTCTGTATCTTTACTTTTATCTTCCGTATATGTGCTTTTTGATTTCCACAGAACTTACTGTGATCTTTTTTATTTTAAAGATTCATTTATTTATTTCAGAAGGAGAGACAGAGAGCAAGTGAGAGCATGGGGAGGGGCAGAGAGAGAGAAAAACTTTAGCAGACTCCTCACTGAGCTCCATGCAGGGGAGCGGGGGCGGGGGTGGTGTGCGGAGCTCGAATCTACGACTCTGAGATCTTGATCTGAGCTGAAACCAAGACTTGGATGCTCAACTGACTGTGCCACACAGGCGCCCTAGTTCTTACTGTGATCTTTACAGTTCAGGGATATGATGGAAATTCTGAGTGTGGGTGATTTTGTAGGTGATGCCATGGTTTCTTTCTACGTTCAAAGAGAAAAGTCAAACTTGCTATGCAATAACTCAGTCCTGTTCAATTTCCTCTTATCCAACATCTCAGGGACTGGTCTCAAAGTCTTAAAGTCACTCTTATCACTGGGTCTTTCTATTTGCAACTCATAAAATTCTACCTTTGGGGTACCTGGGTAGCTCCACCAGTTAAGCATCTGCCTTCAGCTCAAGTCATAATGTTAGGGCCCTGGGATCAAGCCCTGTGTTGGGCTCCCTGCTCAGCAGGGAGCCTGCTTCTTCCTCTCCCTCTGTCCCTCCCCCTGCTCATGCTCTAAGTAAAATCTTTTAAAAAAAAAAAAAAGTCTACCTTCGTTTTTTTAAATTTAAACACCTAACAAAGAGGAATCTTGAAAAGGAATGAATGGATATTTTTCTGAGTATTCTATTGCTACATGACAAATCACCCCAAACTTGATGGAGTAAAACTGCAATCATTTTATTACGCTGTGGATTCTGTGGGTCAGTAATTCAGAGAGAGCACAATGGAATGGGCTTATCTCTTCTCCACATGTCTGGGGCCTCATCGAGACAAGACTCATATGGCTGAAAGATGGATCATCTGGGAGTTTCTTCACTCATATGTCTGGTGCCTGGCTGGGATGACTTGAGGCTGGGCTCTGTGGGGTCTGTCAACTGGACCATTTACTGTGGCCTCTCCATATGGTGTGGGTGTGTTTTGTACCCTTTTGTATAAATGCCTTGAAATATAGGTTTCTGGGTTGTTGTTTCTTGTCCATCACTTAACTGTTCAGTGATATCTATTCAGATTTTTATTACTTGTCTTGATGTCTTTGGCTCATTTATTCATCCCCAAATATTATAGACCTACTTGTTTCAGGCATGATGCTGAGCACACAGTTACAGAGCTCAGACACAGCTTTCACTTCAGGCAAGAATGTATCTTAGTGAAGGAGCATTGACTCTGATATCAGACAAATTGCACTTAGAATCACAGCTTCATCACTTACTTGGAATCTTACTTGAAAAATTACATAGGTCCTTGTCCTCTTTTATCCTCCCAAGGATGGCAATACTACTCACTTAATTAAAACAGTGTCTGGAACTTGGTGGAAACTTAACGTGTTTATTCCCTTTAAAAACAAGAACTCAGTGGAAAATTAATAATTACATCAACACATTCAAAACAGTGTGAAAGGGTTAATATAAAGGTGTATATAGGGGCGCCTGGGTGGCTCAGTCAGTTAAGCAACTGCCTTTGGCTCAGGTCATGACCCCAGGGTCGTGGGATTGAGCCCCACACTGGGCTCCCTGCTCAGCGGGGAGTCTGCTTCTCCCTCTCCCTCTGCCACTCCCCCTGCTTGTGCTCTCTCCTCTGTCTCAAATAAATACTAAATAAATAAATCTTTAAAACAAAATAAAAGTGCATGTATAAGATACTTTGCGAACAGAGAAGTGCTACCTAGGCATCTTGAAAAATTTCCCATAGAAGAGTAATTCCCATGTTGGGGTGGAAAGGAGGAAGGAGTACAGAAAGCTGATGGGGAATCTTTGCACTGAAGGACCAAGAGTAAAAAAATACATTCAATATTACAACATTACTTTATATATGACGATGTGAAAAAGTATTGTTCTGATGATGCAAACTAGAGAAAGTAAATACAAAATCACTCCAGATGGTAGAGATATTCGTATGTAGAGGATATATTCTGTATATCAGCAATTCTCAAAAAGGTATAATCAGAATCTCTAGGGAAGGTTGGCATGAAATGCAGACATAAATATATACCACTTTAAGGGTATTTTTCTTTTAAGATTAAGAAAGTTCACTGGGATACTTGGGTGGCTCAGTAGGTTGGGTGTCTAACTCTTGGTTTGGGCTCAGGTGGTGATCTCAGGGTTGTGGGATTGAGCCCTGAGTTGGGCTCCATGCTCAGTGGTGAGTCTGCTTCCCCTCTCTCTCTGCCCCTCTCCCCACTCGCGTACTCTCTCTCTCTCTCTGAAATAAACAAATCTTAAAAAAAAAAAGACTAAGAATTTCACTAAAAAACCTAGTGACTAAGCCTTGAGTACTCAGTAGGAATTGGCCAGGTGAAAAAGAGAAGAAAAGAAAATTCACGGTAGTAGGAGCAGCCCTAACAAGAGCTCCGGGGTGTGACAGAGCTGGGCTAGCTGGAGGACTACAGGTGGATTTACATGGCTATGAGTGAGGGGTGGATGTGCATGGAAAGGCTGGTCGGGGCCAAATCTTAAATCACTCATATGCTCTACTGAGGGAATATGGAAGGCAACTGGGAGTCACTGAAGGATTCTGAGGGAGAAAGTGACAAAGGCAGATTTGTTTTTCTAATAGTACACATAAATTTCCTTCCGCCATCATGACTTCTTCTTTAATCTCTCAGAAAGCAGTAAGTGCGAGTTTAATGACCCTGGCCTGATTCTTAACTGGTAACTGCTTCTGCCATGGTAGATGCCCTCTTTTTTGTGCTTTCTCTTTCTGTCAGACACTTCAATCCTTATTGATTGCACAGGTGAAACTGGATAGGTACGAAGCTGTTCTGGAGCAGATCTTACCAAATTGTTACCTTTGAACTGTCACTTGGTTTTTATTTTATTTTTATTTATTTATTTTACAGAGAGAGACACAGCAAGAGAGGGAACACAAGCAGGAGGAGTGGGAGAGGGAGAAGCAGGCTTCCCGCTGAGCAGGGAGCCTGATGTGGGGTTCAATCCCAGGACCCCGGGATCATGACCTGAGCCGAAGGCAGACGCTGAACGACTGAGCCACCCAGGCGCCCCTAGCTTTTTGTCTTTTGATAAGTCTATCTAGGAAGCTTCCAGGGCTGAGTTTACTGGGAGGTCATAGGACGAAGTGAAAAAAACACATTAGGCTTGTAGTTCAAGCACATGATTCCATATTTTGCCCTGCATGACTTTGAGCAAGTCACAACCTCTCTGAGCTGCAGTTTCTTCACTTGAACCATGGAACTAATAATAATCGCCACGTAAAATTGTTGAGGGACTAGAGACAATGTTCTCCACGTGCCTGAATCAGAGTAGGTGTTCAACGATAGTAAACTTGGCAGACATTGTCAGTGCCCCACCTGTGTTCCCTCAGCACTCATTGTTCCCTTACAATGAACAGCTTCTCACCACAAGCTCCCATGACTCTACCTGCAGGCTTTCTCTAGCCACAAAAGTGTGATCAATCCTTGCGTGGGGTAGGCTGGAAATGCCAAGAAATTAATGCCCCCAGATGAAACCCTTTCAACCAGTGATCAGTGGGAGTTATTAGATTAAAACTCCCCTTTCCTGTCCTCTGAGTGACACAAACGGAAGCCTATTCTACATATTCTCCAAGAGGTCCCTAGTGGACTGTGACTCAGTAGTCTCCAGGGGTACTTTCTCACTGAAGTGCCCTGTATTGGCTTCTTTCCTTTCCCAGCCTCACCTCTCCATGTCCTACCAGTGATCACATCCCAAAGAAACTACTTGCACTCAAATCCTCATCCCTTGGTCAGCTTCTGGGGAACCAGTTGGAGACAGTAACTACTGTTCATGCATTCAGTAGTCATTTAGTCATTTAGTATAGACAATGTGTCAGGCACCTTCTTTTTTTATTACTGCTCCATCCTCCTGTAAAAGTCTACATCTGGGATTTCTGGTTTCTTGCATTTTAAAAAATTATATTATTTAAAAATTAAAGGAAAAATGGGAGGAAAAGTCTTTCCCATAATCACAGCAGCTTAACACAAAAGCTACTTTTATGTCTTCCTATTTCCTTCTTTTCTTTAGCCACGTGTACATATATTTCTCAGCTGCAACTGTAGGTGCAATCTAGTATTCCATGTTTCATTTTTCTACTTAGTTTCCTACCATACTCATTTTCCCTAGCCTTCAAAATTAGCACTTTATTTTTTTTAAGATTTTTTTTTTATTTATCTGAGAGAGAATGAGAGAGAACATGAGAGGAGAGAGGGTCAGAGGCAGAAGTAGACTCCCCACTGAGCAGGGAGCCCGATATGGGACTCGATCCTGGGACTCCAGGATCATGACCTGAGCCAAAGGCAGCTGCCCAACCAACTGAGCCACCCAGGTGCCCCTAAAATTAGCACTTTAAGGGCTGTGTTGTATTCTATCATCCTATTGTAGGATACTGTGATGGTTAATTTTATGTGTCAACTTGACTGAGCTATGGAGTACCCAGATAATATTTGGTCAAACATTATTCTGAGTGTTAATGTGCTTAGATGAGATTATCATTTCAGTTGGTAGACAAAGTAGAGCAGATTGCCCTTTCTAGTGTGGGTTGGTCTCATCCAATCTGTTAAAGGCCTGCACAGAAAAAGGCTGACCCTACTCTAAGTAAGAAAATTGTGTCTGCCAGCCTTTGAAATAGGACATCAGCTTTTTATTTCCTCAGACTCAAACTGAAATATCAGCTCTTCCTGGGTCTCCAGCTTGTTAAGTCACTCTGCAGATCTTGGGACTTGTCAGCCTCCATAATTGCATGAGTGAATTCCTTATATCTTTTTATGCACACACACACACACACACACACACACACACACACACACACACACACAATTGGTTCTGTTTCTCTGGAGAATCCTAATACAGATATGTAGGTTGTTTTTTATCTTTTCCCCATTATGGCTAGCACTGCACATAAAGTCTTTACGTTTGTTTTAAATTTTATTTATTTATTTACTTATTTTTAGAGACTTGGGAGAGGGGCAGAGGGAAAGAGAGTTTTAAGCAGGCTCCACGCCTAGGTCAGAGCCCAACACAGAGCTCGTTCTCACAACCCTGAGATCATGACCTGAGCTGAAATCAAGTCAGACACTTAACCTACTGAGCCACCCAGGTGCCCCTAATTCTATTTACTTTAAATGAACAATACATGAGCATTATATAAACTGAAAAGATTTTCCTTCCTCCACAATGAAGCTCACTATTACAAATTTCTTATACAACATTCAAGAAGTAGACTCCGCCTATATCGCACAACTGACAACATGCTACACATACTGTTCTGTGCTTTTTCCATTCAATGACACAACGCAGTCATCTTTCATGCCATTATGCACTGCCTTAAGTGCTTCTGACAGGCTTGTTCCCTCAGCTCCCCTTGCTGCTACTTTTTGTAACACCACCTCCCCAGCACAGGGGCTCTCTCTCTCTGGCAGATAAATCACTATCCACCTTCTCTCCTAATTCATTTAGTCACTTGACAAATGTTCACTGAATATTTACTATGAGCTTAGCACTGTGCCAAGCAATGGCACAGAATGGTGAGCAAAATAGGCCATAGCTTTGCCCTCGTGAAGCTCAGTCTAAGGACACAGAAGCACTGAGCCAGAAATTTCAGAGAAATCAGGAGAGTGAAGTGATGAAGGATGTTTGGGGTGCAATGGATGACACAAGAAGGAGAACCAGGCCCAGAAGGGCTTTCTGAAGGAAGTGTCACCTTGCTGAGACCTGAAGAAAAAAGAGTAAGCTAGGGGAAAGGACTGTGGGAAAGGTATCCCTGGCAGGAGATGACAGGAGAGGGAGAGCAGAGGGAAAAAGAGCATAACATGGAGAAAGCTTACTGGGCTGGAGAGATGAGGCCAGCAAGGTTGCCAGGAGCCAGGCCATGGAAGCTTCACAGATTCTTTCCCTGAGGCACTGAAGGCTCTGCTTTTTGTTAGTTCCTTCAGTTTGATGTTTTTTATCTTTTAACTATTTTACATACTTATAATCTATTGACTTTTTCACTACATACTCTACGTTATTGTTCAGTGCTTGTTCTAGGGTTTATATTGGCATCCTTAACTTCTGCAGCCAAATTTAGTGTTTATTATTGTATCACTTTACTTTTTTTAAGATTTTATTTATGTATTTGAGAGAGAAAGAGCACGAGCAGGGGGGAGGAGCAGAGGGAGAAGAAGGATCCTTACCAAGCAGGGAAGCCAACGTGGGGCTCAGTCCCACATCCACAGGATCATGACCCGCGCTGAAGGCAGACAACCAACTGACTGAGCCACCCAGGAGCCCTATTGTATCACTTTATATAAAAGGTAGAACCTTAAACCATGTGGGTCCATTTACCTACCTGCCCCCACTCATCTTTATGAAACACATGTCATATGTATTACTTCTGTGTACCTTATAAATCCCACAGGAAATTGTTAAATTTTGTCTTAAGCAGTCTTACTTTTTAAAAATTAAAAGGGAAAAAGTAGTTTTCTATATTTATCTAGATATTTACCATTCCTAATGTTCTTCATTCCTTCCTAAAGATGAGTTTCCATCTTAGTATCATTTCCATTTAGCCTGAAAACTCCATTTAGCATTTCTTATAGTGTAGCCCTGGTAAAAAAAATTACCTTATTTTTAATGTTGAAAAGTCATCTTTTTGTTTGCATTATTGACGGATATTTTTGCTGGGAATATAATTCTGGGTTGACAATATTTTGTAGCATTTTAAAAAACGTTGCTCTTACTGCGAACAACTATACATCAACAAACTGGATAACCTAGAAGAAATGGATAAATTCCTAGACACACACAATATTCCAAAACTGAATCAGAAAGAAATAGAAAATCTGAACAGACCAATTACTAGTAATGAAATTGAATCAGTAATCAACATATTCCCAACAAACAAACATCCAGGACCAGATGGATTCACAGATTAATTCTACCAAACATTAAAAGGGCTAATATCTATTCTCCTCAAAGAATTCCAAAAAATAAAAGATGAAGGAAAGCTCTCAAATATATTCTACAAAGCCACCAATACCTTGATACTAAAGCCAGACAAAGACACTACAAAAAAATGAAATTACAGGCCAATATCCCTGAACATACACATACACATCCTCCACAAAATATCAGCAAATCATATTCGACAATACATTAAAAGAGCCATTCACCACAATCAAGTGGGATTTCTCCCTAGGGTGCAAGGATGGTTCAACATTCACAAATCAATTAATGTGATATACTACATTAACAAAATGAAGGGTTAAAATCATATGATCATCTCAATAGATGCAGAAAAAGCACTTGACAACATCCATTTATGATAAAACCTCTCAATAAACTGAGTGCAGAGGAAACGTACCTCACCAAAATGAAGTCATTTATGATAAGACCATAGCTAACATCATACTCAATAGTGGAAACCTGGAAGTTCTTTCTGTTGGATGAGGAATAAGACAAGGATGCCAACTCGCACTACTTTCAATCAACATAGTACTGGAAGTCCTATCCAGAGCAATTAGGGAAGAAATTAGGCAGTAAAAGTCATCTAAATTGGTAAGGAAGAGGTAAAATTATCTCTACTTGCAGAACACATGATACTATATATAGAAAACCTGAAAGATTCCACCAAGAAACTGTTAGAACTAATAAGTGGATTCAGCAAAGTTGTAGAATATAAAAATCAATATACAAAAACCTGTTGCTTTTCTATCAGAAAAATAATTTTTAAAAATATGAATTACAGTTGGATCAGAAAGAATAAAATATCTAGAAATAAATGTAGTGAAAGAGGTGAAACACTGAATATATATATTTCAGTGTTCTGAAAACTGTAAGACACTGAAGAAAGAAATTGAAGAAGACACAAATAAACAGAAAGATATTACATGCTCATGGATTATAAGAATATTGTTAAAATGTACATAGTATCCAAAGCAATCTACAGATTCAATGCAATCCCTATCAAAATTCCAGTGGTATTTTTCACATAAATAGAACAAACAATCCTAAAGTTTATAGGGAACAACAAAAGGCCCAGAATAGCCATGGCAATCTTGAGAAAGAAAAACAAAATTGGAGGCATCACATTATAATTTCAAATTATATTACAACGCTGTAGTAACCAAAACAGTATGGTATTGTCATAAAAACAGATACATATATCAGTGGAACAGAATAGAGACTCAGAAATAGACCTATGTGCATATGGTCAATTAATTTATCACAAAGGCACCAAAAATATACAACGGAAAAAGGATAGCTTCTTCAATAAGTGGTATTAGAAAAACTGGACAGCCAGATGCAAAACAATGAAACTGAACCCCTATCTTACATCGTATTCAAAAGTCAACTAAAATGAATTAAATAATTGCACATAGGACCTGAAAACATAAAACTAGAAGAAAACATAGGGGTAAGCTCCAGGACAATAATCTTGGCAATTTTTAAAATTCAATACCAAAAGCATAGGCAACAAAAGCAAAAAATAAACAAGTGGGACCACATCAAACTAAAAAGGGGTGCCTGGGTGGCTCAGTCAGTTAAGTGCCCAACTCTTGATTTCAGCTCCAGTCATGATCTCAAGGTTGTGGGACCAAGCCGCATATCGGGCACTCAGCAGGAAGTCGGCTTCTTTTCCTCTCCCTCTCCCTCTGTCCCTGCCCCCCTTGCATGCTCTTGAGTACACACTCTTTCTTTCTAAAATAAATAAATCTTTAAAAAGCTTCTGTACAAGGGCACCTGGGTGGCTCAGTTGGTTAAGCAACAGCCTTCAGCTCAGGTCATGATCCCAGAGTCCTGGGATCAAGTCCCACATCAGGCTCCCTGCTCATCGGGGAGCCTGCTTCTCCCTCTGACCCTCTCCCCTGTCATGCTGTTTCTCTCTCTCTCTCTCTCTCTCAAATAAATAAATAAATACTCTTTTAAAAAAGGTTCTGTACAGAAGAAAAAAAAATCCAGGGTGCCTGGGTGGGTCAGGTGGTTAAGCATCTTACTCTTGATCTCAGCTCAGGTCTTGATCTAAGGGTCCTTAGTTCAGGCCCCGTGTTGGGTTCCACACTGGGCATGGATCCTCCTTAAAAAAAAAATCCATCCAACAAAATGAGAGGCAACCTACATAATAGGAGAAAATACTTGCAAACCATATCTTCGATAAGGGGTCAGTATGCAAAATACTTAAAAACTCACAACTTAATAACAACTTGTGCACAACAAAAGAGAGAGACCACACAGAGAACAGGCAAAAGTGATGGAGACATGGTAATGAAGGGAACGTCCCCTACCACCCCAATCATGCTACAAACTACAGAGGGGAGGGACAGTACCCAGGGAACATGAGCAAATTCATCTGTGCTGGGGTATGGAAGAAAAGCTGCAGTTTAAAAGGGTAACTAGAATACAAAGGAACCAGCCCTAGAATGCTGCCAAATAGCAGAGAAGCTGCTGGAACTCTCTCTAGGTCAGAGGCACTGGCAAATGCCACAGTTTGCACACCCTCTCTGCCATGATAGCACAGATGCGAGCACACTGCAGGTGCCATAGCATGCCTTGCCTCAGTGATATCTGAGTCCATACCATCCCCAGATGCCCTGGCACAAAGAAAAAGAAGCTGTGGGGAAAAAAAAAAAGCAACTGGAATAAAAAGATCCAGCCCTAGAACACTGCCAAGTGGTGGGAAAGCTACTGGAACCCTCTCAGGGTCAGAGGGGCTGGATAATGCCACAGTTTATGTTCTTTCTCCACATTGATAGTGGGACAGGAGTAGGGTCAAAGTACCCTAGCCAGCCTATCACCTCAGTGAGCTCTGGGTCCCTGGCCAACACCAACCCCAGCCATCCCACCGAAACCACCCCAACATGGAGCACATTGGGACACCTCTGGTCAGCTCTCACTACAGCCATTGTGACAAGATGACACAGGCACAAAGCACCCCAGAACACTCCAGACCCACACCACTTTGACTTCAGATGGCTTGCTAAGACATCCCTGGCACAGACCATTCTGGGACCCCTGGCTCCTACCTGTTTTGGCTCAAGCCAACCTGCTAAGGCACTCTTCGTGCAGAAAGCCCTGAAACACCCTCAGTTGTATCCACTTCAGCTTCAGCTGTCTTCCCAGGACATCCTCTGTATGGAACACCCTGGGACCCCCGGTCTATGCCCCACTTTGACCCCAGCCACCCCACCAGGGAACCCCCCAACCCACATGGAGAGCCTCCCAACATCCTGGCTTGCACCCATTTCAGCTTCAGCTATCCTGCCAGGCTACCCTCTGCACGGAGAGCCCACGGACTGCACCAGCCCACACCCACTTCAGCCTTAGCTGTCCTGCCAGGATGCCCTCTGTAGGAAGAGCCTCAGGATCCCCTGGCTTGCACCATTTCAGCTTTAGCTGTCTTTCCAAGGTATCCTCTGCACAGAGAGCCCTGGGACTGTCCCAGCCCATATCCATGTCAGCTCTGCCTTCTCACCAGGGCAGTCCCAGCATGGAGCACCTCAAGACCCCCAGTCCATGCTAGCCACAGCTCCAGACAGACAGCCCAAATCATCAGGCACACACACAGTCTACACAGGGAATGACCATATTTCAAGTTTAGGAGAAGTAGCCATTCTGCCTAATTCATAGAAACAAAGAGAAAGTCAAGCAAAATGAGACAGAGGAGTATGCTCCAAACAAAAGAACAAGACAAAACCTCAGAAAAAGAACTAAATAAAACAGAGAAAAGTGCATTCCTGACAAAGAGTTTAAAGTTATAAAGATGTTCACTGGATTAGAGAGAAGAGTGGAAGAACTCAGTGAGAACTTCAACAAAGAGATAGAAAACATAAAATGAACCAATCAGAATTGAAGAATATAACAACTGAAATGAAAAATAGACTAGAAGGAATCAACAGTAGATTAACAGATACAGAAGAATGGATCAGCAATCTGGCAGACAGGGTAATGGAAGTCATCCATGCTAAACAATAAAAAGAAAAATAATTTTTTAAAATGGGGATAGGTTAAGGGATCTCGTGAACAAATATTCATATTATAAGGGTCTCACAAGGAGAAGAGAAAAAGAAAAGGATAGAAAACTTATTTGAGGAAATAACTGAAAACATCCCTAAACTGAGGAAGGAAATAGTCATCCAGGTTCAGGAAGCAAAGAAAGTTGCAAACAAGAAAAATCCAAAGAGGTTCACATCACAACATACAATAATTAAAATATCAAATGTTAAGGAAAAAGAGAATTTTAAAAACAGCAAAAGAGAAGCAAGAAGTTACATACAAGGGAAACCCCATAAGGCTAGCAGCTGATTTTTCAGCAGAAACTTTACAGACCACAAGGGAGCAGCATGATATATTCAAAGTGCTGAAAGGAAATAAAAAAACTTCAATCAAGAATACTCTACCCTGCAAAATTATCATTCAGAATTAAAGGAGAGATAAAGAGTTTCCCAAACAAAGTTAAAGGAGTTTATCACCACTAAACCAGTCTTACGAGAAAATTTCTTTTAGTGGGAAAGGCCATAATTAGAAATAAAGAAATTATGAACAAAAAGATATAAAATATGACAACATATACATAAATCTTTTTTAAAAGATTTATTTATTTATTTGAGAGAGAGTGCAAGCAGGGGGAGGGGCAGAAGAAGAGGGAAAGGGAGAGAAGCTGACTGCCTGCTGAGTGATAAAACCAACTAGGGGCTCAATCCCAGAACCCTGAGATCATGACCTGAGCTGAAATCAAGAGTCAGTTACTTAACCGGCTGAGCCACCCAGGCACCCCTTGACAACATATATATAAAACATTGGGGGCGGGGGAAGAGTAAAAAAGCAGTTCTTTTAGAATGTGTTAAAACTTAAGTGAAGGGGAGCCTGGATGGCTCAGTTGATTAAGCTTCCAACTCTTGGTTTCAGCTCAGGTCATGATCTCATGGGTCGTGGGATCAAGCCCTGCATTGGGCTCCATGATTAACAGGGAGCCTGCTTGAGAATTTCCTCCCTCTGTCCCTCCCCACCCCCACTGTCTCTCTCTCTCTCTCTCTCTCTGATAAATAAATCTTTTAAAAAAAACTTGGGGCACCTCTGCTCCTCCCCCCTAATGCTATCTCATAAATAAATTTTAAAAATATTTTTTAAAAAATATTTTATTTATTTATTCAACAGAGAGAGATAGAGTGAGAGAGGGAACACAAGCAGGGGGAGTGGGAGAGGGAGAAGCAGGCTTCCCACTGAGCAGGGAGCCTGATGAGGGGCTCAATCCCAGGACCTTGGGATCATGAGCTAAGCTGAAGGCAGATGCTTAACAACAGAGCCATCCAGGCGCCCCAATAAATAAAATCTTTAAAAAAAAAACAACCTTATGTGACCACCAACTTAATATAGACTGCTATATACCTAGAATGTTATATATGAACCTCATGGCAACCACAAACCTGAAACCTATAATAGATATACACAAAATAAAGAGAAAGAAAGCCAAGCATAACATTACAGAAAGTCATCAATCAAAAGGAAAGAGAGCAAGAGAAGAAAGGAACAAAGAAGAATTACAAAAACAATCAGAAAACAATTAACAAAATGGCAATAAGTACATACCTATCAATAATTACTTTA
Source organism: Callorhinus ursinus (assembly GCF_003265705.2). Lineage (NCBI taxonomy): Eukaryota > Metazoa > Chordata > Mammalia > Carnivora > Otariidae > Callorhinus > Callorhinus ursinus. Next base: position 71,626,647 of record NW_027397063.1, read on the forward strand.
AATGTAAATGGTCTGAATGCTTTAATCAAAAAAACATAGGGTGGTGGAATGGATAAAAGAAAAGACCAATCTATATGCTGCCTACAGGAGACTCAATTCAGATGTAAAGACACATACAGACTGAAAGTGAAAGCATGGAAAAAGATATTCCAAGTAAATGGAAGCAAAAAAAGAGCTGGAGTAGCAATGCTGACATCTGACAAAATAGGCTTTATTTTTTTTTAAAGATTTTATTTATTTTTTATTTGAGAGAAAGAGAGAATGAGAGATAGAGAGCACGAGAGGGAAGAGAGTCAGAGGGAGAAGCAGACTCCCTGCTGAGCAGGAAGCCTGATGTGGGACTCGATCCCGGGACTCCAGGATCATGATCTGAGCAGAAGGCAGTCGCTTAACCAACTGAGCCACCCAGGCGCCCCAAAATAGACTTTAAACAAAGACTGTAACAAGAGACAAAGAAGGGCATTACATAATGAAAATGGGATCAGTCCAACAAGAAGATATAATAATTGTAAATATCTATGCACCCAAAAGGGGAGCACCTAAATACATAAAGCAAATATAAATAAACATAAAGGGAGAAATTGACAGTAATACAACAATAATAGCAAAGTTTAACATCCCACTTACCTCAATGAATAGGTCATCCAGGCAGAAAATAAGGAAACAGTATCTTTGAACAACCCATTAGACCAGATGGACTTTACAGATATACACAGAACATTCCATCCAAAAATAACAGAATGCACATTCTTTTCAAGTGCACATAAAACATTCTTCAGGATAGATTGTATTAGGCCACAAAACAAGTCTCAATAAATTTAAGAGGACTGAAATTATTTCATGCGTTTTCCAACCACAATGGTATGAAACTAGAAATCAATCACAAGAAAAAAACTAGTAAAAACACACAAACACGTGGAGGCTAAACAACATGCTAGTAAAAAAACAATGGGTCAATGAAGAAACCAAAGAGGAAATAAAAAAATACATGGAGACAAATGAAAATGAAAACACAGTGGTCCAAAATCTTTGGAACACTGTGAAAGTGGTTCTAAGAGGGAAATTTATAGTGATACGGGCCTATCTCAAGAAACAAGAAGAATCTTACATAAGCACTCCAACCTAACACCTGAAGGAACTAGAAAAAGAATGAACAAAACCCAAAGTTAGTAGAAGGAAAAAATAATAAAGATAAGAGCAGAAATAAATGAAATATAGACTAAGAAAAATAGAAAAGATCGATGAAACCAAGAGCTGGTTCCCTGAAGAGATAAACAAAATTGAAAAACTTTAGCCAGATTCATCAAGAAAAGAAGAGGGAGGACCCAAATAAATAAAATCAGAAATGAGAGAGAAGACATAATAACCAACACTACAGAAATACAAAGGATTATAAGAGACTACTATGAAAAATTATATGCCAACAAATTGGGCAACCTAGAAAAAAATAGATATATTCCTAGATACATACAATCTTCCAAAACTGAATCAGAAAGAAATAGAAAATCTGAACAGACCAATTACTAGTAATGAAATTGAATCAGTAATCAAAATATTCCCAACAAACAAACATCCAGGACCAAATGGATTCACAAGTTCTACCAAACATTTAAAGAAGAGCTAATATCTATTCTTCTCAAAAGAGTCCAAAAAATAGAAGATGAAAGAAAGCTTCTGTATACATTTCTGATATTAAAGCCAGACAAAGACACTACAAAAAAAGGAAACTACAGGCCAATATCCCTGATGAACACAGATGCAAAAATCCTCAACAAAATATTAGCAAACCACATTCAACAATACATAAAAAGGATCATTTACCATGATTGAGTGGGATTTATTCCAGGGATGCAAGGATGGTCCAATATTCACAAATCGATGAATGTGATACACCACATTAACAAAATTAAAGATAAAAATCATGACAATCTCAGTAGATGAAGAAAAGCATTTGACAAGATTTAACATTAGTTTATGATAAAAACTCTCAACAAAATGGATTTAGATGGAACATATCTCAACATCATAAAGGTCACAAATAACACCACACAAGAAAAAGAAATAAAACACATCCAAATTGGTAAGGAAAAAGTAAAACTGTCTCTATTTGCAGATGACATGATACTATACATAGAAAACCCTTAGACTTACACCAAAACAACTGTTAGAAGTATTAAATAAATTCAATAAAGTTTCAGGATACAAAATTAATACCCAGAAATCAGTTGCATTTCTGTACACTACTTATGAAGTAGCAGAAAGAGAAATTTAAAAAACAAGCTCACTTAAAATTGCACTGAAAAGAATAAAATCCCTAGGAATAAATTTAACCAAGAAAGTGAAAGACCTGTACTCTAAAAACTTTAAGATCTGGATGAAAGAAACTGAAGACAACAAAAAGAAATGGAAAGATATTCCATGCTCATGAAATGGAAGAATATTGTTAATAATAAGCTGGAGGTATCACAATTCCAGATTTCAAGATATACTTCAAAGCTGTAGTAATCAAAACAGTACAATGCTGACACAAAAGGAGAGACATAGATCAATAGAACAAAATAGAGAGCACAGAAATAAACCCATGCTTATATGATCAATTAACCTATGACAAAGGAGGCAAGAATGAAAAAGACAGTCTCTTCAATATGTGGTACTGGGAAAACTGGTCAGCTACATGCAAAAAAATGAAATTGGACCACTTTCTTATATCATACACAAAAATAAACTCAAAATGGATTTAAGAACTAAATGTGGGATCTAAAACCATAAAACTCCTGGAAAAAAATAGGAATTTCTTTGACATTGGCTTTAGTAACATTTTTCTAGATATGTCTTCTCAGGCAAGGGAAACAAAAACAGAACTAAACTTTTGGGACTACATCAAATTTTTTTAAAGCATTTTGTTTTCTTTTTTTAAGTAAGCCCTATGCCAAATGTGGGGCTCAAACTCCAACCCCAAGATCAAGAGTTGCACACTCCACCAACTGAGCCAGCCAGGTACCCCAGGACAATACCTGGTGGTATTAAAAGCTTTTGTACAGTAAAGGAAACCATCAACAAAATGAAAAGGCAACCTACTGAATGGCGGAAGATATTTACAAATGATATATCTAAAAAGCGGCTAATATCCAAAATACACTAACAACTTCTACAACTCAGCACCAAAAACCAAATAATCCAATTTAAAAATGGGCATAAGACATGAACAGAGATTTCTCCAAAGAAGACCTACAGATGGTCAATAGGCACATGAAAAGATGCTCAATATCGCTAATCATCAGGGAAATGCAAATCAAAACTACAATGAGATAATCCCTTTACACATATCAGAATGGCTAAATCAAAAAGACAAGAAACAAGTGTTAGTGAAGATGTGGAGAAAGAGGAACCAATGTGCACTGTTGGTGGGAATGTAAATTGGTGATGCTACTATGCAAAACAGTATTGAGATTCCTCAAAAAATTAAAAATAGAAATACCATATGATCCAGTAATTCAACTACTGGGTATTTACCCAAAGAAAATGAAAACAATTCAAAAAGATATATGCACTACTATGTTTATTGCAGCTTTATTTACAATAGCTAAGATATGGAAGCAACCCAAGTGCCCATCTGTAGATAGATGGATGAAGAAGATGTGTACGGATATACAATGGAATATTAGTCAGCCATAAAAATGAATGAGGTCTTGTCATTTGAAACAACACGGATGGAGCTAGAGGGTATTATGCTAAGTGAAATAAGTCAAAGAAAGACAAATACCATATAATTTCACTTACATGTGGAATCTAAACAAAGAAACAAAAAGCAGAACAGAACTATATAGAGAACAAACAACCGATGGTTGCCAGAGGGAAGGGAGTGGGGGAATTGGCAAAATGGGTGATGAGGAGTGGGATACGTAGGCTTCCAGTTATGGAATGAATAAGTCATGGGGCTAAAAGGCACAGTATAAGGAATAAAGTCAATAGTATTGTAATAGTGTTGTATGGCAACAGATGGTAGCTACACCTGTGGTGAGTATAGCATAATGTATACACTTGTAACACTGTGTGTCAACTATACTTCAATAAAAAAGTATAAAGCTCAAAAACTAAATGAAAAACAGGCAGAGGCCCTAATAAAATCACTAATGAAAGAGGAGAAATAACAACCAATAGAAATGCAAACAATTGTAGCAGAATATTATGAAAACCTATAGGCCAGCAAATTGGACAACTTAGAAGAAATGGATAAATTCCTAGAAACCTATAACCTACCAAAACGAAAGCAGGAAGAAATAGAAAATTTGAACAGACCGATTACCGGCAATGAAATTGAATCAGTAATCAAGAAACTCCCAACAAACAAAAGTCCAGGACCAGACAGCCACATAGATGAATTCTACCAAACATTTTAAAAAGAGTAAATATCTATTCTTCTCAAACTATTTCAAAACACAGAAGAGGAAGGAAAACTTCCAAATTCATTCTATGAGGCCAGTATGACGCTGATACCAAAACCAGATAAAAACACCACAAAAAAAGAGAACTATACACCAATATCTCTGATGAACATAGATGTAAAAATTCTCAAAATATTAGCAACCTGAATCCAACAATACATTTAAAAAATCATTCAGAGAGGGAGACAAACCATAAGAGACTCTTAATCTCAGGAAATAAACTGAGGGTTGCTGGAGTGGAGGGGGATCGGAGGGATGGGGTGGCTGGGTGATGGACATTGGGGAGGCTATGTGCTATGGTGAGCGCTGTGAATTGTGCAAGACTGTTGAATCACAGATCTGTACCCCTGAAACAAGTAATACACTATATGTTAATAAAATGAGTTTCTTATGAAAAATAAATAAATAAAAAATCATTCACCATGATCAAGTAGGACTTATTCCTGGGATGCAAAGGTGGTTCAATATTCACAAAACAATCAATGTGATACATCACATCAGTAAGAGAAAGGATAAAGGCCATATGATCATTTCAACAGATGCAGACAAAGCATTCAACAAAATACAACATCCATTCATGATAAAAATCCTCCAATGTAGGTTTAGAGGGAACATACCTCAACAAAAGAAAGGTCTTATATGAAAAACCCACAGCGAACAGCATACTCAATGGTGAAAAACTGAGAGTTTATCCCCTAATGTCCAGAACCAGACAAGGATGTCCACTTTCACCACTTTTATTCAGCATAGTACTGGAAATCCTAGCCACAGCAGTTAGACAACATAATGAAATAAAAGGCATCCAAATTGCTAAGAATGAAGTAAAATTCTAACTATTTACAGATGACATGATACCATACATAGGCAATCCTAAATACAACACCAAAAAACTACTAGAACTGATAAATGAATTCAGTAAAGTTGCAGGATACAAAATCTAGGTACAGAAATCAGTTGCATTCCTATACACTAATAATGAAGTAGCAGAAAGTGAAATAAGAAAACAATCCTATTTACAATTATACCAAAAACAATAAAATAACTAGGAATAAACTTAACCAAAGAGGTGAAAAACTTGTACTCTGAAAACTATAAAACACTGATGAAAGAAATTCAAGACAATGCATAGAAATGGAAAGACATTCCATGCTCATGGGTTGGAAGAACAAATATTATTAAAATGTCTATACTACCCAGGTGCCTGGCTGGCTCAGTCAGTAGAGCATATGACTCTGATCTCAGGGTTGTAAGTTCGAGCCCCACATTAGGTGAAGAGATTATTTAAAAATAAAATCTTAAAAAAAAATAAAATGTCTATACTAAACAAAGCAATCTGCAGATTTAATGCAAACCCTATCAAAATACCAACATCACTTTTCACAGAACTAGAACAAACTGTCTTAAAATTTGTATGGAACCACAAAAGATCTTGAATAGCCAAAGCAATCCTGAAAAAGAAAAACAAAACTGGAGGTATCACAATTTCAGATTTCAAGTTATATTACAAAGTAATAGTAATGAAAACAGTATGGTACTGGCACAAAAACAGACACATAGATCAATGGAATAGAATAGAAAACCCAGAAATAAACCCAAAATTATATGGTCAATTAATCTTCGACAAAGGAGGAATGAACATACAATGGGAAAAAGAGAGTCTTGTCAACAAATGGTGTTGGGAAAACTGGACAGCTACATGCAGAAGAATGAAATGGAAGCACCTTCTCTCACCACACACAAAAATAAACTCAAAATGGATTAAAGACTTAAATGTGAGACCTGAAACTATAAAAATCCTTGAAGAGAGCACAAGCAGTAATTTCTCTGACATTGACCAGAGTTAACATTTTTCTAAATATGTCTCCTGAGGCAAGGGAAATAAAAGCAAAAATAAACTATTGGGACTACATCAAAATAAAGTTTCTGCACAGTGAAGAAAACAGTCAACAAAACGAAAGGCAACCTACTGAATGGGAGAAGATATTTGCAAAAGACATATCCAGTAAAGGGTTAATATCCCAAAATATAGAAGGACCTGATACAATTCAACACCCAAAAACCAAATAATCCAGTTTAAAAATGGGCAGAAGACATGAACAGAGATTTCTCCAAATACATACAGATGTTCAACAGACACATGAAAAGATGCTTAATATCACTCATCATCAAATGAGATTTGGTATCATTTGGATATCATCTCACACCTGTCAGAATGGCTAAAACCAAAAACACAAGGAACAACAATTGTGGGTGAGGATGTGGAGAAAAAAGAACCCTCTTGCACTGTTGGTGGGAATGCAAACTGGCGCAGTCACTGTGGAAAAGGTTATGGTGGTTCCTCAAATAATTAAAAATAGAACTCCCTATGATCCAGTAATCACACTTCTGGATATTTGCCCAAAAAATACAAAAACACTACATCAAAGGGATACGTGCACCCCTGTGTTTATTGCATTACTTAAAATAGCCAAACTATGGAAACAGCCCAAGTGCCCATCGATAGATGGATGGATAAAGAAGATGTAGTATATATATACAATGGACTATAATTCAGCCATAAAAAAAGAATGAAATCTTGCCATTTGGGACAACATGGATAGAGCCAGACAGTATAATGCTAAGTGAAATAAGTCAGTCAGAGAAAGACAAATAGCATATGATTTCACTCATCAGTGGAATTTAAGAAATAAAACAATCGAGCAAAGAAAAAAAAAAAGAAAGACAAACCAAGAAACAGACACTGAACTATAGAGAACTGATGGTTACCAGATGGGAGATGGGGGGGGTGGCTGAAATAGGTGACCGGGATTAAAGACTACACTTATTATAATGGGGGGAAAAAACAGACAGAGGAACTGCATAGACATTTTTCCAAAGACATATTAAATGGCCAACACATACATGAAAAGGTGCTCAATATCACTAATCATCAGGGAAATGCAAATCAAAACCACAAGAAGATATTTCACACCTGTGATGGCTATTATAAAAAAACAAACAAACAAGAAATAACAAGTGTTGGCAAGGATGTGGAGAAAAGGGAACCCTTAGGTACTATTGATGGGACTGTAAATTGGTGCAGGCATTATGGAAAACAGTATGGAGTCTCTTCAAAAAACTAAAAATAGATCTACCATATGATCTAGCAATTCAACTGCTGGGTTTTTATGTAAAATAAATAAAAACACTATCTCAAAACGTATCTGCACCCCTATGTTCATTGCATTGCAGCATTTTTTACAACAGCCAAGATGTGGAAGCAACCTAAATGTCCACTGATGGATAAAGAAAATGTGGGATTGATATATATATATATATATATATATATATATATATATATATATATACACATGTAGTATTATCACGTTATGTGTGTGTGTATGTGTGTGTGTAACAAAGAAGGAAATCTTGCTGTTTGCAATAACATGCACGGACCTTGAGGGCATTATGCTAAGTGAAATAAGTCAGAGAAAGAGAAATACTGCATGATCTTACTTTTATGTGGAATTAAAAACAAAAAACCCCAAGCTCACAGATACAAAGAACAGACTGCTGCTTGCCAGAGGCAGAGGGTGGAGGGTGAGCAAAAGGATGAAAGGTAAAAAAAAAAAAAATTGTTTCACTGTCTCCATAGTTTTTACTAAAAGTCAGCAGTTAATTGAAGTATTGTTCCCCTGCATGTAATGTTTTCATGATTGTCCCTTTATCTTTTTTAAGCAGTTAGACTATGGTGCTTGTAAGCATGGCTACTTTGTATTTGCCCTTAGATTTCATTGACTTTCTTTAGTCTGTAAATGTCTTTTACCAAATATAGGAAAATTTTATCTATTATTTACTAAAGTATTTTCTTTACCTCACTCTTAATAGCTTTTTTAAAAAAATATTTATTTATTTATTTGAGAGAGAAAGTATAAGCAGGGGGAAGGGCAGAGGGAGAGGGAGAAGCAGACTCCCCACTGAGCAGGGAGCCGGATGTAGTGCTCAATCCCAGGACCTCAAGATCATGACCTGAACTGAAGGCAGATGCTTAACCGATGGAGCCACCCTGGTGCCCCCCATTTTTTTAAGGATTTTATTTATTGAGAGAAAGAGCACAAGTGGGAGGAGGCACAGAGGGAGAGGGATTATCTTTCTCTTGAGAATGGGTCACATTTTCCTGGATCTTCAAACTGTATCTTGGACCTTGTAAATGCTGTTTTAGAAATTCCAGATTTTAGAGGTGCCTGGGTGGCATAGTCGGTTAAGCATCAACCCTTGGTTTCAGCTCAGGTAGTGATCTCAGGGTCATGAGATGGAGCCCCACGTTGGGCTCCGTGCTCAGTGCAGAGTCTGCTTGAGATTCTCTTTCCTGCTCCCTCTGCCCCTCTCCCCACTCATGCTCTCTAATAAATAAATCTAAAATTTAAAAAATTCCAGATTTTGCTATATTTGTTTAAAGAATGTGGTGTTTGGTTGTTGTTTTTTTTTTTAATAAACCAGCAGTTTTCTTGGACTTAAACTGTAAACTCTATCTTTTAGATAGAGTCTATTGTCAAATGTCTATTCAGTTCTTTTTTCTTCTTAAGCTCCAAGTCTCTCCAAGTTCAGGATCAACCAGAAATTTGGACAGAGTTTATACACAGAATTTAGGGGCCTCTATGACTCTCCCCTTTCTCAGATTCCACCTTCCCTTTTCCAGTACCTGGGATTTCCCTGAATTTTGTCCTGTGGTGCTTTAGATCAGAAAGAGTTGTGTTTTAGTTATATCGTGCAGAGGTGACTGTGGCGTGTCTTTAGGCAAAAAGCTCCAAAAGTGGGTAATTTTCCCTGTGATATTCTTTTCCTGAGTATTTCCAAAATCTGCTTGCTTTTGATTACTCTCCAATGTCCTCAGGTTTTGTGCTTTTGTATTTTGTCCAATTTATAGTAGTCTGTGGGAGGACTGAGTCTACTAGGAGCTACTAAGCCAAATACCCAATGGTCTATTCTTGTTTTGAATCATATGCTTAGGAAAAATTCTCAGAAATGGGATTTGTGGGGAAAAAAAGGTATAAAATTTTATGTTTTATAATTTGCTTGCTTATAGATATTTCTTTTAAAATATTAATATTTAGAGAAACTCATTTAGATTTATGTCTTGTTTCATTGTTTTTATTGAAATTTTTTAAAGATTTTATTTGTCAGAGAGAGCATAAGCAGGGGGAGTGACAGGCAGAGGGAGAAGCAGGCTCCCCAATGAGTAAGGAGCCTGAAGCAGGTCTCGATCCCAGGACCCTGGGATCATGACCTGAGTCGAAGGCAGACGCTTAACCAAATAAACCACCCAGGCAACCCTGATTGAATTTTTTTTTTTAAGAAGGCTCCATGCCCAGTGTGGAGCCCAGTGCCAGGCCTAAGATCAAGACCTGAGCCGGGCGCCTGGGTGGCTCAGTCGTTAAGCGTCTGCCTTCAGCTCAGGTCATGATCCCGGGGTCCTGGGATCGAGCCCCGCATCAGGCTCTCCGCTCCACGGGAAGCCTGCTTCTCCCTCTCCCACTCCTCCTGCTTGTGTTCCCTCTCTCACTGTGTCTCTCTCTGTCAAATAAATAAAATCTTAAAAAAAAAAAGACCTAAGCCAAGATCAAGAGTCAAATGCTTAACTGACTGAGCCACCCAGGCACCCTAGAAATTTTTCTGAAGAGGTGAATGGGGAGCATGAATGTCAGACTAGTGGTTGGACTCAAAGGATACAGTTCACGGACTGAATCATAGTTCTCTAAATCTCACACAAGGTGCCCACAGTGACTTGGTTTCAGGATCTTCCAGCACCAACCTCAAAGGTTGTTGAAGCTAGAACCTTCTACTATTTAGATTCATACCCTTGCTGTAGCCTCAACCTGGACAGAATGTATTTCCATGACCCAAAAAAAAGGACTTCCTTTTAAACTCTGGAAACTAGCCTATTTCTTCTCTTTTTCCCATTGTTCATCCTTACTCTGGCCTGACCCACAACTGGCTTTCCCACCCTGGAACTTGAGAGATTTGGGGTTTATTTTCCTTTTTTTCTCAGAATGCCATGCATTTTTATGTGAATTTCTCCCTCCTTACTGGAGACTAGCTCTCATACCAAGTAAAGAGGCAGTATGTATTAAATAAAAGGTCTTGTTAGACCCTTTCCCAGATAGTGAGAACTTGTAGACCCTACGTTTGTATAACAAAATTTGGACTTGTATTTACATATCAAGGGATTCCATTTGGTTACTTAATTCAAAAATCTTTGTGTTTCATATCTGTTATAATAATTCTATATAAAATATAACAATCTATAACTCAGTGACTTAAAACTATAATCATTTATTTTTTACTTATGTATCTTCAGACTGGCTGAGCTTTAAGCTTTATGCTGCAGGCTGGGTCTATGTTTTCTCCATGTATTTCTCATTCCCCTTGGACCAGAGGTTGCCTGATTATTCTCATGACAAAAAGCAAGAGTACAAGAGAAAAGGCTCCAATATGCCATTTTCAGCCTTCCTTTTCATTATTTTCATCCTTAATCCACTGGCCAAAGCAAGTCACATGGCCAAGCCCAAAATCAAAAGTACATGGAATCCATTCTATCTATCCTGAGGCCACAACAAGGGTGTGAATGTAAAATACTCCTACAGGGCAGTGAATAATTGGGACAATAATTCTATCTACCACACTTAGGGTACCACATTTGTATGTCTTTTCCACGTGGTTTTTAAGGAATATTCAACAGCTGTTAAGAGCATGGAATTTACAGTCAAGTAGACTTGCATTTCAATTTTTACTCCAGAATTTTGCTAACTACGAGAATTTGGGCAAATAACCTCACTTCTCTGAATCATGGTTCCTCTTGAATCATCCATAATTTCATCACCCAGATTTAAACCCTGTAAATATTTTGGTGTGTTTATTTTTTCTAAGCACATATTAATTTTCCCCACACATTTGTAATAATACAATATGTTTTTTAAAAATTTTAACTTCAGGAGGCCTGGGTGGTTCAGTCGGTTAAGCGTCTGCCTTTGCCTCAGGTCATGATCCCAGGGTCCTGGGATGGAGTCCCGCATTGCATCGGGCTCCTTGTTCAGCAGGGAACCTGCTTCTCCCACTGCCTGCCACTCCCCCTGCTGTGCTCACTCTCTCCCTCTCTCTCTCTCTCTTTCTCTCTCTCCCTGACAAATAAATTAAATCTTAAAAAAAAAAAAATTACTTCAAGGGGCACCTGGGTGGCTTAGTTAAGCATCTGCCTTCAGTTCAGGTCATGATCTCATGGTTCTGGGATCGAGTCCCACATCGAGCTCCCTGCTCAGCAGGGTGTTTGCTTCTCCCTCTCCTGCTCCCCCTGCTTGTGCTCAATCTCTCTGTCAAATAAATAAGTAAAATCTTAAAAAAAAAAAAATCTTAACTTCAAAATAGCATTTCCCCAGACAGCAAAAATGTTGTGAAAGAATGATTTTTTTCTGCTCCCCTCCCCAATTTTTTTAAAGATTTTATTCATTCAGAGAGAAAGCACATGTAAACACACAAGCGCGCGCGCGCGCACACACACACACACACGAGCCCACACGTGAGCACATGTGAACAGGGGGAGGGGCAGAGGGAGGAGAGAGAATCTCCTGCCCGTGCAGGGCTCCATCTCACGACCCTGAGATCACGACCGGAGCTGAAACCGAGTCCAGATGCTCAACGGACTGAGCCACCCAGATGCCCCTGTTCCCCTCCCCAATTCTTATCAAAGTTAAGACCCTGTCGGTGAGGGTGGGGGGTGTGTCTCAGGCTGTGCCTGTGACAGAATCACATGGAAACCTCAGTAAAAATATGGACTCCAAAGGCCCCCAGACTTGCAAAGACAGAACTGGGGCTGGGCTTCAGTCCCCCCACTCCACCCTCAAGATGGTCTAGTTTTCACAGTCCATGGAGGAAATTAAGTTCCTAAAGGGACCCAAGCCACTCTTACTTTCCATCCTGGAAATCCTAGAAACTCAGAATGGTTATCCAAATATTTTAAACTGCCTGCCAGTTTCAGGGAAAAGCACAGTTTTTAACTGAAACATAATTTTTATCATATGGATGTAACAATTTATTTTCCTCTTGCTGGGCATTCAGGTTGTTTCCAATTTGTCCTTATCTCACGTAAATCATGTTGCAATAAACATATTATACATAAATCTCTGGCCACATTTCTGATTATTTCCAGTGAAAAGATTCCTAGAAGTGTGATCACTGAACTAAAGGGTATCAACATTTTGAAGGCTCTTGATAAGAACTATTTTGCCAAATTGCTTGACAAAAATGTTATATCAATTCATTCTCACACAAGCATAATCTTTACATAGTGTTGCTAATGCTTTTAGATGGAACTCCAAAGGGATTATTTTCACTTAGGGTGAGAATGTGAAACTGTCAGAGAATAGAATCGAATATGGCACATTTAAATATAAATTTCTTTTAAAAACTGAAGTTGGAAGCAATAAAAATCTTTAGATATAAAAATCTGAATGACAAATTGAGGAGAGGAGTAGGAAATAAACCAGAACCTCTGTCAATACACTTCTAAGAAAAGAGGAAAAGAGGGCACCTGAGTGGCTCAGTCTTAAGCATCAGCCTTTGGCTCGGGTCATGATCACGGGGTCCTGGGATTAAGCCCCACATTAGGCTCCCTGCTCAGCGGGAAGTCTGCTTCTCCCTCTCCCTCTCCCCCTGCTTGTGTTCCTTCTCTAGCTGTCTCTCTCTGGGTCAAATAAAATCTTTAAAAAAGAGAGAGAGAGAAAAGAAAAGAGGAAAAGAAACAAAAACAACAAAATGAGGTCAAGTTAGAAAATAACTTAAGGACAATACAGAGGGGTTTCAGAAACGTACTAAAGGGGGAAACTCCTGGTGTTCTAATCAAACTGCCAGTACACAAAAGTGATCCAAGGACTCAGACCACCTCTTAAATTCACACGCATGTGAAAAGGGTGAAAACACTCAAGATGAAGCTGGCAGCCTGCAGATTCCCCATCATCAGGGTAACCCAAAGGTTAGCTGGGCTCTACTCATGTCTTTGATCAGATGGGCTGGAGCCCCCCTATGCCCAACCAAGGTCCACAGCCCTCCCAAGCCTTCTGCTGATTTACAAAGGCATGTATTTTGGAAGGCCCCTCTGCCTCCCAGCTCTGGCTCTTCTGAAACCATTTTGGTTCCCCAACATGTCCATATGGTTCCCTGCTCCTCTTTCAGCAAGCTGCCACTCACACAGAACATTAGTGTGTTCAAGTTCACTAAGATGTGGGGGCTTGGGGCTGGGTCACATTGCCCATTATGCCACAAAGAGCTTAGGATTCCATTTCAGGCTTTCTGGTTCATAAAAGTCCTTTTGATCATTCCCTACTGGTTTCTCCCTGGCTTTCATTCCCACAATATCCTACCCCTCTCTTCTCCTCACTCCCCCACCCTATAGGGAGCACCTTCTCCCCACCCCGACCCCCAAGAAAAATTAATTTCCTGCTTCTGTAAGTGCAGCCTTCTGGCCCTTTTTGGTTGCCTGAGCCCTAGCCAGCCCTTACGCCCTAGGGGCTTATCATGGTATTTCCTGAAACTAAGACAGCTACTTTCCCAAGAATTCTGCTAATAGATCTTACCGCTGAAAGACGCTCCCAGAAGATGATTAGAGTCAGCACTCTGCCTTCAGCAGGTAACTGAGACTCAGATTAAATGAACTGTCCCAAATTCTTAAGAATGAAGTGGTGAGGACCAAACTCTAGGTTTTCTGTTTCGAAAGCTGTGCCTTTTCCACATCAAATTTATGTTTACCATGTGATGGTAGCCTGTCTGGCTTCTGAGTTAGTAAACCTACTTAGAGAGCCTTCGGTCTCTCATCAAAAGCAGAATCTCTACCACCATTCTTTATGCCTTTTGCTTCTGACAAGAGTAACTGAGTTGGACAATTCAAAATTCTTTACGGCTGGATTCAAAAAGTCCGAGAACTGCTGAATTGAATACTATCATAGACCTTGTAGATACAGTGATCACCCACTGCTACCTCACTCTCTTCTCTTAGAAAAGGCAGCCAGACCAGATGAAAAGCTTAAATGGAATTGGGCATAATGCTAGTTTTGAAATTAATCACATTTTCCACTGACTTCCATTATCAATTTGATGATGCCTTATCACAGAAAAAAGGTTTTGTGTGTAAGGCAAACAATATTTAAGCCTGCAATAAGGTTTTATAAACTAGTCTTTTTTAAAGATTTTATTGACTTATTTACTTGTTTATTTATTTATTTTAGAGTGAGAGAGCTCAAGAGCCTGTGAGCAGAGGGAAGAATAGAGGGAGCGGGACAAGCAGACTCCTCGCTCTGCACGAGCCCCACGCAGGGCTCGATCCCACGACCCTGAGAGCAAGACCTCAGCTGAAATCAAGAATTGGATGTTTAACTGACTGAGCCACACAGGCGCCCCTAGTCTTTTAAAAAATAATCAAAGGGAACCATAATGCATAGTTCTTCTACTGAACCAAAACCAAATCGATATCTTACAAAGCTACAGAAACTCTCCTTCCTCTGACTGGAGCACAGTGAAAAAATGCTCACTAGTGTCCTGCCTGACTTTTACATTTAGTCTTTCAGTCTAGCTTGAGCCCAAGATTAACTTCCTTAGAGGCAGGGGTTAGCTATGTGTTTATTTCATTGACCTGGTAAGGGCTGTTAATAGGTCTATGTTAGTTGTTCTTTTTAAAACAGCAACAACCATGAAAAATTGCTTATAACCAGCTGCTTGTGTGTTATTTAAAATTGTCCATCCGAAAAATGGCAAACTTCTGACAAAAACAACAATTTTCATTTTGGCATAATATTTAGCTGTTCTCTTTGACAGTAATTAGCTAAACAGATCATCTGCTTCTGAAAACCATTTCTGGGGTGATTGCTAAAAATGTC
This sequence comes from Callorhinus ursinus, assembly GCF_003265705.2. Classification (NCBI taxonomy): domain Eukaryota; kingdom Metazoa; phylum Chordata; class Mammalia; order Carnivora; family Otariidae; genus Callorhinus; species Callorhinus ursinus. The sequence continues at coordinate 71,641,993 of NW_027397063.1, forward strand.
TTTTATATAAAGGAGGGTGATTTTTTTAAGTTATCTAGGAGGGTAGATATCCAATTTGTCTAAAACGGGAAAAAATTGGGGCACCTGGGTGGTACAGTTGGTTAAGCGTCTGACTCTTGGTTTCGGCTCAGGTCATGACCTCACGGTTGTGAGACTGAACTTCACATTTTTCTCTGCGCTCAGTGCAGAGTCAGCTTGAGATTTTCTCTCCCTCTCTCTCAAATAAGTAAATAAATCTTAAATAAATTTTAAAAATGGGAAAAAATTACAAAATAAGTTTTTAAAAATTGAGTTACCTGGAATATAAAAATAGATACCTCCTACTACAGCTAGATTTAGTCTACCCATTTAATATCAATGGCTATCGGTTTTTAATATTTAGAAAAGAAAATCTCAAAAACCAATCACCAGGCATGAGTGCCAATCTTAAAAACAAATTAGTGAGGATTATTCAGTTGAATACAATAAGATGTTCAGTCATGCTTCCTCAAAAACACTGTGAAAACCAGAGATAATTTCCCTGGCTTTGAACAAAAGGACTCACCAGTGTTATTTATCTTATACTAGGTGGTCTGTATTGTATCTTCTCTATCAACATTGCCAGAAAATACCAACAATGCTAGACTTCTAGAAATTTTGCTTACGTTTATTTTAAAGTCATGCATGAATCTGGTACTTTATTTGGGCAAAACTGCTAATTAACAACTCTGGTTTTGGGGCAACAGGTCTATTTCTTCCTTTGACATGTTGCCCTATCTCCAACCCCCCTTCTTTTATGTGCATGTTAGAGAAAAAGTTAAAATTAAATCTATAATCACAAATATTACTGAACATCTTCTCTAACCTGGCATAGAGGTTTCAAAAACACAGAAGACAAATTATAAGTGTCTGGTGAGGAGGGCCACAGCCAAGAGGGTTGTGAATAACTGTGACCCTAGCTCAAGTTCTTGCTTTTCTAGGTCTAATGGCCATCCTTCATCCCAGATCTGACTCACAAATAGCCTCATTTCAGTCTGCTGAAGCCAGATCACAGTAAGAGTCAGATTCAGTTCTAGGCATCACAAACTTGCATATGCAAAGGTGGGTGATCAGAGTGGTGAACAGTGGACCCTGGTTCATGGTGGGGATGCTGAGGAATGGAGTATCCAAAAGAACAGGAGGCCATGATAATTGATAACACTAAAGGGCAAGGAGGAGGCTGTCCTTTGTAGCTCTACAATGCAATAACACCAAGAACACTGCCTTGCCTCATGTCCCTGAGCCTCAGGCTCTTCATTTATAACATAAGCTGGTGGGCTGGAAGATCTTGCTCTAAATGGCTTTGAGTCTATAATTACCAGGGAAACTGATTTCATCCCAACTCGAGGAAAATCTTTCTTCCAATCAACCAATCTTCTAGTAAGAGGCAGCTTCAGGAGGTGAAGCTCCTTGTTGGTATGGGCAGAGTTAGGACAACCATCTGTCAGGAAGCCTATGGCAGGATCTCATGCATCCCCTGGGAAGATGGACCAGATTACTGCAGAAATCCTTGCCAACTTGTCTAGAAACTTTTCCTGTTTCAAATAGTTGCCAGGAGAGCAACTCCCATTGTAGTAATGCTGAAGTGCTCCAAGTCAAGAACCTCAGCAGGAGGAAGGAAAGCAAAAACAGTCTGCAGTAAGAAAGCGCTATCCTCATCTGGGTGACAGGCCTGGTGCCAGGTACTTGACATCTTTAAGTTAAAATATCTTGGCATCTTTAAGTTACAACAGTTCCATTAGGCATTGTTCTCCTTTTACAAAATGGAATTGTAGCTCAGAGAGGCTAAGCCACATTATTAAGGTCACACAGCTAATAAGTGAAATTTGGGAAGTTTAATTCTAGGTGTACTGACTTCAATATAGCATTTTTCACAATGCTTTCCTGTCTCAAAGGAACAGTGTATAATGGGAGAAGGCAAAGAACATAGAGAAGTAGTATATCAAGGAAGCCCGATGCAGTGTAGATCAGAAACAATGAGCTAAAGTCTAAACTTCCATGGCCCGTAGGCAGGGGAGAGGGTATTTACTTACATGCTGAGTTTGGGAGGCCACTATACTGATAATGAACATTCAATTATAAAACAAAAGGCTCCTGGTGTTTCTGCTGACATGACTGTTTTAGACTGAATGTTTGTCTCCCTTCCAGAGAATCTGCCAGATTCCCTCACTGGGACTGTCCCCAATCTTTTCAGGCATTTACCACTTTCCAACATTTATTGTAATTACTTGACTCATGTTCCCTTAGACCACAGATTCATTGACTAAAGTTTTTTATTGTTACTTTATCATTTTATTATATGCTGTACATCTACAGACTTAAATACATGATACTATTGCTTGGATATCTTCCAGGTGCCCTTCCAAATCCACTCTTCACCCTTCCCTGCCCTACTGTGTGCTGGAGGCTGCCAGTTACAAATGGCACTGATGGGCTCCCTTGGCCTCTGCCTTCTTTGATTCAGCCATTAGGGGGCACAGGCAGGAGTGGGAGAAGCCTCAGCTCCCAACTTGTCACACCACAGTAAGCAGTAACTGTGCTCTACCCAAGGCTGAGGTTCCTACTCAGTAGTCTGCTTGTCCTGTAGCTCTCTTGATCCCATTAAATTGTCCCTGCCTCCCATTTCTCTTGAGCCAAGTTCCCTGTTGCTGCTTGTGGCAGGGTGCTTCACCAGCCCTTGTTTATGTCACCTACCCCACCCACACCTCTAAATGGTGCTTTATTAGATTTTCAATCACTCCGAATGTGTCATGTTTCTTACCAGGACCCTGACTAATATATGTACTTAAAAGCCTCATTAAAAAAGAAGGAAGAAGGAAGGAAGGAAGGCAGGCAGGGCTCTCACTCCTGTAGCTCTTTCCTTTGGCAATTATCTATATATCTGTAACTAATTTGCTTACACTATTCCTTGATTTATCAATTTTGGCCATTATCTCATCGATATCCCATTGAGGTCAATGACATTTAACACTTCCACATCTTCCTCTTTCCAACACAGTTAGAAACCAATGTCTTTTGTTAAATGAGATTGGTGAATAAAAAGGCAGCCTTTGTTCTTAGTTAGGATGATTCAACACCAAAAAGATGTCTATTATCCTAAGTTAATTTATAGTGTAATGTAATCTCAATAAAAGACCAACTTTTTATGGAGCTTGACAAGCTGGTACTAAACTTCATATGGAAGAACAAACACACAAAAATAGCCAGGAAAACACTTTTAAAAAAGAAAGAGTGAATGAAAGAAAAGAAAAAAGCCACAAGGGGGACTTGGCATACTGGACATGAAAACATACTATTAAGGGGCACCTGGGTGGCTCAGTCATTAAGCGTCTGCCTTCGGCTCAGGTCATGATCCCAGTGTCCTGGGATTGAGTTCCACATCGGGCTCCCTGCTCCGCGGGAGGCCTGCTTCTCCCTCTCCCACTCCCCCTGCTTGTGTTCCCTCTCTTGCTGTGTTTCTCTCTGTTAAATAAATAAAATCTTAAAAAAAAAAAAAAAAGAAAACATACTATTAAGCCTTTCTAACTAAACAGTGGGGTATGGGCACATGAATAGACCAGTAGAAAAGAAAGTCTACACATAGAACCAAGTGCTTATGAAACTTTAGTATGTGATAAAGTTGGCATCTCAAAATACCTGGCTAAACGGATTTTTAAATAAATAGTACTGAAACAACTAGTTAGCTACTTGGAAAAAAAGGTAAAATTAAATCCATACCTCATACTATACACAAGAACAAATTCTAAATGGATCTAAATATAAAAATGAAACCACACAAATTTTATTTTAAAAATGAGCGAATTCCTCTTTAACCTGGGTGTAGCGGAAAGCTAACTCAAAATCAAATGGAATGCAAGAAAAGACTAATAAACTTGACTATATAAAAGCAAAAATTTTTGCATGGGAAAAACACCATAAACAAAGTCAAAGATTAAAATCTGGAAGAAAATATTTGCAACATGTATCACAGATAAAGGGCTTCTATTTCTTCTATTTAAGTAACTCACAAAAATTGAGGAGAAACATAGATCAAAGCCCAACAGAAGAATGGGCAAAAGACATGAACAGAAAATGTACCCAAAAAAGGAAATAAAGGCGATTTTTTTTTTTTAGAAAATAAAGGTGGTTCTTAAACATATGAAAAGAAGTTCCTTCTCACTCATAATAAGAGATACAAATTAAATGGTATCTACACTGAGATACCATTTCTCACATGTCAGACTAGCAAAAAATAAAAAGTCTAATCATATACCTTTTGGCAGGCTGTAGGGAATGGACACTCATATATTGCTAGTGAGAAGGTAAATTGGTATAACCTTTATGGAGAAGATTTTCACATTTATTTAAAACACATGTAGGGGCGCCTGGGTGGCTCAGTCGTTAAGCGTCTGCCTTCAGCTCAGGTCGTGATCCCAGGGTCCTGGGATCGAGCCCCGCATCCGGGTCCCTGTTCCGTGGGAGGCCTGCTTCTCCCTCTCCCTCTGCTGCTCCCCCTGCTTGTGTTCCCTCTCTTGTCTCTCTCTATCAAATAAATAAAATCTTTTTAAAAAATTAAAAAAATACACATGTGCACACACATATAATCTTTTGACCTAGCAATCCCACCAAGAATTTGCCCTGAAGATAAACCTCCAACAACACAAAAATAAATATGTAAAGGTATTTGTAGCATCACTGTTGGCAAAATTAAAAACTCCTGGAAACCACTGACATGCACATATAAATGGCATATGAGTAAACAAAAAAGAATGAAAAAGATCTCTATGAACTGGTACGGAGTGATTTCCACGATATATTGTTAAGTGAAGAAATCAAAGTGCAAAAGAGTATCTGCAGTATGCCTTTTTGCTGGAAAAAGGAGGAATAAGAAAACATACATGTATATGTTCATTTGTGCAAAAAGAAACACAGGAAAGATAAACCAGAAGTTATTAAGATTGGGTACTCTCAAGAAACAGACCTTTTTAAAAAGATTTTAAAGATTTTATTATTTTATTTTATTTATTTATTTGGCAGAGAGAGAGAGCAGGAGAGCCCAAGCAGTGGGAAAGGGAGAAACAGGCCCCCCTGTCGAGCAGGGAGCCCAATGCGGGGCTCGATCCGAGGACCCTGGGATCATGACCTGAGCTGAAGGCAGTCGCTTAACCGACTGAGCCACCCTGGCGCCCCCTTTTTTAAAGATTTTACTTCGTTGAGAGGGAGAGAGCATGAGTGGGGGGGCAGAGGAAGAGGCATGCTCCCCACTGAGCAGGGAGCCCAACTTGGAGCTCGATTCCAGAACGCTGGGATCATGACCTGAGCCGAAGGTAGATGCTTAACCGACTGAGCCACCCAGGCTCCCCAAGAAACACTCTTAACTATAGAAAATAATTTAATCGTTACCAGAGGAGAAGTGGGGGGGAGGCTGGGTTAAATAGGTGATGGGGCTTAAGGAGGGCACTTGTCGTGATGAGCACCAGGTGACATATGGAATTGTTGAATCACTATATTGTACACCTGAAACTAATATAACACTACGTTAACTAACTGGAATTAAAAAAAAGGACTGGTTACGCTCAGGGGTTGGGTGGGAATGGGTTGGAGAGAATAGAAAGAATGGAAAAGGGATGAAAATCATCTGACTATACCTTCTGTGTTTTGGAACCATGTTAACGTTTTACATACTCAAAACAACAGGGGCTGGTTCAGTCGGTTAAGCGTCTGCCTTCGGCTCAGGTCATTTTCCCAGGGTCCTGGGATGGAGCTCCCAGTTGGGCTCCCTGCTCCGTGGGGAGCCTGCTTCTCCCTCTCCCTTGCCTGCCACTCCCCCTGCTTGTGCTCTCTTTCTCTTTCAAATAAATAAATTAAATCTTAAAACAACAACAACAAAAAGAAAAATAAAAGTAACAAAGATGGGGGCACTAAAATGTGTAAAACAAATGAACCAACCAAATTTCAAATGAATAACACTGAAAGGGGAAATAAAACACAAGTAACTTTTGAACACTATAACTGGACTGTATACTCTCAAGCTAAACACAAAAGAACTCTAAACTAGTATTAGATAACAGGAGCCCAGTTAATAGCCACCTTTTTTTTCCATGGAAGCATGGATTAGCAATTCTGTGTATTCTAGAATTGAGCAAATAAATAAATATATTGCGGATAATGGGAACCAGGTTTCTCACTGTTGAGTTACAAATATGAAAAGTGGGAGGGAAGAGAAAATGAATCCTATAGTGTTTCACTGGAATCAGAGGTATCGGTATGAACTTGAGATTTTTTTTAAAGATTTTTATGTATTTATTTGAAAGAGAGAGGGCACAAGCAGCAGGGAGGGGCAGAGGGAGAGGCAGAAGCAGGCTCCCCATTGAGCAGAGAGCCCGAGGTGGGGCTCGACCCCAGGACCCTGGGATCATGACCTGAGCCGAAGGCAGATGCTTAACCAAATGGGCCACCCAGGTGCCCCTGAATTTAAGATTTTTAATATAGTAATAGACTGGCAAATATAGACAGGCATAGATCTACATGTGTGTGTATTCACATAATCTATCTCCTAGCCTTTTTGGTTGAGAGGCTCTAGAATCAACAATATCCCAGTAGCAATGAGCATATCTAGCATGCAGATCTTTGTTTCTAAATACTGTCCTTTGCTAAAGAAGCACGAGGGCTCCCCAGGTAAGTGGCTGATGATAGGACTGAGGCAGAGAAAGTACAAACCAGGAACAATGTCAGAAGTTCACACGAGCCAGCTTGAAGGGGCTCTTACTGGCTAAAAGTGGGGCAATCTGAGCAGAAAAATACTTAATGGCAGTAAAAGTTTATAACACTTTGAATAACATATGCCTCCACACAGATATATTAAATGGGGAAAAAGGGAATGCTCTTCCTTTCAGTAGAAAGCCAATGAATACAAAATGAATGATGAAATTAGAATCACCATTTGGCAACCATAATTAGTCTAGGCAAGAATCAACAATTGATACTAAAACTAGTGGTTGAAATTTTGAGGAATAATAGAATATTTAGTTTCAAAATATCTCCCCTAGAGATACTTAGTAACTTTATAATAGAGAAACCTGGCACACACCACTTTCAGCAAATGAGCAAAATTTATATCACCAAAGTTAGTAAGGGGACAAATCAGCATCATAAGCCTACTGATACCATGTACAGCATCACTGTTGTGGTATTCCTACAAGAAAATCTATAATCTAATGATCTAATCATGAAGAAACATCAAACAAACCCAAATTGAGGAGCATTCCAAATAAGCTGTTTTTTCATCAATAATGTCAACGTCATGAAAAACAAAGGACTAAGGAACTGTCTAGAATAAAAGAAATAGACAAAACAGTGATCCCAACAAACAATTTGGGGTTTTCTTTTGCTCTGACAAACATTATTGACATACTTGGTAAAATCTGAATAAGGTTTATAGATTAGACAATAGTATTATTTATTTCTTAGTTTTGACAATTATGATCGGGTTATATAAAGACTGCACTTTTGTTTTTAAAGGGCAGTTTTTAATTTTTTAAGATTTTATTTATTTGAGAGAGATAGAGACAGCACGAGCAGGAAGATGGCCAGAGGGAGTGGGAGAAGCTGAGCAGGACACAGAGGCGGGGCTTGATCCCAGGACCTGGAGATAATGCCCTGAACCCAAGGCAGACTGAGCCACCCAGGTGCCCGAGACTGCTCTTTTTTTTAAAGTAGATATAAACTGAAGTTTTTAGGCATAAGGGAACATCCTGTCTGCAGTTTACTCTCAAATGGTTCAGACAGAGAAAAGGATAAAACAAATGTGATAAAATGTTAACATTTGGGAAATCTGGGTAAATGGTATATAAGACTTCTTTGTACTATTCTTGCAACCTTCCTGTAAGTCCAACATTACATATATGTTATATACGTTTATAAATTTACATGTGCATATATAAACATACAAATATAATTTTTTATATCTGTATAAAATAAAACAACTTTTAGTTTTTAGAAAATGTAGATTCCTGGGCCCAGCTCTGAAATTTCTGGTTCAGGAGTTTTAGTAGTGGGTCTTGGGAATCTGTATTTTTAACATTTTTCTAGTGATTATGATGCTTAATCTGGTTTGAGAATCATCCCCTGCCAGATACAGAAATAAAAATTTTGCTACTAAAGAGGTAAAAAAGAACAACCCATTTACCTACCACCCAGCTTTAAAAACAAAAACCAAAACCAGTTACAACGGGAATTGTGTGCCTTCCCATCTCCTATTCTTTTTTCCCCTCCCAGAGGTAATCATCCCAAATTTGAAGTTTGTCATTCCTATGCATGCTTTTATACATTTATACCATATAAATATGTTCATATTTGCACATTTTCAAACTTTGTAAGCAGTTCATAACACTCCTTCCAACAATATAACTTTTCATTTAGCATATTTTGATATTTAACATTGATACAAGTAGCCAACCATTGATTTCATCCAGAAGAGAGGGAAAAACGAATGATTCCAGAAAAAATGAATAACATGCATATTCTTTGACCTGATGTATAATATTCAATTTATGACTACACCACAATTTTTAAAATCCATTTTTTTTAAAGATTTCAAGAGACAGAGTATGGGCGTGCGCGTGCATACACAGGTTGAGGGGCAGGGAGAGGGACAGGATCTCAAGCAGACTCCTCTCTGAGCACGGAGCCCAATATGGGGGCTGGATCCCACGACCCTGAGACCATGACCTGAGCCAAAACCAAGAGTCAAGACATTTAACCGACTGAGGCACACAGGTGCCCCTAAAAATCCATTTTCTTGATGATAGATCTGGGTTCCAATTTTTCACTATCCTACTGTAATAATGAACCTTGTATATGTTTGTACATGTTAGGATTTCTTTAGAGGAGAAATTAATAGGTCAAAGGGTGTGCACATTTATTTATTTTCTCTGGATTCATCAGTTTTTCCTCTCTTTTGGATCATGCATGGTCATCAATAGTAATAGGAGAGAAGGCAGGGTCTATGGGCATAGATGCGAATATGAGGGTCTGATAGAACATGCTGAAGTGTTTTCTCTTTGCTTCTATTTTCTCAGTGAAACAGAAAGCAAGGTTATCAGTTGAGACCTAGGGTGGATGAGGAGCAATTGGAGAGTAGAGGGTATGAAGAGAGGTGAGATAAGCAAAGGCCATCTAGGAGGATGGGAAAGATTGCCAGGGAGTGCTAAGAGCCTCCATCTCCAGTTTTACTAGATCCTGACAAATTGTTCTTTAGAGGAATTGTACCAATGTACATTCTTGCCGGCAGTGGATGGCTGTTTCTGATGCTCTACACCTTTGCCAATCACTGTATTCAGAATTTTATAATTTTTGCCAAGTTCATGTTTGTGAAAGATTTTAATTTCCTCAATTACTCATGAGTTGAGCTTATTGTCCATTTGTTCCATCTTCTGTGAATTAGTCCATTCGTATTCTTTCCCATTTTTCAAACAGTTGTCTTTTTCTTTCTCTTTATACAGTTTAGATAATATGTCAGTGTTTACATTATGACTATACAAATATTTTCACTGTTGAGCCTATGACCATTGCTTCTTTCTTGTATGACCATGTATTTTTCCTAGAGTTAATGATTTTCCTTTCCATCTGCCTAGTTTTCCATATACCTATGATTTTTTTTTCCAAATGCTCCAACATGCCTGGCATCTGATAAGAAATAATTACTATGCATTCATATAGAAGTGCCATTTTTTTTTTTGGTTCCTTGAAGTCTTCTCTTTCTTAGCCATCTATTCTCTTGTTCCAATTAGTGTTGGTTGCTCTCTGGAAAGCTGCACTGGTAGCATTGTGGATCTTCTATTCATAGACTCCTGGGTTGGATTCCATATTTCCCAAATCTCCTATCTTCCTCTTCCATGGTTTTGCTGGTACTTATCCTCCAGTAGCTCCCCCAAAATGGGGACATATCTGAATCCATGCATGTCTTTTTTTTTTTCAAGTAAACTCTATGCCCAATGTGGGGCTCAAACTCAGGACCCCAAGATCAAGAATTGCATGCCCTTCTGACTGAGCCAGGCAGGTGCCCCATGCTCTGGATCTTTCATGCTGTGCCTTCAATAAACCCTTCAATCTGAAGATCCGTGTCTTTAATTCTAGAAAACTTTTTGTTGTTATCTTTTTTTTTTTGGTAGGGGGCATTATTTTCTCTGTTCTCTTTTTCTCAAACTTAGTTCTGAATCAACATTTGAATTTTATTTTAGGTGTGGAGCAGATGCTTTTTTTTTATGTTCCTGTGCCTTTGCAATTGTTACTCCTTCTGCCTAGCATGCATTTCCTCTCACTCCTTCTCCTATCCTAGCATATCCCTGCTTATCTTTCAAAACTCATTTCCTACATCAGCTCTTCCATGATGATCCCACCCTGACCCTAGCTGAACGAGATGGTCTTTCCTCTATGCTCCCAAAGTCTGTTAGGGCACCTCTTACGCCATACTACAATGTGTTTATACATCTGCCTCCCCTACTGGTCAGAAACTCTTTGAGAGCAGGACAACGTTTATCCATTTCTGTATCCTCAGTGCCTAACATTGTGTAATGCCATGAATAAATAAATGGATTCAACGAGGGGAGAAAAGTGAATATTTCCTCCTGCTACACGTCAAGCACCAAGCAAGACAGGTACCATCTCCTACCTCTTCATTTAATCCATAGAGTAAATCTCAGGTGGTAATTGCTTATGCAACAAATATTACCTGAGCTTCTATTACATACAAGGTTTGCTACTTGGCCAAAGAATGAAAAAAACAAAATCTCATTTCTCCTGAAATTTACCACAGAGAAGACTTTTTCTTCCTCATATAATTTTGAAAAATTGATATTTAATTCATATACCAAAAAATCACCTGTTTAAAATGCACACTTTAATAGTTTTTAGGATATGCACAAGGTCATGCAACAGCACTAGACAAGATACTTTTTATCTGTATGAATGAAGTGCTGTGTGTATCCCGGGGTCAAGTCAGAGGAGGAGGCAGTTTACCAGGGGAACACTTTCCAGGGAAAGGAGCAGTATATGCAAAGTAGTAGAGTTCTGAGAGCCTAGTATTTGGAAAAATATGAAAAATACAGAGGAGCTGGAGTTTATATTGAGGTAGTAGGCTAGACTATTTTACAAATGAGGAATCTGAAGGTCAGAGAGGTGAATTAACTCAACTACGGTCAATTTTTCTTCTAACTCAAAAAGGATCTAAAGGTTACCCTACCACCAAATCATCCCCTTGAGTAAGCAGGCACTGACACTACCAAACACTGAATTGGCTCCAACTACAGTTTTTCCCCCAGCCTTCCAGCAAATAGGCCTCATTTTCCCTCCCAACTCCTTGTATTACCTAGTACCACTGGCCATACAGTCCACCATCATTAGTTGAGCAAAAACATTTTCACCATGGTTTTATAGAGTCAAACAGTTAAGACAACCACAGTGATGCTATTAGAAGGTACTCTGTCCCTGGACAAAAATATTTTGGTCATGAAAGTCTAAGGGGCACCTGGCTGGCTTGGTTGGGAGAGCACGTGACTCTTGATCTTGGAGTTGTTAAGTTTGAGCCCCATATTGAGTGTAGAGATTACTAAGAAATAAAGAGAGAAAGAAAAAGTCCAAATAGAAGCCGTAACGCTTCATAGGCTCTTTGTTTAGCTAGAATATGTTTGCCAGTCATGTTTCAAGCTCTGTATGACCAGAAAGGTCTACTTTTCTGGGCCTATTTTCCTACCTGCAAAGTGACATTAAGAAATCTTGTCCCAGCTACACTACTGCGATCCTGCCCAAGGAATCACTGAGAAACCATGAGGATCTGTATTGCCTTCAGTGTTGTCGAGGAAACGGTTAATATGCCTAAAAGTAATATGCCTAATACAAAAATGTCTCCAAATTTCTGACCTCAGTTAAACGTTCATAAAATCTTGGCTTAGTAGGTTTAAATTCAGCCCAGATCCATTTCCATTTCAACTCTCTGGGAGGGGACGAGTTAGGGGAACTCAGGAGAAAACAGGCAGAAAATAAAGTTTTGTCAGGCAGGGGCAAGGACCTCTAGATTTCTGGTTTTGCATTTGGAGGCTGTCCCCTTCTCTCTTATGTGAAAGAGCAACTCTGCATTCTAAGATAAGGAACTGTCTGTGCTACAAATCAGAGGTATGGTGGAAACGTGTCTACCACCACACTATTTAAACCCTTCTGCAGCACCATGGTTTACAAACTGCTGGCAGGACAGAAGACACAGCTGCGGCAAAGAGCAGTTATTTCTCAGAAAAAAAATTTGAGAGTGACCAGGTAAGACATGGCAAAAGAGTTCACCAGAAGCCACCTTGGCTAAGAATCTTTAGATGCTTGTTGCCCACTAGAGAATCCATGCTAAAATGTTTGCGGTTTTGCAGTAGGACCAAGGAATTGATATGTCTGAAAATATCACACAACAAAAAATAGCTTTACTAACCTTTCAGAGAAGAATGAGACCAAGTACCCCTGCCACTCTCATTTCTCTTTTAGAAGGTGCAAATCTGAATTATCGGAAATAAAATGAGCAAATGCTGTCCTATAATACAAAGGTAACTATACTAATTAGGGGTATTTGTGTAAACAATCTGAAGATCATTACCCCTGGGTCTGCTGAGGTTTATATACATAGTTTTCATTTGTGATTCTCCAGTACATTTTGATAGGGAAGCATCCATACCTAGTTTATCTATTAGTTTGGGAAATAATGGCAAAGTCCATTCCCCACTCCAGGAACAGTGCAATCCAATCCTTTTTTAGACAGAGGAAATATGTGAATATTTGAGACCACAGCCAGAATTCAAATAACTGCAATATGTAGGCATACATTATTTTTCCTCTGGACAACTAATTAATTTAAGGAGATCTCCCTCTCCAAAAGAAACTATTTTAAAGCTCATTAGTTCCTAAGAAAAGCATTATATGTGTGATCACTGTGTTTCAACACACTACTCAGTTCTCCTTCATAGAGACTTCACAACAGCCCTTCAAGGGTTAGTTGTTTTATCCTTTTTTTTTTTTTTCTTTAACTGAAGAAACTTAGGCTCACAGATGCAGGAACATTCTAAGCCACACGGCTGGGGACAGAAAGGAGGAAGGCCTGAGTCCTAAGCCTATAGGCTTTTCACCTGCCAGTGCGTCCCAAACAAGAATCACCTGGGAGCACGTAAGGAAAACACAAAATCCAGGCTCACAGGTTCAGTCTGCGAAGGGGCCTGGAAACATGCATTTTTATTTTTTTAATTTTTTTTTTTTTTTTTTTTTTTTTTTTACAACAAGCCGCTCTCCCTCCACCCTCTTTGTCAACAGGAACGCTTAGGAGACAGTCCTTCACGACCCAGCCAGGCGAACTGAACCTGTTCCATCTTCACCAAGAGACCCCCCAACGTCCTCAAGAACTCTTACTCCTCTGATCAAACCATCACCTCCACTAAGGCCCCCAGAAGTCCAGATCTTGGAATCTTCTTCTGCCCCTTCTTCACCTCTGAATCCTGCCAATTTTTTTTTTCTTCCCTGTATAATTTCATTTCCTGGCTGGGACCAGGCTCTAACCACCAGACTTCCAGCCGAGCCCCGGAACTCCCAACAGCCTCCAGCCCTTCTGGCTCCTTCCCTAGCCCCTCGGCTCGGGCTGCTATCATCCCAACCCTGCCTCTTCCGTCGGTCACGTTGTTTCCTCCGCTTGGAAGGACCTCTTTCCTCCCCGGGCCCTTCCCAATGCTCGGGGAACTCCTACACAGCCCGATCGCCTACGCTTCCAGCCACTCTCGCCTCCCACCACCCCGGCTCTGGGACCAAACCCGGCCTCGCAGCCCAGCAGCGAGCGTCCGTCCTCCCGGCCGCAGCCCCTGCCCCCTCCCCGCTGGCCTCCCCACCCGCCACCTGGCTTCGCAGCGGCCGCTCGGGAAGCCCTCGGCACTTCCCAGAATAGAGAGCAGCTGCCAACGTCAGGCTGCCGCCCGCCGCCGGGTTCCGGGCGCACGGGGTGCGGGCGGAGGGGACGGGACTCCACTCTGGCCTTCCGTCTCCCCCCAACGGGCCGGGAAACTGAGGCCCAAGGCCGGCGGCAACTTCCCCAGGGTGCACAGTCCGCGAGGGCCCGACCAGTCCCGGGCCCCAGGCGTCCCGACTCCCGTCCGCGATCCCTCGACCACACGCGCCGCCCGGTCGCCCCGGAAAGCCGGACGGGGAGCGGGTCTCTGAGGGAGCGCTCCGCCCGGGACCGCGCAGAGCGCCAGACGCGGCCAACTCGCCGCGAAAGTTGCCTCCCAGCCTGCCCTCGCCTCTCACCTCCGAGGCACACCTTCCCGCGAGCCCTGGCAGCCGCACTCTCACATCCGGTCCACCTTGCACACACCCCTCTCCACGCTCTCCCACGGCCCTTCTCCCTCCCACGCTTGCGGCTCGCGGCCGCTCCCCCGCGCCCCCTCGCGCACTCCCACCCGCGCCCGGGGCGCGCCTTCCCCGCCCCGCCGCACGCCTGGCCTCCGCGCCGCGCCCGCCCGGGCTTCTGGCGCCCGGGAGCCGTAGCCCCGGGCCGCGACCCGCTTCCGCCCGCCCGGCGGGAGGCAGAAGCCCGGGTAGCCGTGCCGGGGGCGAGGGGCTCGGCGGCGCGGGGCGGGGAGGGGGCGCTCGCTCGCTCACTCTCGGCTGCGCACACGCCCGTACAAACTCTCACACAGACACACGCGGGGTGCGCTGCCGCCGCCCGCCGCTGCTCCTCCTCCCGCCACCGCCTTGAGAGGGAGAGAGAGAGAGAGAGAGAGAGAGAGAGAGGGAGAGAGAGAGAGAGAGAGAGAGAGGCAGAGAGAGCGCTTTGTCCGCGCGCCGCCGCCCGGCCCGGGACTCTGCCCCGAGGAGGCAGCCGCGCCGAGTCCCCGCCTCCGCCTCTGCCCCCGGGCGGGCCGGGCCGGCCGCGGTGGGGGGAGCCAGGCTGAGGGTGGGGGTGGGTGGCGGGCGGGCGGAGGGCGGGGAGGGGGGGCGGAGGAGGAGGAGGAGAGACGAGGGCAGCGGAGGAGGCGAGGAGCGCCGGGTACCGGGCCGGGGGAGCCGCGGGCTCTCGGGGAAGAGACGGATGATGAACAAGCTTTACATCGGGAACCTGAGCCCCGCCGTCACCGCCGACGACCTCCGGCAGCTATTCGGGGACAGGAAGCTGCCCCTGGCGGGACAGGTCCTGCTCAAGTCCGGCTACGCCTTCGTGGACTACCCCGACCAGAACTGGGCCATCCGCGCCATCGAGACCCTCTCGGGTAAGCAGTCGCCGCTGCCCCCTCCCCCCGCCTCGCCCAGCTCAGGCCGGGACGGCGCCCGGAGGGAGGCCGAGCCCTGCGGGCGGCGCCCGGCGGGGGCTCCCGCGCCCGCACGCTCACTTCCACGCACCAGACCCTCAACTCTCGCCGCCGGCCCGATCCCGGGACGGCCCGCTCCCCTCCCCCCACCGCTCCGGACTCCCCCCCTGCCCTCCCAGCCGCAGCCCTGGGGCGACCCCCGTGCCGCTCCGAGGGTGCCCAGGGCTCACTCGCTCTCTGGGGGCACCCTTCCTCCCCCTGGCTCCCTGAGCTGCTCTCCAGAGTTTCCCCACCCCCATCCTCAGAGAGCCCCCGTCCCCTCTCTTCCCTGACCTTCCCGTCACCCCCTTTGTCAGGGGACCCCCTCCAAATCCTGCATCTCCTTCTCCCTTGACCGGACCTTACCCTTTTCAGTGCCTCGTGCCTGGGACCTCTCGCCCTCTGGCGTCCCCTGAGCCGCACTCTCCTTTCAAGCCCCCTCCCCGCCTCGCCCCGCGGTCCCCCACTTTCGGCACCCCCTCGGCGCCACCCTGGTGATCCCCTCCGAGGTTTCGGGGCTCCCCCAACCCCAGCCCCTGCACGACGGCACATCTCTCTCGGTCTTCTCCCGAACCTCAGTCCCCTCTCGCTCGTCTCTCAAGCGCTCCTATTTTTCTCTGAATTTTTTGTCCGATTTTATTGAGAAGAACTCGGGGCTGGGGGCTTTCCGCCGCCTGTCCCCCCGCCTCCCGCTCGGCCAGAAGCACCTTTTTACGAGGTGCCCTGTCTCAACTCGGTGGGGGCCCGGGCTGAGAACCGGGAAAGAGGCGACCGGGGGGCCCGCGAGAGCGCTTGGAGCCCAGACGGGAGACGGAGAGCGACACACACACACTCGCGCGCGCGCGCACTCACCAACTCTCCCTCTCGCACACGCACCGCTCGGAGCCGCGCTCGCCCCCGGGCCGGGAGCCTGCGCCCCCCGAACCCCGGCCCGGCGGGAGCCCCTTCCCCACTGGCGCGCGGGGTGGGGGCGGGGCGGCAGTGAGGCCAAGGTGACACCCAGGAGCCGGCCGGGACTGGGCTCTCTCAGAAGCGGCCCCGGGGTGGTGGTGGTAGGGGGGGTGGGGGGCTTCAGTGCGTCTTCTCGGGGCCACCGGGTGGAGAGGGCAGGGAGGGGAGCGCAGCGGAGCCTTCGGGGCCCGGGTTAGCGGAATGGAGAGGTGGGGGCCGGGAGAGGAGCGGGGCCGCGCCAGCCCTGCAGCTTGAGTTTCAAATGAGCTCATCCTTTCAAATTGGCGCCGCTCTTTATTAAATTTGTTTTTCTGGTAATGCCACCCACAGCTATACCTGGGGTCGGATCCCGGCTCGCGCCCTTCCCACCTCGTCCCAAGACTCGGGGCGCCCACCTTGCTTCCCACTGGGAACCGAGTTTGCCCAGCTCGAGCGGGGTAGGAGACCCCTTGAGGGCGCCCGAAGGCGGAGCCCGAGCGTGGAGTTCTGTGCGTGCCCCTCCTAGACCCCCGCCGGTTTGATCTAAGGAAGGTTCTGAGTGCTTTAATTTCTGTTTTAAAGGTAAAGTGGAATTGCATGGGAAAATCATGGAAGTTGATTACTCAGTCTCTAAAAAGCTCAGGTAAATATATTTTGCTTAGTTACTTTGTGATAGGGCTTACGTATAAATACAAAAATACACTCAGTTTTTTTAAAATGTGCTTTTATAGTTTTTAAAAAAGGCTTTTGTTTGTTTTATTAAGTGGAGATAACATAGTTTAGAAAGTTACATTTTTTTACTTTCATTATATAAGGTGTTTACTGTACTTGGAAAATATCTGGTGCCTGATTGGGGGTGAGGGGTGGCGAACCCTAGCTGTGTGAAATTCGCTGGGACCGTTAAACTTGTTTATCAAAACTTGCCTCCCACCCCCCACTCGCACCCCTACCCCCAGCACAGTGGCAACAAATGCTTGTCAAGACTTCCTGTGAGATGTTAAGAGTAAATATTTACTTTGTCAGCTAAATTGCTTAACTAAACTTCGCGATTAATTAGTTTTCTTTTTTAGATAGCTTAACGTTGAATAATAAAATAATTCAGTAAGGGGTCAATATTTTGCATAGCACTCTAAAGAAATAAGTTGTTTGGATTGGGTGGCAGTTAAAAAGCCAGACTTTTTTACTCACTGAAACTACTGACTATTGCTTCTGAGCGTTGTTGTTGTTGTTGTTGCTTTTAAGATATGTTTGAGGCTAAACAAGAATCTTTGTGAAATCTGTAGTTATATTTAAGTGCACTGTTGTTAATGAAGGAGTGAAGAGTTTTGTGGAAGTTGGATTTCTCCACAGTGATTTGCCTACATGAGAAGTATCTATGAGGAGAGAATGAGGGAGAACATCTTTGTTTAAAGTTTATTGTGGACTTTAAATTGGGGCCCTTTATTACTCATTCTAGATTTTTTTTTCTCCCATGTGTCGTAACTTAGTTTATATCCCATTCACATACATTTCTTCACCATTAGTCATTAAGTAGCTGGATTGAAAACTCTGAAGTGAAGTCTTTGATTTACCACCTTTACAATTTGTGATACTCAACAGTGTAACCGCTTACTTGATTTTTATACCAGAATTGAATAGATTTTAAAACAAACTTACTAATTTTATAAATACTTAGATGTTTTGTTAAAGAGGTTTTAAAAATTGTGGGCGCATTTTCAGATACTCTGTCGCTTAGTTAAAACAAAAGTATCTTTTGTTTGCAAATGATTCTGTGACATATCACAAAGCTAATGCCTTTAAAAAAAAAGGCAAAAGTTATGATTTGCAGTTTCATGTGTAATACTAAGCTAGTTCTCTCTAGGAACAGATGTAGTGTGTAACTGGTTTTTCAGTTAAGTATTTTAATTTATATACTTTTCTATAAAAATTTTTTTTGCCTGAGAAATCCAAGTTGAAACTTCCTGATATAATAAGTACTTATTGTAAGTTTAAATTACTCATCTTACAACACTTGAAAATTTGATGACTCTATTAAGCAAAACTTGAAAGAACCACCTAAAACATTTGATGGGCTATTATTCTATAAATGCCTAATTCTATTGGCTGTCTAGCTGTTTTGAGTCCTTTTTGGGGTTATAATTAATAAAAATCACTAGAATTTTAACTTTAGTTGATGTCTCATTTCATGTGGCAAAGTACATTATTTCATGTTGCAATGTAAATGAAATACTAATTTATCTAAAGTTATTAACCTCTCCTAAGACTTCTCACAAATGAACTTATAAACTTTTTCTTTCAAAATGGAGAGGTTATTTGCTGTTAGCCAGAGTGTCATTTAAGTAATTTTGTTGTGTTTATGTAAGAGTTCAGAATTAAAAGCATGTCCCCAATTTTTAGTATTAATTAAATAAAGAGCAAACTAAGACTTATACAGCCCTATTAGTACATGATTTCTTTGAACATGTGGGCGATATGAAATACCTAGGAGGTAGATTAAAATGCGCTGTGTATGATTCACTACACTGAAGACGTTTGACATACCAAATGTATGCATAAGCTGCTGCTGTAGAGGGTTGCATCATTTCTGATTGGATGGTTTTACTCTTTTTTTCCCTTTCCTTTATTGGTTTAAAATGCAGGAATTAGTTACTTGTACTGCAGGCTAAGGGAGAGATGGCTAATGACTGGCGTTGTGTACTGAGCTCAGACCCCTGGGATGAAGCAGCTGTATGTTCTCATGCACAGGGCACTACCACGGTGCTGGCTTTCAAAAAAGCAGGGTACTGTGACATTTGAAACCAAAGCTTTTATGTTACATGGTGACTATTTTGGTGTTCCTTTGTTGCATTTCCATGAAATTTAACAAGTTAGAAGTAAATTTGTCAGCGTTAAGTCAGTTCTATATGTGGTTTTTGTGTTAGTTGAAGTGAAAATGTGAAGAAAACAATTCATCCTCATTGCTTGCTTACTTTAAAAATCATTCAACAATTGAGTGCTCATTTTCTTTATATTGTTCTGATTTCTTTCTGTTTTCAAGAATCAGTTTTAGTATCTACATTCCAAATAGATTTTTTTAAGCTAATGATACTTTGGGAGGAGATATTTTTATCTTAAGTCATGAAATTATTGGCATGCCATTTGCTTACCAATTGGGTCTTTTGTTATATATCATTCTAGCATCATTTTACATGTGCTATTATAGTAGACAGACTAGATAACCATTATTTTCTCAGGGTCATCAGAAGCAGAAAACTCTTTTTCCTTTTTGCCATGTGTGTTTCATTCTTACTAGATACAAAGTATTGTAATGCAAAGCATAGACAAACCATCTATTTTTCTTACTTTCTAAGTTGATTTCAGGCTTTGTTGAATAAAAATCTTTGGATTGTTTTTCTCTATTCATATTTGTTGGTAGTATTTATAAATCAAAGATTCCTTCAAGAGGAAGAACCTGGTAGTGACTTTAAAATTCTGCTAAAAGTTGTGGAAACTTCCTTGATAGAAATTTCATTTTTGAAGTTGAGGAGAGTTTAGTTTAAAAATATATACATATATCTGCATATGTATCTACACACATAGACGCACGTGCACACATCACATAAATTGTTTTGAGCTAAGACATACGCTAACCTGAATGTGCTTTGTAACTAAAGTTGAATGATTCTGTGAGAAACAAAACTTTGAAAAATGCAATTTCTGCCCACTGCTAGGAAGTAACCGAGTGGTGCTAGACATGCTTTCACTGAAATGGTGTGACTACTATGAGGTAGTGTAGGAAAAAGCTATGAATTTGTCTTTCATGAGTTAAAAATCAGTAATTGTGTTCTCTCCAATGCAAATGAATTCGGTCTCCTATAGGAATGTTAAAGAAAACAGTATCTCAATTGTATTTTGCTTGTATGTACTACATTGTGTATAGTTGAATTAAATACCAAAAAGAAAAAAAAAATCACCCAACCTCAAGCCCTCCCTGCAACAAAGGCTTTTGCTGCATCAATTTTTAATTTTGTAGCAACAGAAAAGACTTTTTTTATGTTAAAATCATATGATAGCCTTCTATTTAAAGAATTTGTTGAATTAAAAATTAATTCCTGAATTTAATTATATAGATTCCATGTGTGGATATAACATATATTAATATAAAATACATGTCAAACTGTAAGGTAACTTATGATTTGACTTTGAGTTGGACGTTTAGTTTCCCATTTTTAAAACAAATAATTTTTTCATATGGTTCTAGGAAATGCCATAAAGAATTACACATTTTTGCAACCTTTAAGAGATAATAGAAGCAACAAAGAAAAATATTAGTTGATAATTCAGGTGATGATATAGGTTTAAAGTTCTAGCTTACAAATATTAAAAGACTGGGCATTTGATGTTTTTATGTTATTTAGCTAAATATTAAAAAACATTGAAAGCTACAAATCAAAATACTTTTATGTGCTGCTTGATTTTCCAATTCGTCAAATTCATCTCAGTTTTAAATTTGTATTGTAGCAATTTATAAAAGTATTAAATGGCTGCATCTGACCATTAATTCTAAAAGGAGGTTTGGTGATGTTTAATACATTTGTCAAATGGTGTTTTTCAAAATAATGTTTCCTTGTAATTATGGCTGGAAATAAGATGACCAGTAAGGGATGGTCTCAGAGTTTTGTTTTTACTATTTTAACCTGAGATTACATAAAGATGAGAGAAGATTAGTAGTATTTGTACAATACCTTTTACACAGGGTGAAATAATGTATTTTCTTTAAGAAGAATTTTTTAAAGGACATTAGATGATTTAGAACTAATTGCATATCAAATTTTACATCTAACTATTTTGAGTAGATTTTTTTTTTATGGAAGTTGCTCCAGTTTTTCAGCTGGGGGGATGTAAATGAGGTTAAAAGTGCATAAAAGGATAGTAATTGGATATTAGTAATAGTAATTAGTAAATAGTAATTTCCTCCCCTTACTAAAAGTCAAAACAATGAAAATCAGATTTCTACAGGAACTTTTTACACATATCTGATACTTTTCAACTTTCTAAATATTTGCTGTCTATTGCTGAATCACTCTTCCAAGTCTTCTAATGAAATTCTCAAAAGTAGATGAGCAATTGGTCAGAGTTGTGAGAGGATATTATTTGAGCTAAGTGTGTCATCTCTGTGATTCAGTGGGGTGTGTGCACATGGGTGTCTGTGTGTGTGTGTGCTTTGTGGGGGACAGTACTTTCAGACAGATGGTATCAAGAGGGAAGAGGAGGAAATCTTTAATTGAGCAACATTTGCTCTGGAGTTTAGAATCTGACAAGGCAAATGAAAATTGCTAGATGTTTGAACCTTGTGACAAAGGGAATCAGTATTTGCTTTGAGTGATACATAACTCTTGTAGGTGGTTAACCTTTCGGAAGCCAGGGCTCCAGCACCTGTACTGGCTTCTGCACCGAGTGTGCTGCTGGGAGGACGATGTAATGCTCAGTCTACTCTCCTTCCTCTTGCTTGGATATCCCCTCTCACTAATAGAGTTAGCTCAGTGATTCTGCGAAGGCTCTGATGATGTACAAGCCATTTTTATAAATGTTAGAAAATTCAAAATTTGAATATGCATTTTCATTTAGAAATTCTATACTGTGGAAGACAGTATATTATTTTGCACGATAGAAGTACTCTGACAGAATCAATTTCATTAGAAGCATAAATATTGAACTGGTTTCTTTGGAGACTCTTAAAAGTTTCAAAATATACTTTTAAAAATTCCACTTACATGCCACCAAAGTGTCTTCACGTTCTTTTTGGTGTTGAAGAAGAGAGTGGTGTGGCTTGGCTGAGACAGTTTTTTAAACCAGTTTTCTAAAACTTTCAGTCAAAAGCATAATCTCTCAAAAGTTATGATTAACTTTTTAATTTGAAGGATGGCATAGTTCTGTTTAACAAAACATGCCCAAGTAATTTATTAGTCAAGGTTTATCCTTTTTTACACTGAAATTTAAGTCCAGTCAGTTTGGGTAGTCATTCAGAACACTATCGTTGAAGAAAACGTAATAGCAAATAAACAACAAACACCTACCAGTAAAGATAACAGTCTTTCCTCCCATTTATCATCATTAAAATATTTTTAAAAATCTTTTACTTTATAATTTGACTTCATGCTTACAAACTTGTAATTTTCATTTGGTGGCATGGACTGTATGGGTTCTATTTTCGGCAGCAAAATTGCAGAGTGCTCAGAGCATTATTTTTAAGGTTTTTCTTTTCCTGTTTTGATCATGTACTTTGGTCTTTCCATAAAATAGAGAAGAAAAATTATTTTCCTTTATAGAAAAATTCAGATTCTGTTGCTTTGGCTTCCAAAGAGAAGGGAGGATATGATAATTGTTTCTTTAATTTGGTTTAGAGTTTGACAGCATATTAAGGTAAAGATTAAGTAGACCAGAGAAAATGGATGTTTTTGCACTAATAGCGGGCAATCAAATCTGAAAGCTAACCCAGTGTCCATCATTGAATAGATACATGTCTCCTTCCCAAGCCTCTCTTTCTCACTACTTGCATTTTTGAGATACATTTTGTTCATTTATTCCCAGATTTCCTTGTTATTTATCTATTCTGTACTTTATTCTTAAAATGTGAATATTACTTAGAATTTTCCCATTCTGTTTATTATCAAGAATATTTCATAAAATAGCTGTTTTAATGAGTCCCATAAATGAAAATTAAGAGTTCAAATGCATATTTTAGAGTTTCTGATATTTACCTGTATCATAAGAAATGTTGTACCTAATGACCAGGAAAATATGTATGGGACCATTTCAGCTTTTCTCATTATGATATAATTAATATGTGCCAGTGTGTGAGAATTTGCCTTAGGGGGAAGCTTGGATTTTTAATTTTTGTTTTGAATGTGATCAGAAAGGTTGTTTCATGATTCCATGTGTTGATGTGTAAATAATGCTAGTAGCATTCTCTCAGGGAGATACATGTATTTTTATGTGCCTGCATCGTATATTCATATAGTACTGATGATGTCTCAACCTCTTCAACACATTATTTCATTTACTCCAAATAATAATTATGTGAAGAAGATAGGACAAGTAACTTCCTCCCCTTTTTTCTGATGAGGAAACTTAGTTTCAGAGAGATTTAATAATTTGCCTAAGGCCACATGGCTTTTAAATAAAGCTGTGGCTAGAGCCCAGGTCTTCTGATCCTCAGTCCAGCATGCTGAGACTTTTTTTTTCTATTTTTTAAATTAAAGAAGTCAGTCAAAGTTGTAAGGCTCAAAGGGTGCCTTTCAAGAGTGATGGAAGTATATGAAAATAGATTTGTTTGTGAATGACCCTTTGCAGTCTTATTCTTACATCAATCTGAGTGATCTGTACTTTGTTACAGTTTTTTTAGAAGCAGAAATAATTAGAAACAAACAGAGGCAATTTAAACATTACTAGCAGCATTACCTTCTCCTAACACCATGCTCGCCCATAGACAGAAGTGGGGTTGGAGTTTGTTGCTTTTTTCAGTGGTTGCATTCCTTGTGCTATGAAATAGAACACTGCCAAGAAAGACGTATCTCTCGACATCTTGCACCGCACACATTAGGCAGTGAGCTGTGCCTCTGGTCAAGACTATCAGCCTTGTGGTAAAGGAAAGTCTAGCTCAAGGAATCACTTGGGTGGGTTCTTCCTGGGTTTTAACCAACCCATTGCTGGAGGTCAGGACTGTGTTTTGGTTTCTTTTCCTGGTGGCTGCCAGGTCTTTCCCTAGATTTGGTGTCTCTCTGCTTCACTTTCTGTACAGAATATGGCCTTTGGCCTCTCTTGTGGGGATGGAATGAGTATTAGTAGGATAGCATCCATGAAGTTTTCAGAGGTCTTCATTAATGATACAGTCACTCAAAGACATATACTAAATAATTAACCATGTGAAGTGCAGTTCATTTTCCCTTAATTGTAAACGTCCCTGCATTTATCCTCTTGTTGCTTTAACTTTTGTGTACTGTCCTATGTATATGGTGGTGGCGGAAGGGAGGAAGGCACTATCAAGAAAATAATAGGTGAAAAGATTATTTCCAACTCCCCACGCATTTCATTTCTTTAAGTCAGGATAGTCTGGAGTAAGATATTGCGTGTTCTGTGGAATTCTGACTCTGAAGATGGGGAAGGAAGGTAACTAATACTTAGGAAGCAGTTCCTGTGCTAGGGGCTGCACGAGGCCTTCTGTGTATCTTACTTTATCCTCACAACAGCCGGGAGAGACCTGTACTTCATCCTTTTTGCAGATAGGGCTGTCAGGCTTCAGGCTCAAAAGCAACTCCTCCCTCCACCTGACCAGACCTGCTTCAAAGAAACAGTGGTCCTATTACCTTTGCTCTCCTCCTAATTTAAATATAGTAACAGTACCCTACCAATAAAGCAGGAGTTGTGATAATGTTTACATAGGCTACAGAGTAACTTTGTATGTTTTTCCCAACTCAGAATAAGAGATAAGGTTTACATGTATACAACAGATAATGCTGAGGAAGCTAAGGGGCTGAAGTTTAGTTATTTTTAGTATAATTGAAAAACAGCTAAAAGTGTTAGGCATAATTTGAGGACACTTTTTGAAGTAGTCCTTCCTATTGTAGCGGCGTTAGTAATTATGAAAGAGAGATGTTTTTAAAAGTCATTGTGGCTGAAAATTAACATAATGTGTATGCAGTGTGGGGAGAGGGTCTGTATTCATGCCTTTGGCCCAGATATATTTTTTTAAACCCTGAGAAAAACTCAGCCTTTTTTGTTTAGGACCTAGAATGTTGCACAAAGTTTGGCATGGTTTCATTTTCATCTGTATATAAAAAAAATGTGTATGGTCTAGAGGAGGAAAATATGGGATTCTCACAAATTGCTTTTCATAAAATGATTCATCTTACTAACATTAGAAAATTTTAAACCTTTCTGACACATGAAAATGTCAGTGAAAGCACAGGGAGTGGAAAGATGGTTCTTTCTGATACAATACTTAAATATTATGTAGTACATTGGTGACTTTTTTAAGTAAACAAGATGTAAGATACAATTATACTATCAATGAAATGAGATTTACAAGAGTTTTTCTTCTAGAGATAGAAGTGCTTTTTTGATAAGAACATAATCTTAGGAACTTTATTATGAATAAAAAATAATGACTTTTCTCAGTCAAGAACCTCTAATAGAGCTTAAAATGTTATCAGAGAAGACATTTTTATGTTCTTGCTACATCTTCTCTTTACGCTTTCTCTTCAAAAAGCAAAGCAAAAAATATGTAATTGGTGATTCTGGGGACAGGTTAACCTCAAACCAGGTTCACGAAATCGAAGATATTTTGAAAAAGCTCATATGAGGACAGGCTATAACTGTATTATATGGAGACCTTTTACTTGAGTCCCTCCTGATCTTTGTGATTTTAACAACGCATAATGAAAAGTGGATATTTTTCTTCATTGTATGGGTAAGATTTTGGAGTAAAATATTTATGCATCTTTGAGAGAGTCAGATAGATGATTCAACAGTTTAACACTAAGAAAAATGGAGTTTAGCTCTTCAAATAGAAGGAAGGGGGGAATGAGAGAAAGAAGGAGACAGTTGGAGGGAGAGAGGGAAGGAAGGGGACAGGAGACAGGCGGCCATAGCAGCATAGGTGACTGAGTGAGCTATGTCAGGCAGCTCGTGCATTCTCTAATTCCGGAGCACAGGGGAAAGCCTGGTACTCACTGATAGTGCAGAGAAGACAGTAAGTGACTCCAGGGGTGCCAGCAGGACTGAAAATCTCACACAACTTATTCTTTGATGTTTAAAAACTCTAGGAGTATGTGGCTGGCCTGCCCCACAAAAGCTTTTGCATTTCTTTCTATGAGGCCCTGTACTGGCCACTTCCTCCCTCCCTCCCTCCCTCTCTCTCTCTCATTCTCCTTCCCCTTTACATTTCCGTGGGGATGGCCGGGCAGGGCTGGAAGGTGCCTGGTGTGCAGGCCTGCCTCCAGTGCAGTGCCCTCTCGCTGGCTGAGTTTGGGGAAGCCAGGGAGGCATGTGTGCGCTTGCTCAATGGGTTGGAATGTATGGGTTCTGTGGCATACACTTACCGGGAAAGTGCAGCAGACAGACACACACACACACACACACACACACACACACACACACACACACACACACGTTTGTCAGTGGTTGTGGGGGGGTTGTCAAACATAGCTGGCTTTTATGAAGAGTTGAAAATTTGGGAAGGAATTTCCCAGTATTGAAAGTTTAGGCTACTTTTCTCCCCCCTAGAGTACAATTGTATTTATTCTTTGTAAAGGGAAAAGATCTCCCCCCCCCCCCCCCCCCCCGCCAATACCATTGAAGGATAGAAAAAAAAATTTGTGGATGCATAATCTGGCCTTGCTCCTGGATCTTGCTGTACTCTTTCCCCCTTTCTCTTTGTATGTATAGTGATGTCTTCAAGTCATGGACACTGAATTTGTAAAATAAGCTTTTGAAAACTCTGAGTTGTGTCACTGCTAATGATGATAGAATCCAGGATCTTTAGAAACAAAGTTTTAAGCTCAGATATTTTAAAATGTAGGATTAATCTCCCTTTTGAGGAATAAAGAATAAAATACTCGCTCAACGAAGACTTCTAATTTTTTTGCCCCTTAATATTTTTTAAAATTTTACATTCATTTTTTTATTCACAAAAGATTTGAGATAACAAAGGTGCTGTTTATTCAATTATTTGAAATAAGACAGAGATTTAGTCTTATGAAGTAGGTAAGTGAAACTGACATTTTGTTTTAAGGGCTATAAAAGACTGGGAACAGGTGGTTGGTTCTAATATAATTCTTTATACATCTTAGGAGATTTGCCAGGGAAGAGTTAGCTCTTTGGTTCATTGATTTTTGTATTAATGGTTTGCTCTGCATGTCTGTTTCAACGATTTCAAGACAATAATTTTGATATTGAAAATTTGTGGCTTTAGTTCACGATTATGGACAAGATGTTAATATCTGCCTTAAAAATTTCCAGGCCTGGGGCGCCTGGGTGACTCAGTTGGCTAAGTGGTTGAGTGTCTGACTCTTGATTTCAGCTCAGGTCATGATCTCAGGGGTGGGTGAGATCAAGCCCTGCATCAGGCTCTATGCTCAGCAGGGAGTCAAGCCTGCTTAAGATTCTCACCCTCTCCTTCTGCCTCTGTCCCTGCTTGTGTGCCCTCTCTCTAAAATAAATAAATAAATCTTTAAAAAATATTTCCAGGGGTGCCTTGGTGTGGCTCAGTCGTTAAGCGTCTGCCTTCAGCTCAGGTCATGATCTCAGGGTCCTGGGATCGAGCCCCTCATTGGGCTCCCTGCTCCACAGGAACCCTGCTTCTCTCTCTCCCACTCCCCCTGCTTGTGTTCCCTCTCTCACTGTCTCTCTCTGTCAAATAAATAAAATCTTTAAAAAAAATATTTCCAGGCCAAAGTCCTATCTTTTAATCCCCATGGTTGTACGTTTAACAGTGTGTTGCACAAAGCCTTAGGATTCTGAGGAGATGCCAAATTCATGGGAAGGAAGAAGTGGACATATGTACATGGGAGATCCTGGCTTCTTAACCACCTTTCAGTCAGAAAACAGCTATGTTCATTGCAGTTTTATGTGTTGGAGTTCAGTCTAGAATTTGGTTCAGAAAAGGGGTTTGCTGCTTTAAAAAACAGTTTGAAAGTTATCTGTCCTGTAGTATATAATTCTGGGCCTTGAGTCCATTCCTTGTTCAGACATTCCAGCAGATCAAAAGCTCCTTCTCAAGGAAAATTTAGACCCTGCCTTTGCTACTTCTAAATCTACTTCCTGTGGAATGGCCTGTCACTTTCGCTTTAGTAACAAATGTTTGCTTTGTCAACTGCATGCCAGATTAAATCTATGGATTTTTCTATAATCAATAGCACAGAATATTTGCCCTTCGGGAACTTTCTAGGGAGCTCCTTGGCCGATGATTGCACTTCAGTTCTTGGTAGAGCCATTAGAGTCAACTAACTTTGAAGAGTGATGGGTCTGGTGACAAGGGACCCACACATTGATCAACAACAAGTTTTTGCTTCAGGAGGTCCAAGCAGGTTGGCCCTCCTGCCCCTTCTTTAAGCAGAGCGTCCCTACTTTTATCTGTTGCATATGGTGAGTTTCCATAAACACAGGGGTGATCTTCAGAATATTTTCAACTGATTAGAATGGACACCTCACAAGTCAGAGGGGACATAAACCATTATCTAATACACACTTGCACAGCATCAGTCCTGCATGCATGAGTCTTGTTCTAAAACAGGATATTAGGGGCGTGTGGGTGGCTCAGTCGGTTAAGCGTCTGCCTTCGGCTCATGTCCTGATCCCAGAGTCCTGGGATCGAGCCCCACCTCGGGCTCCCTGCTCAGCGAGAGCCTGCTTCTCCCTCTCTCTCTGTCTGCCTCTCTTTCTCTGTGTCTCATGAATAAATAAATAAAATCTTAAAAAAAAAAAACCCAGGATATTATTACTTCAAACAATATATGTTATTCTCTCAGTGATTTCTTAACCTGTGGTCAAGGACTCTCGGGGGCAGTACTTAAAGTCCTTGGACTTGGCCTTCTATGTTATTTAAAGAGCCTCCTGGATGGTTTTCATGCCCAGAGAGAGAGAGAGGAGGCTCCCCTCCGAGCTCTTTGTGCCCACGTACTCCATCGCTCCAGCTTCCTGAAGACTGATCTTCAAAGACCACTGATTTCATATCCTACATCCAAGTTTTGTAGTAAGGCTGTCACAAGAAACCACCCTATATTTACAGGGGTCCACACTCAAATACCTGTGGGTGATATAAGTGGGGGGGTTTCTGTGATGAACAGGAGAGGTAGCTCTTAAGTCAGCTTCAGCCAACTGCTACCATGTGGAAATGTAAGGCCAGTGTTTGCACATCTGATTTTTCAGAAGAAGCTGGAAGTCAGAGTTCTTAATGATAAATATTGGCAACAATTCAAAAATTTTTGTAGAGATTGTGAGGATCGAAGAAGATAATTTGTGGGTTGAATCTGGCCCACGAGTTGCTGGTTTGTAGTCTCTTCCCCATGAAAATTCTGCAGCTTCTATAAAATATTGTTGAAGACTCTCTCCATTATGTTTAGTATCTCCTACCCTTAAGGCTTGTCTGTGAATGAGAGGGGAAAGTCCTTCTGTTAATGAACTGGATAAACTTGTATGTCTCTTATCTAATGATGATGATAGCTGTTTGGAAGCTCAAAATTAAAATTATGTCTCAGTTGCTCCAGCCATCCTTAGTCTAGTTAGTTTTCTGGAATAATTATTTTCTCTAGTATAAAGTCCCTTACACTTTTAATTTTATATCCTTATTATGTTTCTATTATATGGAACCATCTGAAATCCTTTTGCAAATTTAGAAGATACATATGCTGAATGTGTGACCATCTTATAATTTTATGTATATACTATTTCATTATACATGTTCATGAGAAAAAAAACAAGCCCTATTTTCATATAATTGGAGGAACATATTTCCTCGTCGGTCTCAATTATATCTTCTCCAGTTAAACACTGGGCCAGCTATAGATGATGTTTTAAACTGTTTTTAAGAAGATAAGATTCTCGGGGCACCTGGGTGGCTCAGTCGTTAAGCGTTTGCCTTCAGCTCAGGTCATGATCCCAGGGTCCTGAGATCGAGACCTGCATCGGGCTCCCTGCTCAGCAGGAAGCCTGCTTTTCCCTCTCCATCTTCCCTTGCTTGTGTTCCCTCTCTCGCTGTGTCTCTCTGTCAAATAAATAAATAAAATCTTTAAAAAAAAAAAAGATGATTCTCATATGTCTAGCAAATATTTTTTGTTTTTTAAATAAGAGCCTGAGTGCCTGTAAATCAACATCTGATATAAGGCAGGTAGTTTTAAAAGCATAGCATGGGGGGGCCTGGGTGGCTCAGTCCTTAAGCGTTTGCCTTTGGCTCAGGTCATGATCCCAGGGTCCTGGGTTCGAGCCCTGCATCGGGCTCCCTGCTCAGTGGGAAGCCTGCTTCTCCCTCTCCCACACCCCCTGCTTGTGCTTCCTCTCTCACTGTGTCCCTCTCTGTCAAATAAATAAATAAAATCTTTAAAAAAAAAAAAACAGAGTGTGTACTTGGGAGGAAAATTCAATGGTGAAAAGTAGTGCTTTTAAATATTTTTGGAAAAGTGTTTTGGTTACTGTTGCACTTTCTTGTATTTAAGTTGAGGAAATTGAAAGCCGTATGGATTCTGCTTCTGGGTCCTGGGTGCAGTAAATATTCATTAAGGCCAAACTAAATGGAAACTGCCAGTTACCTGAGGGACCTTTACAAACAAAACAAAACAAAACAAAAGCAACAAAAACACAAAACCCGAAGAAAACTGAAACACAAAAAAATAGTAGGATTGTTGGATTAGCATTTTAAAAATGTATGTTTTTGTTCTAAAACTTACATGAAATGAAATAGCTCATTAAGAATCCCTATAATGGTGAGGTAGAGCGCATGTCTTGGGGAACATAAAATTAGATGATCTATGGTAAGACATAATAGAGTGGCATATAAGAGTCTGAGAATTCAGGATTTCATTTGGTTTCCCTCATTTGTGAAGGATCTAATGGCTATCAGTTCCATAAAAATAGCCAACTCTATTTTTTGGACTGATCTTTTGAACTTTAAAATTTTGAAGTTCCACGAAATCTTGCTCTTGTCTTGTTTTTTATTTCCACTGGTACATCTTGAATGCCTTGAAAAGTGAGATTAGCTGCTTGTTAAATATTTTTCAACTTTTAAAAATTAGAGCCATACTAAGGTATCCTTAATAATTTGCTTTTATTTCTTTTCCTCTTCTTTATTTTCAAACTGAGGGTGGGGAGAAATAGCAGTTCAAAGATTTTACTCTTTTGTGAATGGGTTTTTCAGTCTTTGTACTGAATCTTTGGCCTAAGTAGAATGAAACCTTCATGGGCATTTTAGGTACAAAGGTCCTTTAAAACATGAGGTGCGCTGCAAAGAGCAGTTGCACAGGGCCGCAAAGTGAGTTTTGGAAAGCAGAGCTTTAGATTTGGTGGAACCAGAATAGGTTTTGCAAATCAGTCTTTAAAATAATAATAATGATGATGATGGTGGTGGGTTAATCTTAGTATTACCAGATTCAGTGTGATTACTCGAAAATACAATTTTCTCTGTAGATATTTCTCTCTCCAACCCAAATTAGATTAAAAATCTGCCAGGAATCACAGAAGAAAAACATATATACCGCCCCCCCACACACAAATGGCTATCCTCTTATTACAGGATAGTAGGTGGATACAAGAAGCAAGTTGTGTTTTTATGTAGTAAATCAAAGATGATCAGTTTAAGCAGACAGTGTGAAATTGCGAAAAAATAGACAAGTGCAAAAATGACAGAATTTACCAATGGGTAAGATAATTCATACCCAAAGAAATGACTGACATTAAAATAAATGTTAATTGCAAAATGAGATGCTGTCACATGCTATGTATTAGTAATCTATTGCTGCATACACATTATCCCAAAACTGGGGTGCCTGGGTGGCTCAGTTGATTAAGTGTTATGACTCTTGATCTCAACTCAGGTCTTGATCTCAGGGTTGTGAGTTCAAGCCCGACACTGGGCTACATGCTGGGCATGGAGCCTACTTCAAAACAAAACAAAACAAAACAAATTACCCCCAAAACTTAGCAATTTAAAGCAGTGAACATTTATTATCTCTCACATTTTCTGAGGGTCAGGAATATGGTACCAGTTTACCTGGGTTCTAGCTCAGCATCTTTTATGAGGTTGCAGTCAAGAAGATCTGCTATCAGGCTCACTCATATGGTGGTTGAAAGGCCTCCGTTTCTCTGTGGCTGTGGCTAGAGCTTTCAGGCCTTCACAACACGGGCCTCTCCGTAGGTCTGCTCACAGCATGGCCGCGGGCTCCCCTGAGTGAGTAATCCAAGAGAGCGTGACACCACAGTGCTTTGCCCCACCTAGTCCGTGAGTTGTGCATCATCACTTCTGCCTTATTTTGTGTGTGAGACATGAGACACTAGTCCAGCCCGCACTTAGTGGGAAAGGGTCACTCAGGAAGTGAATACCTGGAGGTGTGGGGATCCTTGGGGCGCCTAGGATTTAACTAAGTCAGGAAAAGTCAACAAATCAAAGAGAGCCTTAGCTGACCTGGAGTTTATACTGAGGAGAATAATCCCCTTCTATTCATATTGATACTTAGCCCCTTTTGGAGTAAAACAAATTCTTTATAAAACACCAGTAATAACAGTTATGGATTACTGAATCCTTTTATAATCCTTACGTAATTTTTCAGAACCCCTTCTAGGGTGAGGGAGGCACTGCTCTCCTTATTTCAGAGATTGGGGAACTGAGGCCCAGGCTGTTCAAACGGCTTAGACAGGCCACATATTCAGCTTTCATCCCAAAGTGTCTCCTCCCCGCCTCTCTTTTTACCCTCTTTCTCTTCTTTCCTCCAAAGAATGATTGGAGTTACTTTCTCTTTTATAAAACACGATTTAATTTTTCCCTTTCAGCCTTATCTGAAAGAGCTGATTTTTTAAATGCTTAATTGAAAAGTTTAAAACACTGTTCTTGTAGTATCAATAAAGATGTTAGCCACTTTTCTGCCAGCAGTAAGAGCCCTTTTTGCTATTTTTGTAACTGGGTGAGGTCTGATTTCTCCAAAATTGTGCCATACTGTGGTTAGCCATGGTCTACGAGAGGAAAATAGATTTACCCTTCTTTAAAATCATTGGTTTTCTAAGAAATATGCTATTTACTATACCAAATCTGAGTAAATCTTTCTGGGACAATATGCAGTGGTCACTTTGATATCAGACAAGGCCAGTTCTCTTCCCCACTAAAAATGCAAAACATCAGGCCTTCAGATCTTTGGTATCTACCTTTTTATACATTTATTTCTTGAGGAAATTGGATCGTGTTTTTGGTGTTAGTCATATCCACATTGGTGTTGAAGGATTCATTCTGTGTGAGTGTTTTGCTAAATTCATGCAAACCTATCAACTTTGCCTATAGAATGTCCTGACTTTGACTTCACTCAAATATAGTATTTTAATAGTCATGTCTTTAAGTTTTTATTGAATCTCAGTGCTTACTTTACTTGCCTTACATATTCCTATAACCCATTTAACCTTTTCTCTCAAAGGTCCTGATAACATGATAGTGTGGAATGAGGAGTTATTTTGATTCTTTCTTTTGAATGTGTATAGACAGGCTTATAGAATGTTAAGGTCTTTTAGGAATGACTGCTCTCTAGGGAAGATAGATACTTTTTATGTTGTTTAAGAAAAAACACTGGGGGGGCGCCTGGGTGGCTCAGTCTGCCTTCGGCTCAGGTCGTGATCCCAGGGTCCTGTGATCAAGCCGCGCATCGGGCTCCTTGCTCCACGGGAAGCCCGCTTCTCCCTCTCCCACTCCCCATGCTTGTGTTCCTGCTCTCGCTATCTCTTTCTCTGTCAAATAAATAAATAAAATATTAAAAAAAAAAAAGAAAAGAAAAACCACTAGGGGTAAATACTGAATTTTTTTTTAAGGATTTTGAGAAAGAGAGCACGGGGGTGGGGGTGGGGTGAGGGACAGAGGGAGAAGCAGGCTCCCTGCTGAGCAGGGAGCCTGATGTGGGGCTTGATCCTAGGAATCTGGGATCCTGACCTGAGCAGAAGGCAGATGCTTAACTGACTGAGCCACCCAGGCGCCCCCTGAATTTTTTACACTCTGTATATTCTAATTAAACGAGTAGATCCTGAGTTATCCTTTGTGGGAGAGGGTTGTCCTTGAGTGGGTTCTCAACCTCTCCACAGTTTAAAATCTTGATGTATTTTTTTCACAAAACAATCAAATGATGACATTAAGAATTTTTTTTTCTTCAGAGATTTGAAAGAGAACTCCCCAACTGCCTTCAGTGGAAGGACCAAGTTTAAGATTTGTTTCAGATTTTTGTCATCTTCAAGTGTTAGGAGGTTAAAGGTGAGCATGAACAATTCTGGGAGCTCAGAGGACCAATGTGATATGTAACTCTACATGTTTTTTTATTGTTGTTTTTGTTATATTTTGACTGCCTATAGATATTCACCCAAAGAAATGTATTTTTTCTCATTCTTCCTCAGTGACTTATCTTGTTAGAATCCCAGCCTGAGAGAGTGGGAGGAGGGAAAAAAATCAGAAGCCAACTAATGGGCTGAACTGCCACAGGTGACCTCCTCGAATCTCCTATAATGTCAGTTATTCCTCCTCAAGTTGCCCTTCCAGTTGATTTGTTTTTCAAGTCTAGAAAAGCAGCATTTGGGGTGGAAGAGAACATTTCCTGCTTGGCTACCTGACAGAGCCTGTTTCCCAAGTCTCCTCCCAGAGCCACACAGGTGTCTCTACCTACAAAGCACCTCAGCACAGGAGCTGTCCACAGAGCTCTGGGTAGGACACAGCTCCTCTGAGTGTCTCTGGGTATGTGTCATGGTTCTCCTGGATGGTTGCATGTTCTTTGGAAACGTACATGTTTCCTGGTTTTTCAGAAGTGCTTCTGGGCTAGTGCAATTGATGTTTGAACCTCAGACATTCTCTCGTGTCTAACAGCCTAGGGACTACATAATGTACAGTGAACGTGGTTGGGTGTTTTTCATCATCAAATACATCAGACCCTCTCTGAAAACACAAGCGGCATCAATTTCTCTGAATCTGGCTGATGCTGTTCAATTCTTGACCTGAGGTTATGGTTAGAATTAAATACATTGAGGCTTTATTGATACAGGTTAGGGGAAGATCAATGATAATTCGTCAAATGTCCGAACGGGCAGATTTTTTAAAAAACGTATGTTACTTTCAATTAAGTACTGCAACCTGAGTAAACAAAATGTTGCTAAAGAGCAATCCTACCAGGCCTTTTTATTGAATAGAAAAAATGATTTATATTCATCATATCAGTTATATGTAAATACTTCTGAAATGTGTTTAAATAGCTTATTCTCTTGAGTAGTCTAAATTTCCCTCTTATGATCTTGTTAATATTGATTCCTTGGTTGAATCAGCTGCCCTTCCCCTCTTTTTAAAGAAATGGTGGAGTAAATTCCAGTTCTTTGCTATTACAGTTAGAATTAATGACATTTCACCATTCAATGGGCTATAATATAATCTCAGTTCTTTGTAGGTTTCCAGTGCCCTTAAGATGCAAATAATTTAATGTCTGAGTATCAAACTATTCTAGAAGAATTTAGGATGATGCCTTTGTAATTTTCACATGACAGGAGGTGGTTAAAAAGTCATCCATTCAAAAGAGAGTTCAATTTAAATCATGGCAATCCATTATTACTTAATTGACAGAAATGAAGGCAATTTTGATCAGAATAATTATAGTTTAATAAAATGGAAATACCTATTTTTTCAGTACTTTTATTTGGGAAATAGTCACCAACAAGAATCTAATAACCCAATAGTACTTTAATTTGGGGGCTGTTTTAATGTTTGATCATTTGACATTTGATTCTGTACTACCCTTTAAAGGTAAAATTTATATATGTTTTAGTTTTGAAGGAAACATCATGGGTAACTTCTAAGATTGAGCCTAGCAAACTACATTTTTTCAGAGATAGGATGATAACCTTCAATATCCTGCTGCTAAGTAGAAGAGGCTGCCTGGGAGCTGTGTTCTAGTGGGAGGTATGGAGCCTACAGTCTGCTA
The DNA here is from genome assembly GCF_003265705.2 of Callorhinus ursinus. NCBI lineage: Eukaryota > Metazoa > Chordata > Mammalia > Carnivora > Otariidae > Callorhinus > Callorhinus ursinus. The sequence continues at coordinate 71,677,955 of NW_027397063.1, forward strand.
ACCCCTACTACATTAGCACACAAAGGGTACTTTCAGTGTTTAACTTCTACATTTATTTCACTTCTTCTAGCAACAAAAAAAGTGTTTGTGGATGTTTTCATCTTGAGAAAGGCTTTTACTTCTGGCTACTTTCTCTGTCGGGGGTCTTTAGAGACCTAAGCTTTGTTGATAGTGTCTCAGTCTGGCTGGTGGGTAAGAGGGATTCTATGCTTACTTGGTGCTATTACATTTGGATTTTGAAATTCACTGCCTGCCAGCTCTCAGTACCTCAGGTGAATGTCAAATAATGTCCCAATAATTTAAAAAATGTTTTTGAGACTCAGTACGGACTTCAGGTTATTTCAGTTTGGAAGAGCATTACTTGAGCACCTACTATGTGTTTAGCCAGAGTGCAGGGCACAGAACGTAGAACACAGAAGAAGCCAGCCCTCAGTCTCCACATTAATGAGCTAGGCTCTAAAGAGTCTCCTATTTTCCAAATTCACAGAAGCGAACCATGAGGAAACTGCTGCTTTTCGCCCTTACCATCCCCATACCAGCTTAATATGTTGCCATTTTTCTGATTAGTCAAGAATACTTTTCAAATGTCTGTGGTGTGTTAAGCTTGGGAGGGAGCAGGACTCAACCTGAAATTGAACCAGACTCTCTCCCGTGTGCCTGAGTTTACCTTCCACATTACATTTTTTTTAAAGATTTATTTATTTCAGAGAGAGAAGGAGAGGGAGAATATGCAAATGGGGAGAGGGGCAGAGGGAGAGGGAGGGAGCGAATCTCAAGCAGACTCCCCACTAAGAGTGGAGCCTGACACGGGGCTTGATTCCACGACTCACGAGATCATGACCTGAGCTGAAATCATGAGTCGGATGCTTAACCAACCAAGCCATCCAGGCGTCCCCCACATTACATTTTTTCATCACTTACTCCCAGGTATTCAGCCACACTTACACATGAGGTATTGGCCTAATTGTTGTAAGAAGTACAAAGGTAGATAAACCACAGAACCTGCCTTTGCCTGGAAGTAAAATTAGTCTGTAGTTCCTGATCACACTTATCGTGCCGGGGGGGACAAGGTCCAGATGCACCCTCATGGGGCAGGGAGTACACTCACTGGGTGTGGTAAAATTTGTTGTGGGCACTGGGAAACTGGCAACAGGGCGATCCCCTTGAAGATGTAGCTCTAAGGTCCCTTCCTGTGTAAGGCTCGCCCAGCTCCTTCTCAAATGTTCCCACTCAGGTTTTCGCTATTCCCTCAGCTGTCACCGTCTGACTGCAGAGTTATCTGTGTGCACAGCAGGCTGGTCTGATAGTCTGTTCACTGTTCTAGGAAGGAAATAATGACTTACCCATGGCGCGTACCCAGCCATCACGTGGGTGGTGCTTGCTAATGGTTAAAGTGAATTGTGTCTGATTTTATCTGGGTTTAACTTTAGTAACTAAAATTCTCAGGGAATGGTACGTTCTGATAAACTAAGTAATTGATGGTTAATCAGAAAATCCTTTCTTTGGCCTGCACTGTTGAAAACCTTTCTAAAATTTTAGACCTCACCTTATCGAAGAGAGGTCTAATATTTTTGTAATAAAATTAATTTAGAATAACTATTAATATTGTTCAACTAGAGAAAGTATAAGGAAGTGATTCTCAGTGTGGCCTTTTGACCATCAGCATCACCTATGAACTTGTTAGAAATGAAGATTTTCCACCATAGCCCAGGCCTCCTGAATCAGAAATTCCTAGGTGGGTCCAAAAGTCTGTGTTTTAACAAGGCCTTTAGGTAATTCTGATACACTAAGTTAAGAGCCACTGGTATACATCAGTTGTTCTGAACCCTGGATTCATAGTGTAACACTTGAGGAGCTTTAAAAAATGCAGCCCCTGAGCCTACTCCCAGAAATTCTGATTCCTTTGGTCTGGGGTAGACCTAGCATAGCTATCTTTTACGTGCCCCTAGGTGATACTGACGTGCAGCCACAGTTGAGACCCAGTGATGTAGGGAGTGGAATTACTCACATTATCATCTGCACCTCTCTTAATAAATCCAGGGGTACCTGGGTTGCTCAGTTGGAAGAGCATGTGACTCTTGATGCTGGGGTTGTGAGTTCAAGCCCCATGATGGGTGTAGAGATTACTAAAAAATAATAATAAAATTTTAAAAATCCAAAATAATGCTTCTTTCTCCTAAAGAAAAATTTATAGTTGTGTTTTGCTTAATCTGGGTTTCATTGAGCAGGCAGTCCCCACTTTTCATAGCATTGCATTAATAAAAAAGCAGGTGTTTTAAAGTCAGTGGTATTTTCCCACAGGAACAATGTCATATTTGGGTGTTAACTTCCTGATCAAAGCCTTGGCATCAAATAAATCATAGATGGGCCCAATAGCATGTCATAAAATCAACGATACAATAATTATAAACCTCTGTGGTCATTTAAAATCATAAAATTATGCTCCAAGTCCATAAAATCATCATAAATGTGGTGTGCAACCTAGGATCACCCCAGATGTCTCAGTGCTGTAGAAAAATGCGTGTGATCATAGGAAACACAGTTTCCTGAATCTATTATGTAATAAATATTCATTAACACTATTTGTATACACTCTTAGAATTTGGAGAAGAAAGATTCACATAGTCTAGGTCTCTCAAAATGTCCAAGGATGTCTTGAATGGATGCCTTTTCTCCCAGTCGACTTGGAGGTGGATAAAATACAGGGACCTAATCATTGTCTGCTGCTATTGGAGATGGTGGTAATGTGGGTGTTTCTATCCCTGAAAAGCTCTTTTTAATGAAAAGACTGATCTGAGATCTCTTCTCTTGGTCTTACTTAGTTCCTTCAAAGTTCTGCCTATCAGCAGAAATACAAAGGTAAGAGAATAAATGAGGTGATCAATACACTTCACACTTGACTGAAAAACCATAAATTAATTTTTATATCATTAGGGCCTGCTTTCTGAGGGAGGAACTTCAGATGTTCTCTTTGGGGTGGCCCGGTTTGGCATAGGCTTGTGAGAGTATGGGCAAACCGTGTGGTGGAAGGAGTGCTGGACTTGGAACCAGTTTAATCCAGATGCGCTCCTTCCTACCTGCGTGGCTCTTGATAGGACACTTTTTTTTTTTTTTTTGAGTTTCTTCTGCTTTCCTGTAATGTGAACATGAACACACCCTATTCCCAGAATTGTCAGGGTTGAATCGGTTGATAGAGATAATTGTACCCAGCAAGCGACGCTTTTCATAAAGGTTACTTTAAGAAGTTGAAATATTGACTGGGGAAACAGACATGAGGAAGTCTATCTGTATCTTGCCCCTCTTGACCCTGGAGTAGAAAGCCTGCTTCGTGGTAGGTACTCAAGCAGATAGAGTTCTGGGAAGCTGGGGAAAGTAGGGTGCAAATCCTTCCTGAGAAAGACAATAATAATGGCCATAGCCTGGGTCATTAGGAAAGGCCCAAGAATGGCTGGGATTTGGAGTGTGTTACTGTCTCACTTGTAGCCAGGTCTGCATTTTGACTCTGAATGCCTTGTCGGTTAGGGATTTGGTGACTGTATGTTGCTCAGTAACTGAAGGGTTGTTTGGACCAAACTATTGTTTCAAACTTTTCTTTGGAGGTATTCCCTGTTGATACTGAACTCGGTGCTATGCATTGATACCAACTTCTTTAAAATAATCACAAGTTCACAGTGACTTATGACTTAGAGTATACAGATACTGCACTCAAAAAATTCTAAGGCAATTATCAAATGTGCTACTAGGGAAGATATTGCCTATTAAATTAGTCTCATTGATTTTATTAAATTAGTCTCAGTGATTTTTTTTTCTAGCTCAGGGGTTCTCCTTGCCCTTGAAACTTGTTTTTCAAGAATACACAAAGTCCTTTAACTAGAAACAGTTCTTTAAGCTTTAATATGATTGGTTATTCAAACAGAAGTAAAGGAAAGTAAAAATGGTGAAGGAACATAGTAATTCTCTAAGTTTTTCCATAGATTCCTAGAACCCACAGAATCTATAGACCTTAGGGATTGTCTAGACAACTCTCCTCCCACTGTCTCCTTTATGCTCAGCGAGGTCAACAGTGTTACCTTGGGCATTAATACAAAGTCATCCTCCTTACTATCATTCTATGGTTTTTCTTCTACCTAACACAACCTCTGAAAGACAGCTTAAGCTAAGTTCAGGAACAAAACATTCAGTATTTTTATTTTCTTTTTTTTAAGAATTCACCAACCAAGATGATTTAGTTTCTTCTGTTTCCTTTGAGACACATTTCAAAATAGCACTGGTATACCATATGATCCAGCAATTCCATTTCTGCACATGTACCCAAAATAAAAGCAAGAACGCAAACAGATATTTGTACACCTATCTTAACAGCAGCATTATTCACAATAGCCAAAATGTGAGAGCAGCGTGAATGTCCATTGACAGATGTGATGTATACAGGCAATGGAACCTTTCAGCCTTAAAGAGGAAGAAAATTTTAACACGTGCTATAACATAATTGAACCTTGAGGACATTATGTTAAATGAAATAAGCCAGACACAAAAAGTCAAGTACTGAATGATTCCACTTACTGTGAGGCACCTAGAGTATTCACATTTGTGGAAACATAAAGTAGAATGGTGGTTGCCAGGGTCTGGGGGGCGGGGTAAGGGAGAATGAGGAGTTACTGTTTAATTGCTACAGAGTTCCAGTGAAGAAGAAGAAAAAAGTCCTGGAGATGGATGGTGGTGATGGATGCCCAGCAGTGCAACTCTATTTAATACTGCTGAACTATATACTTAAAAATGGTTTACGGGGCTCCTGGCTGGCTCAAGGGAAAGAGCATATGACCCTTGATCTTGGGGTCATGAGTTTGAGCCCCATGTGGGGTATAGAGCTTACTTAAAAATAAAAACTTTTTAAAAATGGTTTAAATGGTAAATTTTATGATTTATACACACACACACACACACACACACACACACATTCACAATAAAAAATGTTTGGAAAAAGGTGATCTTCCAAATAAAATCAAGACTTTGAAAGGCTTTAAAAAAAACAACAACCCTGAAGGAAGGGAACTGGCTGAATGAGATGGTAAAGTCTGGTGGGAGGAATGCTGGCCTGGGCTCTACTTCTGGTTCTGCCATTCACCAGCTCTGTGCCCTACCCAGCTGGCCATTAGTTTTGACATCAGTAAAGTGAGCATGGAGGCTGGTTCCTGTCCAGCCTTCCTGCCTGCTTTAGAATTCTGGGAGTCACAAGTACTTTGGAAAGAAATACTTTCTCAGGAACTCCTGCCCATGTGAAGATACAGAGCCAGGCGCACCTGCGATTTGAGGGCAGCCCAGTTCTCTAGAACTTGTTCTGACCAGCCCTTGACTCAGGCACATTTGAAAATAGACTAATCATTTCATTTTATTTTATTTTAAGATTTTATTTATTTATTTGACAGAGAGACAGCAAGAAAGGGAACACAAGCAGGGGGAGAGGGAGAAGCAGACTCCCCGCTGAGCAGGGAGCCCGACGCGGGGCTCGATCCCAGGACCCTGGGATCATGACCTGAGCCGAAGGCAGACACTTAACCAACGGAGCCACCCAGGCGCCCCAAAAACATAGGAATCATTTTAACCTGTCCATCTTGCCTCGCCGCCCTGGAGGCAGAGCAGACCTCCGGAGTTGTTGGATTCCAGAGCTGTATTTTAGTGTCCTGTACCTGCTTTGACCCCAGGCCCAGAGACAGGGGCTGTTTCTCTCAGTTCTTTTGACAGAGTGATTGTGGCATCAAAAATCAGTTTCTGCTTTCAAGGATGGGGGCTGTTCCTTCCGAATTGCCTTTATTTTCACTCATCTATGGAAAAGGTTTTCTCTTACCTGGGCTAGTATATCAATCACGTAGAAGTTGTTTCTTTTGGCTTTGGAGCATATAGTTTTGTAAGAAGTTAATCCTTCCCCTTAGGTTTCATGTAGGCTCATGTTAGCAGAGCTTTGCTTTTATTAAGCACACACAGGCTAAGTGGCAGGCTGCAGCTTCCCTTTAGCACACTATGAGTGCCGTGTGTGGGCAGCATGTGATGTGTTGTGTGAGAGGAGGTACACACAGCCTGGCATGAAAACTAGAGGCCATGGACTGGGCTGGTTGCTTGTATGGATTATCTCCCATCTCTCAGTAGCCCTGTGATGCGTGGTGGCAACTTTATTCCTCAGGAGAGAAGATTGGGATGTTCAGGGAGACTGCCGCTTTCCCAAGACCACCAGCAAGAAAGGCGACAGACCTTAGATCTGAACTTATTATCTGTCTGACTGCAAAGCCTATATATATATATAGTCTTTCTGCTACATCACACTTCATAATATAGAAAGACATATGACTGTGCTACTTGATAATGTAGAACTGAAAGATTATCTCTCATAAGGCAGTAATAGAATCACTAGCTAGTTCTGTTTGTAATTTTTCTCCTCATAAGGCTGAGATCTGACCAGTTTGTGACTAGTGAGCCATGTTTGTGATAGCTGTGACCAAAAAGTAGAACAATTCTTCCATGCCCTTGTATCTTAGGACAATAGAATATCCTAGCTGGGATAGAGAAGGAAGTGCTGTAGCTGCTTAGGAGAAGGTCTCAGGTGGTTCAGAGCTATACTAGGAGTCTAATGCTGCTAGTTCTTCATAGGTCTATTTATGGTGTCTTTTAAGAATGCTTATGGTGTGTGACCAGATACTCTCATTTTGTTTGCACCTGTGTATTTCTAAGTAATGGTGGCTCTTACTCCATCTATTTTTAACTTCTACTCTAAGTCTGTAATTTATTATAGGATAGTACTTGGAATTTATCTTCCCTTCCTATTCCACTCATTAGTCATTCATTTAGACTCTAACAAGTCAAGATGAGGAATAGAAAGAATGCTACTTGATGTTACTGGTTGAGGGTGTGTTCCCTTTGTGTGTCCCTTCTCCCCTCCCCCCAATATTTTTCCTAAGGCTAATGTATCTGACACATAATTTGTTTCCATGGATTAATTTGATAAATAGATGAAGGAGCTTGCAGTTTATAGAGAATCACTGTTTATGTCTTTGATAACATCTGTGTTAAATGAATACATAATGCAATTTATTTTAACTTTTGGGACTGGAGAAAAAGGGTAGATACTCAATTCCAAAAATAGACTTTTATTCTGTATATCTGCTGTCTTGGGAGGGATCATAATTTGATGGTGTTTGAAACCAATAAAGTAATGATCTGCTTTTTAACAGGATTTGCTATAATTTGATGGGTGATTTCTCTATGATCATGCATTCAAGCTGATAGCAGCAATAGTAACATCTTTACTATTCCACTAAAGTGGAATTCAGTATGAGAAGGTGCATGTGGGTTTAATGAGGTTCAAAATTAAAGGTGTAGCCACTCCTGTTCTTCAAATACTCAAATGATCCATGTCATATATAGGAATATCATACCCACCCTGTCTTTCCTTTTCCTATTTTCCCACCCTAAGAGACCCCCATTATCAGAGGTGCCCTTTATTCCTTTTCTTCCACTTCTGCCTGAGCAATGCTCCAGAAGGATGAGAGAAGAGAAATTAAGAATGGGGGGCCTGTTCCTGGAACTATATAGCATCCCTGTTAGAATTTTTTTAGAACATATTTCTCTGGGGCGCCTGGGTGGCTCAATCGGTTAAGTGTCTGCCTTCGGCTCAGGTTATGATCCTGGAGTCCCACATTGGGCTCACTGCTTAGTGGGAAGTCTGCTTCTCCCTCTGACCCTACCCCCTCTCGTGCACTCTCTCTCTCTCACTCTCAAATAAATAAAATCTAAAAAAAAAAAAAGCATATTTCTCTGTAGAAATGATACTATGGAAATAATTGGTTATATGATACTATAAGCTCTTAATGGCTAGTTAAGATACTTAGGTGCATTTAAAAAATCACCATTCTGTTAAGTTTTCCATGGTCTTCTCTCCCTTCTTCCCACTTTTATAGTCCTACCTAGGATGAACCTCCTCGTGAGCTGCTGGGTCCTGTGAAAGCTGGGCCTCCAGCTGATGTCAGCTCATTCTGAGGTGCACCTTGGGATGCACCTGTATCTGTGTGTCAGCAGCTACCAGTCTGGTGCCTGGCACAGAGGACATTCTAGCCAGTTCTTGCTTAATTAGGTTGAATTTAAGGAAGAAAAACGTTTACATTCTTTATTTTATCCTCATTAGTTTCTCAAGAACTTTCTTATGTAGAACTCATCAGCATAGGAAGTAGGACATGCAGTTGGGTTTATTCATTGACCCCTTTATTTACTTACCAAACATTTATTGATCACCTATAATGTGCTGGGAACTACCAGGCTCTAAAAGCATAACAGTGGACCTGAACTGTTCCATTGCCTGCTCTCTTGGAACTTAGAGTCTGGTGGGAGAAAAGGACCATCATCAGGAAGGCCCTCCCTGGGTCAGGGGGGGACTGTTCCTAGAAATACATAGACTGCTATTTTAGAAATACATGGATGAGCTTTGAATAAGCCTATGTATCTGATGGCAAAATCTCTTTTCTTAAATATTAGTGATGAAAAAGTGACTTTTACAATTACTCAGAATTGTGTTTAAAAATAAATTATGAAAGATACTATGTGGGCAGTTTGTTTTTACACAGTGTTTGATTAGAGTAATTCTCATTTACTTTCTTTTTAAATAAAGTTTTAAAGTAGTAATCTGAGATATTAGGTAATAAACTTTTCCAAATATTCTGCTAGCAAATTATTAATTTTCTGAGTTTTCTATTAAGGCAAGTGATCACTTTTCCTTGTGCCTGGTGACTAATTCAGTTGCATATTGTTTCTATTCATAGTTCCCCTATCTTAGGTAAAACTGAATAGATTTAATGGTGAATAGCTTCATCAGTTTCATATGGGTAAAAACAGAAAATCATGAAAAATAAAGTTAAGAAAATCATAATACAAAGCCAGCAAGATAAAGGGTGGCCAGGTTGGAAGAAAGTGAAATTTTTTCTTGATATTCTTTCTGTGATGCAAGATTTCTTTCCACAGATTAGTATAATTTATACAAGCTATTTGAAGAGATTATATTCTTAACAGTTCCCGTAAAGTTCTTTATTATGTATAGCCGGAAGCCTAGTCACTTCTTCACACTTGTTACTGTGAGTGAATGCTCTATAAAATGTAGAGGGGCTTTCAAGATAAACATAATTCTGTTGGGGGACTTTGGGGGAGCTTCTGAGAACAAATATGGATAAACAGTACCTCATGTCCGATCTGCCTGTGTTAGGGATTCAAGCACACATGCTAGCAAAGAGGTTTAACCTAGTTTCTCAGATAAAAACTTGAGGTGGAAGAAGGCTGAGGAACCATCCATGGTGACCTGAGGAGTTATTACCTTCAGCCTACTTTCCCTGGGATGATGCACTTTATCCTCAGGTCAGTCAACCTCCTAGGCCCGTGTATTAAAGTTCTTGGTTGCGGGGTGCCTGGGTGGCTCAGTCAATTAAGCGTCTGCCTTCGGTTCAGGTCATGATCCCAGGGTCCTGGGATTGAGTCCCACATCAGGTTTCCTGCTCAGAGGGGAGCCTGCTTCTCCCTCTCCCTCTCCCTCTGCTGTTCTCCCTGCTTGTGCTCTCTCTCTCAAATAAATAAAATCTTAAAAAAAAAAAAAGATTCTTGGTCACAAGTAACAGAAACTCACTTCGTGTAGCTTAAGCAAAAGGGGGGGATTTTTTTGCTTACTTAACCACCCTGCAGAATGAACTGGAATGAAGTGGATTTTAAGGACCTTCAGAATGAAGGACTTGAACACAGCTGTATATCTCTGTTTGGCTGCTTCCCTCTTTCTTGCCACCTTTTGTCTCTATCTGTATCTAGCTTCATTTTTTTCATACCTCAGATGGGCTTTCTTTACATGGAAGGTAGTACCATATTCAGTGCCAACCTGTAGATGTCTTTAAAGCGTGTGATCTGGGAGGAAACAGCTTAAGTTCCCGCCAGTTTAAGTTTGAAAAATCCCAGGGAAGAATTCTGATTGACCAGGCCTAGGTCCTGTGCCTGTGACATTTGTACAGACAAAGGGATAAGGTATATGATAGGCTTGGCTTGTGTCCCATGCCCAGGGAGGTCACACAGACATTGCCCTGCAGGAATCGTTACAAATAGCCAGAGCTATTTCTTGCTTTTTTAGTCCATATGGGGCCCAGTTCAAACAACTAGCTAAGATTCTTTCTCTAATTCATTGAAAATCATTTGAAGTCTTTTGTTGTTGTTTTTGCCAGGTTATGGACTTTACACCCAGCTAACCTGTAGGCTCCTCTTTGATTTGACTCTGTTTTCACAAGAACACAGACTAGCAGCCTGTGCTGTAGTGTGTTCTTGAGAATGGTAGTTGATTGACTAAATGAATACCACTGGAGTAAGTATATTGAGGCATAGAATCATAAAACTCAAGTGGTGAAAGAGATCTAAGATTCTCTCTACCTTTAAAAGTTTCACCTATATTATGACGTCTCCAAAACACAAAGAACCTGGAGATAAAAGAGGGTGAGCACTTATAAATGTTCCACCTGTTCTGGGAACAGAGGAGAGTGACGTGAAACGTGCTTGCCCTTGTGGACCTTATATTTACCTGAAGAAAAATCTTAGGCTAACTAAGGATGCCACATTTCTTTGATTTTTGGCTGAAATCAGACTAGTTTAGAGCTTGTCTTTTGAGAATGAGTTGACCCATGAACAGAGCTGAAGCTCTGATTGCCAGTATGTATCTTTGAATAATTGTTTAAGAAGCAAAACAAATTATTAGTGAATGATGTTTGTTTAGCAGATAAAATCTTTTGAAATTTGGCATCTGTTGGAGAAAATAAATTAAAAGAGTTCTTGGGGATGAGAATGACTAAGAGCTGAGTCTTTGAAACTGACAAACTAGGACTCAAATCTGAGTGCTCCGACTTGGTAACTCAGGCAGGTTGCTAAAGCTCTTCCAGCCTCACATTCTTCAGCTATAAAATGAAGATATCTATTTTTATGGCTTTTTGGTGAGTATTAAGTGAAAATTAAACACTTATTTTTAAATATCTTTTTCTGTTGTGGTAACATATACATAATATAAAGTTTATAGTTTTAACCATTTTTAACTGTACAGTTCAGTGGTATTAAGTACATTCATATTATTGTGCAACCATTACCACCATCCATCTCCAGAACTCTTTCATCTTGCAAAACTGAAACTCTATACCCATTAAACACTAACTCCTCATTCCCCTCTCCACCCAGCCCCTGGCAACCACCATTCTACAAATAGTTACTTTTTTTATAAATGGTAAGATCTCAAGAAATGTTAGCTGTTATCCCTCTAGATCAGGCGTCAGCAAACCCTAGCCCACAGGCCAAGTTTGGCCAGCAGCCTGTTTTGGTAGGGTCCTTGAACTGAGAAAGACTTTTATATTTCTAAAGGGTTGTAAAAACAAAATAACAATATGCCACAGAGTATGTAGTCCACAAAACCTAAACTATTTAATATCTGGTTCTTTATAGAACAGAAGCTGACCCCTGTTCTAGATCTGATGTATATATATATATATTTTATCATGGGGTCCTTAAAGAATCTGATTAAAAACGTGTGTGTGTGTGGTGGGTGTACTTGTCTATGTATGTGGATGTACCCTTCCACGTATCTTATGGGGCTTATATGAACATCTGTCTTAGACCATGAATTCTCAGTGGGGCCATGTTACCCTAATGCAATGAAATTGGTTCTTGGAGGAAAAGATCTTAGATATTATAATGATTTGCAGCCTTCCAAAGAGCCACAGTATATAAACGATACACAGTATAGCTCTTGTATTAAATTTCTTGGGGAGAGGGGCCTGGGGTGATTAGAGCAAATGTCTAGTTAGGTAGTTAGGCTTGTTAAAGAAGTGATAATGAATAAAAGTTTGAGAAACACTGCCCAACACTAAATTCTGGAAAGCAAGATGTGTGTCTTATTAGTCTCTGAATATACCAGCATTTAGCAGAGGATCTAGAATATTTTCTTCAGTCTGTTAAATTCGTTATAGCATAGTTGAATGAAAAAAGCCTCTGATCTGGTTCAGTGATCCATTCTGTCTAGAAATTGCTTTCACAACAAACTCTGCAGCACTAGAAATTTTTAAGTTCTTTTTAACCTTTAAGAAGTTTGTCAAATGAGGGGGCACTTGGGTGGCTCAGTTGTTAAGCGTCTGCCTTCGGCTCAGGCCATGATCCCAGAGTCCTGGGATTGAGCCCCGCATCGGGCTCCCTGCTCAGCGGGAAGCCTGCTTCTCCCTCTCCCACTCCCCCTGCTCATGTTCCCTCTCTCGCTTTGTCTCTCTCTGTCAAATAAATGGATAAAGTCTTTAATCATTTGACAGACTTTTTTTTTTTAATCTTTCTGATACAACAAACGGATGCTTCTTATTAGGATAGAATTTTTATTCTTATTCTTTCTTACATTTGTTATTGACACAATAAAATGAATGTAGGTATTAGAGTGTAAAGCCCTCTAACCTTAAACCTTCCTGTAAAGTTCCTCACAGTCAACTCTAAATTGGAAACAAAACACAGGTCTATCATTATTTTACTGGAAAAAATTAAGTCGGACTTAGAATATACAGATTTTGATAGTAGGCCACTGAAATGTTAGGAACTTAGGTCATCCTGATCTCGCCTCACAGGCAAGGACTGTGTCTTATGTATCTCTGTGTATCCCCAGTCCCTGGGACATGGCAGGTGGTTAGTGATTGTGTTTCTGGTACTGGCTGTACTGGTGTTTCTGCACATGCCTCATTGTATCCTGGAGGTGTTTCTACTAGCAGGTTTTCTTAGCCCCAGCCTGTTCTCACTCACAGACCTATTCCTATAGATATGTTCCGCCTGTCTCACTTTGGTCCCTGGTCCCAGCTGGTCTTTCCACCACTGTCGTAGAGTTTGTTGATGATAAATAGCAGGGTATTGTTCAAACAGCCTTCACTGCCCAAGGAAGGTTTTCATGACATAACAAATGCTAATTACTGAAAAGGCAGAGCCAAGGGATTCATGCCTTCTCTGGGCTGGGAGCTGGAAGTGGTATCTGGGGAGAGAGACCCTCCATTCCAGCCTGAGGCTCTGAGGGAACAGCCTGGAGATCCAATAGGCCAGTATTCCTCAAGTATCTCTACTAATACTCCCCTTGGGAATCAGAAGCTATCCACCAAAAAGACCTCTGTGAACATAAACCTTGTCTCCTGTTACATTTTTTTTTAACATTTCTGTGTCTAGCAATGCACTCCATTGTATATGTGTTTGCTTTCATATAAAGATATCAAAAAATAATATAAAATTTTACGTAGAATATGATACTCCACAAGAATTAACATTCGTCCTGTACCTTGAGCCCATCCTTATGAAGCACTGGGAAGACTTACATCATAGATGGAGAAGCATAGCTAGGCTATTGGTTGGGCACAAACAGATATTAGCCATTGTGGCCAGTCAGATATTGAGAGTTGAGGTGTTTTCACATAAAGTGATAAAAACCAAGAACTAGCTGCTGAGGCAGTGGCATGTGGTTAGAATGACAAAGTGATAGCCCTTTGGCTCTCCCTGGTTTATGTCCTAGAGTTTGTAAATCAGCTGCTGTGGTAGAGTCTCTGGGAACCCTTTGTCCTGCCCTCAAAGATGAGAACTCCGTTTGGTGACCATGGCAGTCACAGTGACCCTGGGGCTCCTCATCACCTTAAGTCCTTCTGCACCTCTGCAGAGCCTCATGCAGCCCAGGGGAGGCCCACCACATTCTCCTTGCTGAGGGCCAGGGTGCCATGAGGCCTTCTCAGAGTAGAGGCACCATTCTCTTTTCAGTTAAGAGTCCAAATGTTCAGAAACCTATATATGTGAGGGGTACACTTACTTATATTGCTGTTCATGGAGCAGGAGGGTCCACTCTTGGTTTACAAGTATCCCACATGTCTCAAATTTGAATCAAATATATGATAACCTCCAATCTTATAGTTATCCTTTTCTATAAACCTTCTTAAATGGCCTAGTTTCACCATGACATTTGAGTGGAATTAAACTTGAACTAAAAATTATGTAATTAATTACAACTACTAATTGAGTCAAGCCTGTAACTTGATAACGCAAGGCCCACAGCTCACAGGTGGTTAAGCCCTACTGCATAATTTCTTCATATTTGTTCCTTAAGATAGAATTTAAAAAATCGCGAATTAGTGTATTGTTTGGTGACCAGGCTGGAAAACCAGTGACTTCCACCTTCTAGCTCTCAGCCTGAGGTCCTGGTCTGCCTTCATGGAGGCTCCCCTCTACAAAAGTCCTGCAACCCATGAGTCTTGTGCTTTGACATACTGTAGTCACTGTGTGGACATAGTCATGCCGCTATTTTCAGATAAGATCAGTGTAGCTGTGCCCCTTAATTTACATTCTGAGCTTCTGGCGATGAACTGAAATTACTAGGGAATTACCATTTCTTGATGACTACCTTGTAAGTGCCATGGTTTAGTGGAAAGTCTTCTTTCTCAAAATCGGTGTGTGATAATATAATTTTCTATATAAGTGAATGTGAACTTTTTAAAAACATGGTACATTAGAGAAAGCCATGGTCAAAAAATTAATGCCAAGTGGAGTTGGTGAGTAAAACTTATTTCAAGATTATCTGAAGCAAGGGGGCGCCTCGATGGCTCAGTTGGTTAAGCCTCTGCCTTTGGCCCAGGCCCTGATCCTGGGGTCTTGGGATCCAGCCCCATGTGGGGCTCCCACTATAGGCCAAGCATCTTGCCAGCTACTGGCAAGACAAAAGAATTATCTGTCAACCTATCTATATACATATATAATACATATATGCATATATTTATGGGGCGCCTGGGTGGCTCTGTCGTTGGGCATCTGCCTTCGTCTAGGTCATGATCCCAGGGTCCGGGGATCGAGCCCCACATCGGGCTCCCTGCTCTGTAGGAAGCCTGCGTCTCCCTCTCCCACTCCCCTTGCTTATGTTCCCTCTCTTGCTATCTCTCTCTGTCAAATAAATAAATAAAATCTTAAAAAAAAAAACCAAAAGACAATGTGAAGCAAACATAATGACGTTGTTGGTCTCTTTGAATGTCATTGTGGTAGAGAGAAAAGGGGATAGGTTTTGGAGTCAAAAAGACCAATGTTGGAAATTAGCTATGATCCTAAGCAGGTTTTTCCAGGGTACAACCAGTTTTTACGCATTCAAAAGAAAGCTAGGGGGGAAGGCTAATAAGTCTCTACATCATTAAAAAGTTCCTGACATGTTAAGTTCTTGGCACATAGAGGGTGTTGTTAGTAGTCTGCCCCACTGGGGCATCTCTTCCACTCTTCCTTCCCCAAAAGAAGAAGGAAGGACTTGTCTTACTCTACTAAGTCAGGGTTTAAATTTAGCAAGATCCCAGAGTCAGTACATACATGTTTTAAATGGTTATGGGAAATGTGCCTACTATTTGAAATGAGCTGTATGTGATTCATGGTTTTTAGCAATCTATATATTCTGTCCAATTCTAAGAAAAATTTATTTAGGCAGTTAATTCATTTCTTAGTCATACTATGAACTCCCAGGACCCTATCCCACTAATGCAGCCCTGGTTGGAGCTCTTTGTTGAGCCTTGAATGCTTCAAACCCACCAACCTTATTTTGCACATTTCCCCAAAACAAGCACACACATACATACACACAATTCATGACCCAGTTTGGGGGGCACAATGTTCAAACAAACAAAATTCTTAGAAAGTTGTGAGGTGCTTAAAATAGTTTGATTTTTAAATGGTTTAGGAGCTTTTCCCATAAGACGTGGCGCTTGCTGCTATAAAAAGAGGCATGCATGTGTGTCCGGAGTATCCTCTGTAGTCCCAGTGCTTAAGAGGATCAAGAAGTCAGTTGTATTATCTTGATATCTAAAGTCCTGTGTGAGATTTTAACCTTGTTAACTCCATACTTTAAAAAAAAATAAATAACTTCACAAAACCTGTAAGTCCAATTGAGACTGTTTCACATGAGCAGTTATCAGATGTCTTGTCACTTTCCTTTCTTAAGAGCAAACAACTGGTTCCCCTCCCCCATCCACTATTTGCATCATCATTAGGATTTTTCTAATGGGCTTTGATAATTGTTAAAGCTGGGAGATGGGTACATAGTATCTATCTACGTTTATATTGTTTTTTATATGTAAATTAGAGCAGATAAATTTTTAAAAACTCAGAATAGCCAGAATTCATCCTTCTTTATTTATGAATGGAGTATGGTGGTAGTAGTATTTTCTTCAGACTCATCTCATAGTGTTGTTCAAGGCAAGGTATTGGAAAAGAAAAGAAACTAAAAATAATTAGATATGAGATCCCCAAACTGTACATATTATTGAATTCTAATATTTATCCTGAGAGTTTCCATTCTGAAGCGATCTAAGAACTGCTAGGAAATGTGGGGAAGAACCATATTTAAGTGTGGCGGCATGACCAGTATAGTGTAATTGAAAAGCAGAGGACTTGGCATCACAAACTGAGAGCCAAGGTCTGGCTTTGCCGATTACTAGCTAAAGGGTCCTTGGGCACACCACCCAACCTTTTTAAGCCTGTTTCTTCAGCTATAAAACGAAGGTAGTATGTGCTGTGCCTCTTAGGAATTTTTTTTGAGCTATTATTATACATAGACTGGTGAGTTATTCATTTAGCTAGAGTGCACCATCATTTGTTGAACTAGGGACTGGAAATATGCAGCAATAAAAGCAATCCCATATAGAATGTATTCTCAAGTAGCTCATAGACAAATGAAGGGAATACAAAAATACACAGAAAACAAACACCACACCACTTTTTAAAAAGAATTTATTTGAGAAAGGGAGAGAAACTGAGTGAGCATGTGTGCACATGTGCAAGCAGGGGGAGGGGCAGAGAGAGAGAGAGGGAGAAGCAGACTCCCCGGTGAGCAGGGAGCCAGACATGGGGCTCAATCCCAGGACCCTGGGATCATGACCTGAGCTGACGGCAGATGCGTAACCAACTGAGCCACCTAGGCACCCCCAGATACCACTTTTGAAGACATTTTTAAATAGTGCAAAATATGCCCAGTACCAGCTGAATGCACATGTTGAAGAAAACAGAAAAAATGGTCCATTCTATATGCAAACAGAACTAATTTCTAAATACCTGCAGTTTGTCAGAGGTCTTTAAACTTCCTATCCATCTTTCTACAGCCTTACTGTGATCATAATTTCTCTAGATAAACTCACTTGGTATGAGAAACTATGTAGCTACTTAAAAAATATTTGTCCCACAAATGATACATGAATGCATTCTTCTTTCCATAAAAAGCAAATAGATCCCCATCCCTATTCCCACTCACCTTCCTCCCTTCCCAAGTGTAACCACTGTTTCCTTTTGGTATCTGTTATTCCGTACTTTTTCTCTTCCTTTACACATGCATATATGTATCCAGAGAAAATACATGATGAAGCATCTGTTTTTCTTTTGTTTTAAACAAGTGTTGTTACACTAAGTGAAACATCCTGCAACTTACTTTTTTCACTCAACAACATGTCCAGGAGAACTTTCCCTGATCTGGCTCATTCATTTTAACCTCCCTTTACTGTTCTGTTCTTACTGTTCACCACTTATATACTGATGGACAGATTGTTTCCAATTCCAAACAAGGCTTTCTGCACATGTTTGTATATCCCCTTTAAGCATATGTGTAAATTCTTCATGTATTCTTAGGGTAGATATTGAGAAGTGGAATCGCTAGGTTGAAAATTATATACTCTAAAATTTGACTAGTTAATGGCAAATTGGCCTCCCAAATAAGATGAACACTTTTTCACACTTCAGTCTTTTGCCCAACTCCTCGGAGTCAATTAAATAGGGAAAGGTTTGCAGAGGCTAGTGATGGTGGTCTAGAGTAGACCAGTGCTTCTTAAACTTTAATATGCAGACTAATTACCTGAGGGTTTTGTTAAAATGCAAATTATGATGCAGTTTGAAATGGGGTCTAAGATTTTGCATTACTTAAAAGCTCCCAGGTAAAACTGACACTGCTAATCAGGGACCACACTTTTGAGTAGCAGAAATCTAGAGAACAGATCTCATTCCACCTTGTTTTTACATAATACCGAAAGCTACAGTTTTTATGGGGGGGGTGTGTCTGTGCCTCAACATGTGGACACAAACATGTTTCCAGAGAAAGCTATGTTTCTCCATAGTATTTAAACTCTGGCCCTAGAAGCCTAGACCTTTAAGTCCTGTGAACACGCATGGCAAAATGTTGATGGTTATTGAAACTGGGTGATGGATGCATATAGGTTCTTTGTACTGTTCTCCCTACTTTCATGCAGAGCATTTTGTAGACATGCTCATAATATAAACTTTAAAATAAAAGAAAGATCCTTTGAAAATTGAGTTGCTCCTAAGAATTTTCACCTTGTTACATGCTACTATGCCTTTCCTAGATTTCCTCTGGTAGGTGATTGGAAAATATTTTGTGTTAATCAGTAGTACATTTTGAGTCATGTGAGTTTTAATTTTGATATATCCAAGTATTTTTAGAAGTTTAAAAATAAGTGCAAAAAGAGCTTTGTTGTGTACTTACCTACCTTAGCAGTTGCAGTTGGATCCTCCTCAGCCTTCCTCATTAGAGAGGATGCCATGAAATATGACTGACACCATGATCACAGCATGGTAGTGTGTGTGTGTGTGTGTGTGTGTGTGTGTGTGTGTGTGTGTGAGAGAGAGAGAGAGAGAGAGAGAGAGAGAGAGAGAGAGAGAAAGATAGCATGGCAGCACTGGAGGTACTTTGAGATCCTCGAGGGTCAGAATGCTCATGTGCTGGTTTATTGGCGGTTACCTGGAACACTGTTGGCAGGATTTTGAGGTATTTTTTAGGATTCAGCAGAAAAAAGCTCTGTGAGTCATTAGCAATGTCTGTCAAGGTGTGCTGGATTGGAGAATGATAGCACAGATGCTGTCTGTGGTTAGTTGACGATGGCTCAGTGAAAGCACTTGTTTTATAGTTGAGAAAACAAGGCTCATAGAATTTCAGTGATCTTGAACTCATACGTTAGTAGAAGAGGCTCCTAATAGGTTCATGATTAGTAGAAGAGCAGGTACTATAATCACTAAGCCTCCTGATTCCTAGTCTAGTTCCCTTCCTGCCATTCCATCCTGATAATGGGAATCTAATTATGCTGAAGGGTATTTGCTTGTTGAAACAGCTTGGTAGAGTTGAAGGAGCCATTCACCTTTTAACTGGGTGATGTTGGGCAAATTGGTTAATCCTAAGGAGGAGTGTGGTTTCTTCTTATGGAGGTATCTGTCTTTTTACTTGAGCCACCAGGAAGCTTAGAGCTGAACTTGTACTTCTGATTCAACTCTCTGGTCCCCCTTGGCCTGCATAATTGTATTCTAATCCTCCTTTCTCCCCCAGTCTGCCTCTGTCTTCATCTCCTAATCTGATTCCATGTTTTCTTGCTCTGTTTTATTTGTTTCATTTTTATTTCTCTGTTTTATTGTATGTCTTTACCATGAGCTGCCTCAAATATTTGTGAAACAGATGGTATATGGATAAAAGACATTGGAATGTTTGAAAAAGTTGTTATTGACAAGGCTGATGAAGATGAAAATAGTGTCCTAGTTCTGAGAAAATGTTGGTGTCTGTGGTATCTGATCTCTTTCTCTCCCTGGTCGTCTTGTCTCCCTAATGGATCCATCTTGGTCACTTCCACCCCTCTTTCTCTCTCTGTGGCTTTGGCTGCATCCCAAGCACGTGTGTTTCCAACTCTGTCTCCACTCTCACCTGAATTTACAGACACATGCCCATATTTTTGACTTCCCTCTTACCAGATGGCTCCATCTGAATGTCCCACAGGTCCCTCAGCTCAGCATGTTCCAAGTGAAGCGCTCATCTCCAAAAACCCCCAGACCTGCCTCTGCCTGGATTCCAGTGGCACCACCATCTACCCCATTGCTCCAATCAGTCACCTGTGCTCACTTTTTACTTTTTACATTCCATAATCCACCACATCGAATCAGCATCTGAGACCTGTGACTTTACATTTTTACCCAATTTTTGGGTCTCTTTGCTCTACTCCATCTTTCCTATCTCCTTCCTCTCTTGTTCCCCCACTCCAGCCCATCCTTTGTCCTGAAGTCAAAGGTCTGCATTTCTCTTCAGGCTAAGGTTCAAGTTACTTAGGCCCTTCATACACTTGCCTTTGCTAATAAGCTTACTAGTCTTATGTTTTGCCATTCCCAAACCTTGCCCAGAATGACCTTTTCTTTCCCCTTCCTTTAGTGCACTCCAGTCTGCATTTTAAGACTTGGCTCTTCTCCCTTTCTCGGACATCTTCAGGCTTCTTGCTTCTCAATGTCCTCTACACATTTCTATTGTAGATCTTACCACTCTGTGACATATTGTCCCATTTGATTGGGTGCTGTTTGAGGGTCTGGGTTGTGGCTTTTGAGTCTGTATCTCTTATGTTCAGCACTACATACATGACACATATGGTGAGTGTTCATCAAAACGTTTGCTGAAGGGATGCCTGGGTGGCTCAGTCGGTTAAGCGTCTGACTCTTGATTTCGGCTCAGGTCATAATCTCAGGGTGGTGAGATGGAGCCCCACAATGGGCTCCATGCTCAGTGTGGAGCTTGCTTAAGATTCTCTCTCCCCTTCTGCCCCTACCTCCCTAAAAATAAAATAAGAAATGAAATAAAAATAAAAAACAATGTTTGCTGAATGAAGACATTATATTCTTGGAACTCTTTTGAAGAACAACACTAGTGATAGTAGTCACATCAACAGCAATTACTGCCATCATTTACTGAGCTCTTACCTGCCAGGTACTGTTCTAAATGCACTATCTTTGGTGGTCAATACTCTTACGATCCTTACTTTATAAATAAAGAAACAGTCATAGAGCTTAAGTAACTTGTTAGAGTTTACCCAGACGTAAGTGGTGGAGCCAAGAGTTGAACCTAGGTTCCCTCTTGATCATCATGTATACTATGAGACTTACTTATTTATCTGTGGGAAGGCAGGGCTTTACCCAGGAGTTATAATTTGAAGTCACTTCTACTTTCTTAGTCTGTGATTTTGCAGTAGTGTAGGAAAACAAGATGACATCTGAGACTTAGTGAATGACACCGATATCTTGTGAGCCCTGTCTAACAGTCTCCTTGCTTCCCTCCCTTCTGTTCTGGACTCTCC
This sequence comes from Callorhinus ursinus, assembly GCF_003265705.2. Lineage (NCBI taxonomy): Eukaryota > Metazoa > Chordata > Mammalia > Carnivora > Otariidae > Callorhinus > Callorhinus ursinus. The sequence goes on from NW_027397063.1 coordinate 71,699,131, forward strand.
TCAGCTGTGTGAACTGGAATAAGGATGCGGCCACAATTCTTGCTCTTCTAGAAAGCACACATTCTGGAGCACCTCCAGAAAATTGTGTTCAGCACTGTATTAAGGAGAGGTGGAGAGTGGCAGGCAGCCCTCACCCCAGCGTATCAAAAGAGATTTGTTTCTCCCCTTAATCAGCAAACTCAGGACTTCTGGAAGAGAGGGCCAAAAGTGAGAAGTCTGAGATAATGAATGGAGCTGGACAAGTATTTGCTTTTGTCAGATCACTTACACAAGTGTGCTCAACACATTAAAAGTATGACAAAGGGCTTTTAGAGCATTTGTTTTTAGAGTATTCAGACTGCAAGAAATTAAGATTGAGCTAACTCATGGCCATGATATGAAAAAAATTCTAAGTGTTTAAGCCTAAGAAGTTACATTAAGAAATTAAAACAAGAAAGAGAATGGCATGAAATGAAGTGATAGAAGGAATTGTAAGGAACTGTAGGGTTAAGGCCACTTGCTCATTTATCCATTTGTGATGATGTTTCTTTCTACCTTATAAATAAAGCCCCTCATTGGTTTCCCTAACTTGGCTTTTATGTTGGGAATTTAAACTTACCTCAAGTCTGGGTTTTTTTTTTTAATTAATTGATTTTAGACATTAAACACTAAATTTCTTTTAGTGTTCAGTGCGTGCGTGAGCATGGGGGTGGGCGGGGCAGGGGAGAGGGAGAGAGAGAATCTTAAGCAGGCTCCATGTCCAGCACGGAACCCAATGTGGGGTTCCATCTCACAACCCCCCTGAGGTCATGACCTGAGCCAAAATCAAGAGTCAGGCGTTTAACCAACTGAGCCACCCAGGTGCCCCTAACACTAAATTTTAAAGCTATATATTTGGGGAGGGGCGCCTGGGTGGCTCAGTTGGTTAGGCAACTGCCTTCGGCTCAGGTCATGATCCCAGGGTCCTGGGATCGAGCCCCGCATCGGGCTCCCTGCTCGGCGGGAAGCCTGCTTCTCCCTCTCCCACTTCCCCTGCTTGTGTTCCCTCTCTCTCTGTCTTTCTCTGTCTCTCTCTCTCTGTCAATTAAATAAATAAAAAAAAATCTTTAAAAAAAAAAAGCTATATATTTGGGGAAATTGTCTACTTAAAAAACTTACCTATTTCTTCATTTTGTTTCCATTGGAATATGTAATCTGGACTTGAAGTTTATATATGAGCGATTTATATTCCTTTAGTATTTAGGCTTTTTAAAACACTTAAAAATCTAGTATTTTATCTTAGCCAAACACTCAAGTACTGTAGTTTAGGTGTTATAATAGTGATTGTTCCCTCTTACAGAGAAAGAAGACTGATCTGTTTTACTAATCAGCACACAGAGCAGTTAAGTGGCTCAGTTATAGGAGCTGGGACAGTATCTGGGAGGTATAAAGATTTGGCCAGCTGTCTTTTTGCAGTTTGCATGCTCCCCACTCAGTGAAGGGATTTGCAGGTATATTGACATGGTTTGGTTGGCCTACTGGGTGACAGTCACATGTTTTGTGGCTCTTGGGACCCTGGTTGGTACTGTAATGGAGTCTGCAGGGCTCCCTCAGGCACTTCTTTATTCTCTGGCTGGCACCATTTAAATCCTGGAACTTGTGAAGCAGGAATGAGGTCTTCTGCCCATTTGTTAAGAGATGGCCCTGCCAGTGACATTATTGAGAGCAGACATTTGGAAGGATAAAAGAAAAGGAAAGAAAGGGAAATGTAGGGATTATTTGATGGTGACGACAGTACAGTACACTGTATACAATAGATGGAGTACTAAAGTGCTTATCTTTTTTTTAAAGAGTCTGTTTATTTGAGAGAGAGCGAGCATGCACAGGCGAGGGGGAGAGGCAGAGGGAGAGGGAGAAGCATACTCCCCACTAAGCAGGGAGCCCAATGCAGGGCTCAATCCCAGAACCCTGGGATTATGACCTGAGCTGAAGGCACATGCTTAACCTACTGAGCCACCCAAGTGCCCCTAAACTGCTTATCTTTAAAGGGAAGATGAGAATCTTTCAGGGGCAGAAGCATGGGGAACAGATACTTGCAAAAGGATGAATTTGAGGGGGCTGGGGGGATGGGTTAGCCTGGTGGTAGATATTAAAGAGAACACGTATTGAATGGACCACTGGGTGTTATACGCAAACAATGAATCATAGAACACTACATCAAAAACTAACGATGTAATGTATGGTGATTAACATAACATAAAATAAAATTTAAAAAAATGAATTTGAAATCTTTCAGATATTGTGTAGTTCTCTCTTACACAAATGGAATGTATACACTGAATAAAACTTAGAGTGGAGAAAAATAAAACAATATTCATTATTTAGCATACATTTTTGAATATCTGCTATGGGCCAAGCATTATTGTAGGCAGTTGGGATATAACAGTGAACAAAACAGATAAAAATCACTGTCCTCATAGAGCAAACAATTTGGGAAGGCAGAAAATACATAAAATGTATGACTTCAAACCTTTTTGTTCCAAGTAGTAGAAACAGAATCCATCTAGTTTAAGCAAAAGGAATTGCTGGGGGTGGGGGGGTTCTGACTGGCTCTCTTTGGGACAGATATCTATTCTGCATCAATCCGTTTTGGCACCAAGGACAGGGTTCCAGGATATAAACATTGCCTCCAAGAGCTCACTCTGGAGATGAAGAGGCAGTTCCTGAGGGTGTGGGGTGCAGTGTGAACTACAGAGAGTCTCAAAAATGTGTCTATTAAAGGCTCTCTACTTTTCCAGTTCCATTGTTTTCTTTCATTACTGAGAATGAGTCTTGCAGTGCAAATAAGCTCATAGGATTTGAAATGTTCCATCTTAAAAACTCCAAGTATAAGAGGTTTTTGCAAAGTGGGGAGTTGACTTCCTTTAGCAAATGTTTTACTAGTTTTGGGTAGTAGTCTTTTTATTTATTTTTTAAAGATTTTATTTATTTATTAGAGAGAATGAGAGAGAGAGAGAGAGAGAGAGCATGAGAGGGGGGAGGGTCAGAGGGAGAAGCAGACTCTTCGCCAAGCAGGGAGCCCGATGTGGGACTCGATCCCGGGACTCCGGGATCATGACCTGAGCGGAAGGCAGTTGCTTAACCAACTGAGCCACCCAGGCGCCCCTGGGTAGTAGCCTTTTTTTAAAATGAACTTCTCACCTTCCTGCTTCTTAAACAGAGTAGAGTGCACATATTTCAATTCTGATACAGTGATTACCTTAGGCTCTTTTCAAGCTTTATAAACCTGTTTTTCCCTATTCTAAATGGTCTCAGGCTTCTTGCTCTTTAATTTCTGTGGCTGTTTCTTGGATTTTGAAAAGCTTTTCTACCATGTCATCTGTTACGTCTTTCTCAGCTGCTCTGTGACTACCTATAGGAGCTCCTTCTCTCCTCTCATAATGTAAAGTTACTGCTAATTAAGCCACTTCCCACTTGAGTGTCACAGGTGCTGTGGGAAACGTGGTTAGACTTCAGGGTGAGTCTTGAGTCTGCTAATATGGCAGATTATACAAACAAACAACTTAAACTTCTCAGAGTCTTCTCTTTCTAATCTATAATGTTGGGATAAAGGTACTTTATCAGGTCTTAACCAAAGGAGCAAATGAAAGTTTACCAAAGTATTCTGCAATGTATTAAAAAATCTAAAATATAAACCACTGTTACTGCTGCCACCAACGTGATGGTCTCTGTTCTCTGGTTTTGCCTCTCCTGCCACATCCCATTTTCCCTGGGAGAACCAGAGAGTTTCCTGTAGATCACTAGACACGTTCCCTGGGGTTGATCAGTCCTGAATCCTAACTCTGCGGTTGTACTCCTGCAGACCAGAGATACAGGCTTCATTGTCTGATGTCAATTATACACCCACCACCACATCCCTTCTTAGAGACATGGATTTTCTTGGCATTTGAGCTTAAGAGGGAGACAGTCTTGCTCTTCTACTCACCGAGGGATGTGGAGAAGGGACTCGTTTCCCTTCTGGGGGTAGCTGGACCTTCCCTGGTTTGTGTGGGCCTTTGGTCCTCAGCAGCTGACCTGTGGAAAGAAAAACTGTAGTGACTGGTGCTATAAGCAGTTAGCACCATGTTGGAGATAAACTATGAGAAGATGGTTCATTCATCCTTATTTTGTGATTTTTGCCTAATAGGTAGTAAGCATGGCAGAGACATAGTCCTCTTGGCTCGTGTGGTTTTGTGACTGAGATGAAATCATTGCTGATCTTTGAGGCTGTGGTTTCTCTATCTGTAAAATGGACTTGAGAGCAAATCAAGGAATGGCTTTAAAACTGAATACCGTTGGGGCGCCTGAGTGGTACAGTCGGTTAAGCATCCAACTCTTGGTTTTGGCTCAGGGTCATGATCTCAGGGTTGTGAGATCAAGCCCAGCATCAGGCTCTGCACTTACTGGGGAGTCGGCTTAAGAGTCTCTTCTCTCCCTCTCCCTCTGCCCCTCCCTGCTGCGCCCTCTCTCTCTCAAAAACAAAAACAAAACAAAAAACGGAATACCCTTGTTTGATCATGGCTTCACTATTTAAGAGTTACAGGTTCTTAGCAATGTTTGCTGTCTCCTTATAACTTTATTTCTGTGGATTCAATCTTTTATAAAGATGCTTATTGATCTAGCAAAAGCTTCAGAGTGAAAGTGTGATGCTCTACCACTAGGGGGCATTGCTGCCTTAGTCACATGATCTGAACCTACAAATAGCTGAATTTGAAGCTCCTCCCTTCAATCTTCCACTTAAAATTTGTAGTAGTTTTTATGTATGTTAAATATATACAATAAATACAAAATACAAAGTACAAAATGTAATAAATAACTGTATTTAAATTAATATGAAATGATCTTTTAAAAAATATTTAAATTGGGCACCTGGGTGGCTCAGTCATTAAGCGTCTGCCTTCAGCTCAGGTCATGATCCCAGGGTCCTGGGACCAAGTCCCACATAGGGCTCCCTGCTCAGTGGGAAGCCTGTTTCTCCCTCTCCCACTCCCCCGCTTGTGTTCCTGCTCTTGCTGTGTCTCTATCAAATAAATAAATTTTAAAAATCTTTAAAAAAATATTTAAATTAACTTCAGATATAAATATTTATCATACAGTTCTTTGTCATGGTGTTCACCCAGTTAACCTGAATCCTGGAGTAAACAATCTGTCTCACAGGTTTGTGGTTTGTCATCAGCCTTTAGATTAGCTCAGGGTCGTAGCACCTCTAACTACTTATCTAGTCACCTAGATTTCTTCTCCCTGCTTCATTTATGGGAATGCTGTGTGTCTGGCCTAGGATGCTTTAATTAATTATGGAGATATTTTGGGGAAAGTTCCAACTTTATTTCTTTTTAGGCAGAAGGTGTAAAGAGCTAAATAAATGTTTATATAGTGTCATGATGTTACTAAGAATATAGACCCGCTTTTGTCTCTTTTCCCTGCATCATAAGGAAGTCCTTTTTCTATCACCTAAGAAGATGAAGTAGCCCCTTTTTGTTTTTCTTAAGTCACAGCATACTGTTTTTCTTTTTCATAGAGTGACAAAGTTATCATAAGAACTGAGGATCTGACATTTGCCCACATTTCAGATTATATTTTTTAGGATAAATTCCTAGAAGTGGAATTATTGAGTCTAAAGAGCATAAATATTAGGACACCTGCTAATTATCGCTAAATTGCTCTCCAGAAAGGTTGTACTAATGTATAGTCTGCCAGCAATCTATTAAAGTATTTTTTTCACTGTATACACTCCAGAATTGGATTCCTCCTTTTTGTAGCCTTCTTTTAAAAAATATTTTAGAACTATAAACACTTTCTTCCTTTTTTTTAATATAAACACTTTTTTCTAGGTAGAAGATCTGTTGATCAGTATTTCCTAAAATGTATTACTAAGCTAATGTGATATTAAAAAATGGTTCAGTGGTCCAATAAATTTTTAAAATGTTTTTTGTAGATTTATGAAGCACACATATATATTAAGGCTCTGAGAAATCCTGTAGTAAACGAATCTGTTTAACGTGGTGTTTCCCAATTTTGTCTAATTACAGAATCCTCTTTTAAGAGTAACATCTGGTCATATCTCATGAAAACAGGATTGTATTTTAGAAAGTGGTGATAGTTGTTCCCGAAGCTTTTAGGAACCACCACAGTATTAAAAGGATTTCTTCTCAACTTAAGTTGTATTCGCCTTTGATCTTCATTCTGGAGGTTAGAACCTGGAGTAGCTTGATCAAGTACAGGAAAACGTATTAAGATACATACACAGAGCATGAGCTTGTCGGGCCGGCTGAAGAAACAGACTCCAGGTTGAGCTTCCAGGAATTCTACAGAACTGGTCAGCCCGGGGAGCTGCTGCTTCCGCCACCATCAGGAAGCTTCCGTCAGAGCTGCCTCTGCCAAAATGAGAACCACTGAGTCCACATTTGTGCGTCCCTGCCCTACCAAAAAGAAGGGTTGGGGAGTGTGGTGTTTGGGATCCTATTTTAGGAAGGAGGGATTTTACGGTATGGTGAACTATCAAATATGGAGAGAATGTTTAAAAGACTTTTGGCAGCCACTGTTGGCAGAAATCCAAGAGGACAGAGTTGTGTAATGTGAACACCTCTGGATGTAGGTCAGAAAATTGGAGTGTAACTCTGGCCTAGCCACTTAGCAGCAACATGACCTTGGGCAAATCCATTTTCAGACTTCTGCATTCTCATCTCTAAAGAGGGGATAATAATTTTTGCTTACCCAACTCACGGGCTTGAAGTAAAGATAAAATAAGAGTAACAAGTGTGAATTTACCTGAGAAACTATAACGTATGAAATAAGTGAAAGGTGTTTTTTCACACCCCAGATATTTCTCTGGACCAGGGGTTGGCAAACTTTATATGTAGAGGGCCAGATCGTAAATATTTTTGTCTTTGTAAGCCTTATAGTCTTTTTCTTACCTACTTAACTCTACAAAAGGAGCCATAGACAATATGTAAGTGAATGAGTGTGGCTGTGTTCCAATAAAATGTTATTTATGGACATGAAATTTGAATTTCATGTAATTTTCACTTGTGGAATAGTATTCTTCTTTTGACTTTTTTCAACCGTTTTTAAAAAGTGAAAACCATTCTTAGATTGCAGGCTTTACAAAAAGCAGGTGGCAGGCTGGACTTGGCCTATGGTCCATACTTTGCTAACTCCTGTTCTATAACATGATGCTGAAAATATTTTAAAATGTAGAGTTGTTTTGCCTTAATGTAGTAGCAAATACATTTGGAGCTTTTTCTGATATTGTCTAAATAGAAAGTGTACTATCTTTATTGCTCCCTAGATTGGATTTGATAGTAGCTGCCTCTTTGATAGTAGAATTAAATTAATTCAGCCGGCATGTATGGAAATGGGGGTACATTTAGGTAAGAATATTCTGTGAAGGGACGCCTGGGTAGCTCAGTTGGTTAAATGTCCCACTCTTGGTTTTGGCTTAGGTCATGATCTCAGGGTCCTGGGATGGAGGCCCCTTTCCCCCACTCAGGTACGCTTGCTTGCCCGCCCCCTACCTCTCAAATAAATAAATAAAATCTTTAAAAAAAATAGGGGTGCCTGGGTGACTCAGTTGGTTAAGTGTCTGCCTTCGGCTCAGGTCATGATCCCAGGGTCCTGGGATTGTGCCCCACATCAGACTTCTTGCTCAGCGGAGAGTCTGCTTCTCCCCCTGGCTTGTGTGCTCTCTCGCTCACTCTCTCTCTCAAATAAATAAATTTTAAAAATATTTAAAAATAATATTCTGTGAAAGTTGGGTTTGCTACCCAGCCATTAGGCTCTTAGAACCTCCACATTTTCTCTCCTTCTGTGCTTTTGGTTTTGGGAAAGCGATGGGGCAATCAGGTACTTCTTTTATGGAAAAATGCTAAAGTTGCATTTAGTGCCATTCCCCTTTCATGCCCACAATTCATGCCCCTCAAACTCACCCATTCCTTCTTTTAGAATGTTCTGTATTTGGACAAGAAGTTCTCCCCCAAAAGCCTGATTGTCACTGTAGTCTCATTGTCCCTATTGGAAAACCAGAACCAGAGTGTTTCCCTCCCTGGTCCCCAAGTCCTATAGAACTTCCTTCAGTCAACAAAAGCCCAAGATCCTTTTTAAATAAATCAACTACAGTAAAAATGTATACTGTAGAGCAATTACAGTGGTATGCTTCTGTACTAGCTTGGTTTAAAAATTCTGGGTCACCTAAGCACTTTTCCATGCTTCCTTTTATTTAAATGAAACTTTCTCAGTTTTTCTTTTTTCCTTCTGGGTGCAAGCAGAGAGTCAGGGGTGGTGTAGATCTATTGAAATCTAGAAATGGAGAGTGGAGAGATGGGGGTAACTGGGAAGGTGGGGGGTGGGGAGATATGGGAGCAAGAAGGGAAAGGGGCAGTCAGAGATTGAAGATGGGAGAGGACGTGCCTGCCTTCCTGTTGTACCTGCTACTTGGTGAAGCATGCAAAGCTGCAGGCCATCTTTGGAGAAGGACAGTGCATCTTATGTGCATATGTGTGTTTATATGAACTTCACTTTCTTAGCTGCTGCCATATAGGCTAACTCTGGGATTTACTGATTCAAAGAAACTATATTTAATTTTGCTTTGCCTGTATCCCTTTTATTTGGGCTTTACTAAATATAGCTGGATGGAAGGGAAGGAAGGAGAAAACAGTGTGTAGAGCAGAAGTTAAAACACGCCAGAGCTTTGGCAGCTTTGGGACAGAAAAATAAAACTTTAAACCTGCTTTCTATTTTGAGGCCATCACAAGATGTTTTGTGCTTACGTTCATTCCTAAGTCATAAACAGGGGTAGGAGGGGTTGGGGATTAAGTAAGTTATCTCTTGAAAAATATTAATTTGAAACTGAGTTAAAATTAGCAAAGGGAAGAAAGGGGAGGAATAAAACATTGGATTCAGCCTGTTTGGAAGCAAAATAATAAACACCTCACGGGGGTAGAAGAGGCATGCAAATTTCCTTCCAGTCTTTGGCTTCTGCTCCTGCACAGAGCCCCATTGTCTCCAAGTGGGGGGCAAGGCTGAGTGCTGGGAGAGCTAACTTGGCCAGTAAGGCCTGTCCGTGAATTTTGACACAGGTCAACCTCTTCTTGAGGCTGGGATCTTAGAGTCAACATGATTTCTGAATAATAGGCACTAGCTGTCATACCACGAACTGGTTTATCGTAATATAATTATCTCATAGTAGATGTGGTAATAGCCTATTTTTAGGCATTTCTATACTGGGAATCCTGCGTGGTGAGGATGGTCTCTAGGAAAGCATTCTCTGGTCCCATGAAACAAGGCCCCATTGGGAGATGAGACTTCCCTTCCTGGAAACCTGTTTGCTTTGCAGATACATCTCTCCCCCTCTGCCGAGGCCTTTCAGTATTGCTGAATAGTGGTAGGAATGTTTACCCTAGGCTTTGGCCTGGGGCTTCCCCCTCAGGTGCCACTTGCCCCTTAGGGTGTATTTGTGGGTCTACTCTAAATAGCCAGACTCTCTTCTGACTTGTGCAGGTGCAAACATGTATGCAGGAGAAGCTGTGAACCTGTGTGCAGAAGCCTTAGCCAGTCACCTCCATACCCAGGAGTCCACTTTGTACTTAGACCATCTTTAAAGATTTTATTTATTTTTATTTTGAGAGAGAGCAAGAGAGCGAGCATGAGCAGGAGGAAGGGCAGAGGGAGAGGAAGAAGCAGACTCCGCTGCTGAGCAGGGAGCCCAACATGGGGTTCGATCCCAGGATCCTGGGACCATGACCTGAGCCAAAGGCAGATGCTTAGCCAACTAAGCCACCCAGGTGCCCCTATACTTAGACCATCTTTAATCGGCCTTCTTCAAACATAGCCCTAGTGATGTCACACTCCTACTCAAAAATCTTCCATAACTATATAGATAGGGAAAAGACTGGAAGGGAGTGTGCCAAAATATTTATGGCTTTCTCCTGATAACTTTTTTTTTTACTTTATGATTTTTAGACTTTTCCAATTATTTTTACAATAAATGTATGATACTGTTTTTTGAGAAAAATATTTTTGTAATGATAAAGAGTACCATTTAAAAATCTTTACTGGCTCCCAGCTGCTGATTATAAACACCCCCCCGCCCCAGCATTCAGGGTCTTCGTGATATTGCTCCAGCCTGTCCAACCTTACCTCCTCTCTCTCGGTCCTACCCTCCAGGTTACAAGCAAAACAGAGCTACTCATGTTGCCAAGTACATTTGGTGCTTTGTCTTTGCTTGTGCTCCTCTCTACCTGTTAGTTTTCCATTCTTCAAACTGGTTTTACTTTCTTTAGAGAGTATTTTTATCATGTAATCCTTGTAAAAGACTTGGAAATAGAAGAACACAGATAACAAAATCCTTGATCCCACTTCCTAGAGATAACCTCTGTTAACACTTTGATATATGTGACTTTTAGAAATATTTTTGAGCTCTGCAGCTAAGCATGGTCAAGCGCATCTTGGCTGTCTGTTACAGACTTTGTATTCTAACTTGTGTTGTTATTCATACCTGTTTCCTCTCCATTCTGGAGTTTGAGTTCCTTGACTGCAGGTGTAGCTACAAGAGTAACTTTTCATCTTTGCATCCTCCACAGGTTTTGAGCACAGTGACCTTCACATAATAATCCGTCTAAAGTCATCTAATAAATCAAATGAGAGATCTAACACAAGCATGGTAGCTTAGCACAAACCATAGCAACAAACACAGATGTAATGGTTACATTATGAATATAAGGCTGAATATATTCATAAATAGTCACAGTAAAAATACAAAAAAAAAAAAACAAAACGTAATATTGGAGGTATATCTGGAATGGTTAAATGACTAGGGCCCTACTAAGGTAGGACCATTTGGGTACATTACATGAAAGAGATTCACCTTTGAAGGAAGGAAAAGCTTATTTGAGGCTTCTGTATAGACCGTAGGCTCTCAACCCTGGCCCACTTTGGAATTACTGGGGAGCCTTTTAAAAATATCAGTGCCTGGGCTCAATCCCAGACTATTAAATTAGAGTCTTGGGTGGTGGGGGAAGGGGCTTAGCTGTTTGAAAACGCTGTGCAGGTGATTCTAGAGTGCATCCAGGAATGAGAACCACAGTCTAGGCAGAGAAATCTTCCTTAAAAAAAAAAAAATAAATGTCTTGCTGTGACATTGTTAGAGAAGCCAGGAGGTTATCGTCTTGAGGGTGGGAGAGTTCTGGTGGTGTGAGAAGATTTGGTACGGATTGTTCTGTATTATGTGTACTTTAAAGCATCTGGATAAAATTCATCTGTTAGCTTTTATGAAGATAATAGCCTTTGTGCATCTCAGATGGCCCAGACTCTTTCCCCCTCCCGAAGGCTGCGTTCTCCTAGAGCCATAACTGAAATAGAATATGGCCCACATGAGTTATGTTATCATGTTCACCTCTATTATTATATGAAAGGTTCTTCCAGGAATTTGTCCCCTATTCAAATACTATCAAAATCATGTGTACTCTCAGACATGATATTTCCCACCTTTTTGTCTCTTTTTCTCATGTTAAAACCTCATACTACCTACCTGCCCCCCAACAAAATAAAACAGACCACCAGGCAGTTTTTCTTCATGCAAGCTTTTCTTTTTTTTTTTTTTTACCTAGAATTTTTTAAATTTTTTATTGTTATGTTAATCACCATACATTACATCATTAGTTTTTGATGTAGTGTTCCATGATTCATTGTTTGCGTATAACACCCAGTGCTCCATGCAGAATGTGCCCTCTTTAATACCCATCACCAGGCTAACCCATCCCCCCACCCCCCTCCCCTCTAGAACCCTGTTTGTTTTTCAGAGTCCATCGTCTCTCATGGTTCGTCTCCCCCTCTGATTTACTCCCCTTCATTCTTCCCCTCCTGCTATCTTCTTCTTTTTTTTTTCTTAACATATATTGCATTATTTGTTTCAGAGGTACAGATCTGTGATTCAACAGTCTTGCACAATTCACAGCACTTGCCATAGCACATACCCTCCCCACTGTCTATCACCCAGCCACCCCATCCCTCCCACCCCCCACCACTCCAGCAACCCTCAGTTTGTTTCCTGAGATTAAGAATTCCTCATATCAGTGAGGTCATATGATACATGTCTTTCTCTGATTGACTTATTTCACTCAGCATAACACCCTCCAGTTCCATCCACGTCATTGCAAATGGCAAGATCTCATTCCTTTTGATGGCTGCATAATATTCCATTGTGTATATATACCACATCTTCTTTATCCATTCATCTGTCGATGGACATCTTGGCTCTTTCCACAGTTTGGCTATTGTGGACATTGCTGCTATAAACATTGGGGTACATGTACCCCTTCAGATCCCTACATTGTATCTTTGTGGTAAATACCCAGTAGTCATGCAAGCTTTTCTAAAACCACAAAGTAGGGTGGAAAATCTATTGCAGCTTATCATATGGAAAGGGAAATCTCAGTCCCTTGCTCTAGCTATCAAGTCACCATGCACCCTAGAATAACACTTTCCACTGTGTGTCTCCTTGGATTTAATACAGGAAATGTTATTTTGCTAAGTTGTGCTTTCATGTTCTGAAACATCCTTGCATGTTGTCATACAGTAGTGTTTAAATCCAAACCAAAGTGATTTTGTTGCAATGGAAATATTTCAATTAATGTTTATAGTTGGAACATATAAACAAAACTTGGGTTGAAATTAGTTGATTAATCATTGCATTCCTGGGTACAGGAAGAGTTTTGTTAAACTCTATCAAGGGAAGAATTAATGTCTCTGTCTGTGAGGTCCTCTCAGGCAACTTTTCATTGGGAAAGCCTGGGTTTTAATGTTGCTTGGTACAGGATATTTCTCTTTTGGCAAAAGCAGAACGACCAATACCACCAAGTAAAATGTGCCAGCACTTGGAATGGGGATGAGTACATCACACTTCTATCAGTAAAGCTGCAGTTCTTATTCCCTGAAATTCACGCACACACACGCACACGCACACACACACACACACCTCCCAGTAAATGCGGTAGTAAGGTATTGAGCCACCGGGCCAACATCCCAGAGTGATACCTGCCATGTCTCTTTTCTTCTTTCTCTTTATTTCCCCTGATCATCAACTCTGTCATGTTTAGTTCTCTAAACCAATGAATCACCAACTCTTCCTTCACAGATTCTTCCTGCACACGTACACCTCTTTTTTTGTGTGTCCAGGAATAAACTTCACATATTCTCACTCAAGTCACCTTTTATGCATTCATATCCTTTAGTAGGAGTCCTAGGACCATATTTTTGGGAATACCAGTCTAAGCATGCGTCATCAAAAAGAAATAATTATGGCCAAATGGGAGATATTTTCCAAGGCTTTTAGGATATGATAGGATCATATCAAAATGTCTGGAGAAAAATTTTACGCATTTAAATCTTTCCTTGTTCCAAAAAAGCATTTGACCTAAAGGACAAAAATTCTTGAAATACAAGGAAAAAAACAAATGAAGAAAACAAAAGGAAAATTAAGGTAGAATGCTAAAGTGAAGACAGAGGGAAAGTTTGGTCAGAGAAAGGTATATGATAATATGCCACATGGTTATAAAAGCTGGGCCACAAATTCGACTCTGAGCTTTCTTTTTTTTTTTTTAAATAAGGTGGGTAATTAAACCCAGGAAATTTTATTTTTTTAATTTTTTTATTAACGTATAATGTATTATTTATTTCTCGACTCTGAGCTAACAGGAAAGCAAAAAGAAATGACTGATTCTCTCCCCAAAGTAGGGGAGTGAGGAGGAGCCCCTTGCTGGGGCATCTTGTTCCCTAGATGAGTGTCAGGTACCACGAATACCCTCACAGGATGACAGTTCCTGCCTTGGTTGGGGGTGGGGGAAGCAAACCCCTAAACAGTTTTAAAATGGTGTGAGAGTGGAGTAAGAATGTCCAGAAAAATGGACAAAATCTACAGAGGCAGAAAGCAGACTGGTAGTTTCCAGGGGCTGGAGAAGGGAGGTGGGGAGTGACTGCTGATAGGTACAGGGGTTTCTTTTGAGGGCGATGGTAGTGTTCTAAAGTGAGATAGTGGTAATATTTCATAACCTTGTGGGTATACTAAAAACCACATTAAATGGGTGAATTTTGTGGTATGTGAATTATATCATTATAAAGCTGTTTTTAAAAATTTGAAAATTGTAATTATGAAAGATCATAAAATAATATACAGGAAAGAAATCAGCTCATGAGTCTGAAGATTCACATCTTCCACAAGATGTACACTTCTAAGGGACAGTGTCACAGCTGAGGTACTGCTTTAAGGGGAGTTGGTCATACTGGGTAGAAATTGGACCATGCAATCTCTTAGTTTCTTTCTATTGTGAACATTCAGTTTTTGACCAATTGTAAAAAGACAATTAGGTCATGAGACAATTGGGACATATTTGAACATTGGCGACATATTTGATAATATAAAGGAATTATGTACTTTTCATTGTTAACATATGATAATGGCATGGTGGTGACTTTCTGAATGTCTTTGAGAGATGCATATTCAAGTATTTCTAAATAGATGCTGGGATATCTGGGTTCGGCTTGAAAATAATCCAGAAAATAAGGGTACAGATGAAACAAGGTTGGCCATATGTTGATAACTTCAAGTTGAGTCCATTACACTATCTCTCTGCTTTTGTGTAAGTTTGAAAATTTTCCTGATAACCTGTTAAAACAGATTTTATCATTCTCTGTTAAATACAAAAAAATCTAACATCACCTAATTTCTTGCTCATGAGAAATTATGCTATTTGCAGCGCTTGTTTCATTTGCTGATTTATGGGTGACTTCTGAGAGATTGGAAGCCCGGGTGCTAGCTCTAGGTCATAACGTATAAATAAGCATGAAATTCCAGTAAGGTCATCCACAGCTTTTTCAGCCTTCCCTGTACTTCTCAGAGCGTGCTACATGGGTTGTGGAAGGAATAGTTGCTGCTTTTCAGAAAGGCAGAGGGGAACACTCTTCTCTCTGTATCTCTCTTTTTTTTTTAAGATTTTATTTATTGATTTGTCAGAGAGAGAGAGTGCGCACAAGCAGGGGGAGTTGCAGGCAGAGGGAGAAGCAGGCTCCCCGCTGAGCAAGGAGCCCGATGTGGGGCTCGATCCCAGGACCCCAGAATCATGACCTGAGCTGAAGGCAGATGCTTAGCCAACTGAGTCACCCAGATGCCCCAATACTCTTCTCTCTTAAGGGTAGTTTTGCCCCTTACATTTCTTTGTCTCCTCTTTCTCCCTGCTTTTCAGTGGATTTGAGTGCTAAAGTACTTAAATGTAGTATCTTCTTGGGAGGGGAACTGGAAGAATAGCGTTTATCCTTGACTTCCTATGTGAACTTAAGACCCGTGGGTCCAAAACCCTTGCCCACACTCGTAAGACTGTGGGGAAAACGTAATGTTGATGGCAGCACATGATTGGGAGGGAATGCCAGCTTCTCTTGCAGTACTTTCTTCAGGTACTCTTTGTTCTCAGGAAGCTGGGCATTTGTATTTCCTTCTCTGATTCTAAAGATTGGAATTCTTATTCATAAAAACATGTATTGCATTGGCATCCTGTATGTTCCATTACACTGGATGTACAGGTTCATTGTATAACTGAAACTCATTTTTATGTTCAGCAGACATTTGCATGTCTACTATATGCTAGGTGTCCTCTTTACACTGGCCTGCAAGGGAGCCGAATTCTTACACTAGTTTTGGATTCCTGCGTTACCTCCCCTAAAGAACCAGCATTGGTTTTTGGAACATATTGGCTTTCTAGGAGTTTACAGGCTATATTTAGCTCGAGATAAAATAGATGAAAGTACTTTAAAGTGCAGTCACGTGTTCTACCACTGACCTATATCCCCCAAACAGTTTGAATTGTTGAAAGCACCAAGTGACTATGACGTGAGAGTAAAGCTGGAGATGTTTTGCTTCATAATAGTTTGGGATAATGTTGCTTGTGATGTCAATGAAACATCTGGTTCTCCACATTACTTAGACTTTAATGACAGAGTTCCAAGGCATAAGATAGTCATATATATATATATATATATATACACACACACACACACACACACACACACACATACACATATATATTCACCTAATTTCTCTAAGTCAGGGTCTCCCTTGAGCTTGTCTTGTTGGCAGTGCTAATAGGCAGCGATGCTAATTAAGCACAATGCCCAGCACTGTGAATACCACTGCTGCTTGCTGTTCTTCTCCTTCAACTGTAGCAACAACCCACCTACTGAACAGCTACCTGTGCCAAGTAGTTTGCATGCATTACCTCATTTAATCCTCAAAGCAATTTTGTGAGGTAGGTGGCCCTATCCTTGTTTTACAGAGAAGGAAACCAAAGCTAAGCAAGGTCAGATGTCTTTCCACACAGCTAGTTAGTGGTATATCTAAGAATCAACCCAGGTTTTCTTAGTTTCAAAGCCCATACTCTTTATAGAGTGTGTTGCCTCTTCTTGGTGTTTGGTAAATATTTGCTGGATTGATGCATGTTTTGGATACTTGACAGATCTTTTGCATATCTCCTAAATTTATATGAGATGAAATGGTTATGAGTCTATAAGAAATACCAAAGGCATTATATGAATGGGAATCTATGACCAAACCCATGTTTTGTTGCCTAGACATATGAAGGCAAAACCCACCTGTACTGTCTCCTGTTGCCATTCAGAAGTGCCTTTTGCTGCTGCATCAGGGTTTCACAAAGTACTCTCAGTGCCAAAGGCAAATGCTCACATTCTCTGTGGGAAAGAATATTATTGTTCTTGGTCAGGTGGCCAGTTAGCCTAGTTGGTTTCGGAGCATGGTGTTACTAAAGGTTAGCCTCTTCAGATATGAGCCAGTTAGCTTGAATGAATAAATAGCTTCTGTCACAGGCAGGTCAGGGTATGGATATATGGATAAATTGGATCTCTAAGCACTAATCAAAAATCAGTCAGCAAACATTTACTGACCAATTGCCACATGCCTGACACAATGCTAGGAGTGCTGGAGGATTAAGAGGGGGGAAAAGTGTGAGATAAAGCCTCTCAAAAGTTTACACCAGTTGGTGCAGATATGACCCACACAGAAAAATATAAAAACAGGAACCATATCTGTGTTGTTGTTTTTTTCATGTCCTCATGCTCAGCAACCAGCTTAGTGCCTGGTACATCATTAGAACTTGATAAATAGTTTTTGAATGAATGAAAGTGCAGAGGAGATAGGTAGCTTTTTTTTTTTTTTTTTTTTACGGCTTTGTAGAAGAAGTTGGATTTGAGCTAGACATTCAAGTATGAATACATTTAAGGAAGAGGAGAAGGGTGGGAAGGTGAGAAGGACATTCCAAATGCAAAAGATGGTGTCGAGAGTACTCTGGAAACACGGGAATGCATGTATAAATGTGCTCAGGAAGAGAAGAGACCAAAGAGACCAGTTTTGCTGGGCCAGAGATATGCCTGGAACCATGGAGTGTCTTGAGTGTTGATGAAGACGTTCAGATTTTATTCTGTAGCCATCTGAATTTCTGATCAGCAGAAAGGTATGATCAAAATGGATGGTTGAGGATGGAACTGACTGATGGTTGGGAAGACCAGTTAAGAGACTATGGTTATGTTTTGGTCTTTGGGTAATAAGGACCTGAACTAGGGTATTGGTTAAGAAAGCTGAAAGAAAGAGGCAGATGGAAGAGCTATTATGAAGGGAGAAGAAACAGGGCTTGGTGAGTAGTGACTGGATATGCAAGTCTAGTGAAAGTAAGGAAGAATAATCAGAGATGGTCCAGTGATCCTGAACCAGGGATTTTGGGAGAAGGGTGATGGTATTGTTTTATTAAGTATAACATGGAAATCAGAAGAGAGAGGTGGGCTTGAGAAAGTAAAATTTAAATTTGAGGCACTGGGACATCAAGAGGAAGAGTCTGCTTAGTAGTGGGAGAGGGTGGCTGTGCCCTGCTGGTCTCTTCGGATTGGGCAGCTGCTGTATCTACTATGCATGAACAGTGGTATATCCTTGGGTGCCCCCCCAGCGATGACTTGTTACAGGAAGTGATAATTTAACTTTTCATAAGGGATATATGAGTTGATTCTAGTAGATAAAATATAGCATCTTTTCTTTTGCATCTTTCCTAGTAATATTGGTCCTCCCAAGATGGGAAGACATATATGCTTTGAAGTAGTTAGTGACAAATGAGACTTGGAGGGGGCAGATGGTCTCTTTCAAGCACAGTGCACCCCTGCAGGTACTTGAAGTGATATCTGTGCTGGATGTGGGGGCCGTGGCTGTACGCGCTTCCTGGTGAATGCTCTGTGTTGGAATGGGATTCCTATACTCATGATCATCAGTTTTATAAGAGATTTTTGATAAGCATGGCATACACAGGAAGAGTTGGACTTTTCCTCACATGGGGTCTTTGATTCTTTAACAACATCAACTAATCAAAAATGTAGTATAAGACTTCGATTTGTCTCCCCCAACCACTCTGCATTGTCCCTGTAGTGAATACAGAGCTGAAGCATAGTAAATAGCTTAGATAAGTCTTCACTCTTTCTCTTTATTTAAAAAAAATGTTTTAAATCCTCTTATTCTCTTTAGACCCTGGGGAATGTATGTTAAGGATATACCTATTTAATTTCATTTACAAAATTAAATTTCTCATTAAAACAAAAATGAGGGAAAATGTTCTACATTGAAGTACAAAAGAAGTTTGTGACTACCTGCTCTCCAATATTAGAATGTACAGAAACAAATAGAAGTATTTTTAATCAATTCAAGTGTTTTTCTCTGATTTAAGAAAGTCAGGTTGTTGTAAGTTCATTAGGTAATAATTCCTTTAGCTTTATCAATCCAGCAGTTCTATCTCACATGGCCCAGTGTTGGAGAGCAGGGATAGTAAATACTTGTATTTATTTCTTCTGGATCCTAAACGTGCACAGCAGGTGTGAGAGAGAAAAGATTCCAAGGCGTTAAGTAAGTTATTGTCCAACCATGCCATGAAATCTTTTGCAGCCATTAAAATTAATGTAGAAGAATATTTAAAAACCTGTACAATATACTAAGTGAAAAAGATTGCAGAACAGAAATAAATAGTATGATCCCATTTTCATAAGCATGTACCCAACTGTAATAACACTCATCAGGTTACTAACAGTGGTTATCTTGTGATAGAATTACTAGTGGTCTTAATTTCCTAATTTCTTCTCTATATAACAAAAATGTTATAAAATTGAGGGGCACCTGGGTGGCTCAGTCGGTTAAGCATCTGCCTTTGGCTCAGGTCATGATCCCGGAGTTCCGGGATCGAGCCCCACATCGGGCTCCCTGCTCAGCGGGGAATCTGCTTCTCCCTCTGACCCTCACCCTGCTTGTGCTCTCTCTCTCTCACTCTCTGTCTCTCTCTCTCAAATAAATAAAATTATTTTTAAAAATCTTCTTAAATGTTATAAAACTGAGACATTTTTTATTTCTTTATTTTTTTTAAGATTTTATTTATTTTTTCAACAGAGACACAGCAAGAGAGGGAGCACAAGCAGGGGGAGTGGGAGAGGAAGAAGCCGGCCTCCTGCCCAGTAGGGAGCCCAATGCAGGGCTCCATCCTAGGACCCCAGGATCATGACCTGAGCCGAAGGCAGACACCTCACGACTGAGCCACCCAGGCGCCCCGAAACATTTTTTGAAGGATAGAATGTGTACTGAAATACATAGATTTCAAGGGAAATAGCGTGCATTCGGGTGGTAATGGTTTGCTTATCTTCAGATGACTGAATTAATGATGGCCCACACCTTTCTTCCCTTTTCCAAAAAGATGGTTTTCTGAAGAATGATGAAAGAATTTAGGGTGCCTGGAGGACTTAGGTGAAAGTACACCAGTTAGACCTCATACATTAGCATATATGGAGGGTCTGGATTGGAGCAAAGGTACAAGGATGGCAGGAGGACAAGAGTTCCAAGGGGACTGGTAATGATGTTTTCTCAGGAGATGTTCTCTCCCGTCTTGACCACTTGTTGCAATCCGGGTCGGTGGGAGTTATCAGTGGAGGAAGAGATCCTGGATTACAAATGTGAGAATTCTCAAAATCTCCAACAAGGAGCAGGCATGATAGCATTGACCTCTACTGAGTTTTCTAAGAGTTAGACCTAGGGCTAAGAGCTGTAGATACACAGTTGACCCTTGAACAATGTGGGTTTGAACTGCATGGGTCCACTTATGCAATTTTTTGTACTACAGTACTGTAAATATATTTTGCATATGATTTTATTAATATTTTCTTTAGCTTTATTATAAGAATACAGTGTATAACACATATACAAAATATGCGTTAACCAACTGTTTATGTTATCAGTAAGGTTTCTAGTCAACAGTAGTCTATTAGTAGTTAGATTTTGGGGGAGTCAAAAGTTGTATGGGGATTTTTGACTGCATGGGGGTGTCGGCATGCCTAACCCTGCATTAAAGGTCAACTGTATTCTTTCACTGAATTTTTACTACCACACTATGAGTTACAAGTATTATTATGAGTCCATTTTGTAGATGAGGAAATGATGGCCCAGAGATGAAATAACTTGCCCAAGAGCTCACCATTTAGTAAGAGAAAGCCAAGATTTGAATTTAGGTACATCTTATTCTAGAATTTATACTTGTAGGGGACATGATGCATGTTGTCCCAGGCTGAGGGAATTGCTCTCTTTTTCTTCAGAAGGTCTCAAAGTCATCTGGAGAGGTTTATAATACATAGATTAAAGATCAACAAATAATAAATTCCCAGTGTCAGAGGCAAAGTGTGGACCTATGTGGGCATTTCCTGAAGGATCCTTTCACCTAGCAGCTTTCCAGTGCTGTTGAGGGAATGTTCCCCACAGAAGAGTAAGTATCCTCTTGCCTTTATACATCCCATGGAACATATAAGCTGGGGTAATGATTCTAAAAGTGTGCTCCTCTTACCATCAACTGGGAACTTTGTAGGAAATGCAAATTCTTAGGCCCCATCCCAGATCTGTTGTACCAGAAACTTGGGAGGGAGGGAGGTCCTATAAAGTGTGTGTCAAGTCCTCTAAGGAATTCTGATGCAGGTTGGCTTGAAACAACTGAGTTAGGATAGCCCCACTTTTGAAGAGTTTCAGGTCACATATTAAATCAGCAAGAGGAATAAAAGCGACAAGGCTGCTGTGGTTTTGGTGTACTTTTAATTTTTGTTGAAGATGAGTCCTTGCCTGATTTATCTCAGGAATAGGCTCTTTTCTCCCTGAGCCAAGCTAATTCATGTTTTTGGCTTGGTATCAGGGACCCATTTAACACACTGCAACTTTGCTAATTTTAATAGTGCCTTTGTCTTTCAATGAGAGGTCATATCCTGGCTAATTCCAAATCTGATTGTAAGCACTAATTTTTTTTCACACTGGTTAGTAAAACAACTTGAAGTTTTTTTCCTCAGAATTACCCAGAGGAAGAAGTGATGGTCATAAACACACCACTCTGCATTCTAGAATATTACTAGTTTTCAGAGTTCTTAAATATGCTCCTGGGAGGAAGTGGCATGGGAGTTACCATAGAGATTACAGGATAGATGGTCATAAAGTCTGCACAAGGAAGAAGCCAGTCTCCATTCAGAAGAGCAATTAGTCCATTCATTTAATTGTTTACACTTCTTCTATCAGCCTTAATTGCTTGTCTGAACTATGGACTCCAGCGTAAATTATAATCATTAGTGTCTAATCAGTAATTGATTATATGTCTTATTTCTTTAAGTGAGTTTATCTTCAAATGAAGACCCCCCCACTTCTTGTTTTTTCCCTTCTTGACATTTGTTTTTAAGGCCAAGAGTCTTTTAATAAATAAACAATTAGGTAATTATATCATTTACAACATAGCCTTGGCATGTACGTGTTTAGGTTAAATTACCATTCTCAGTGCAAACAGGCAGGAAAAGGGAGAAATTCTTGAGTTACTATACGTATTTTTAAATACTTTTAATGACTGGAGAAAGGTAGAAGGGCCTTATGGAATTTCTGATAATATCAATGACATTGGAGTTTTTGTGTCTACAACTTGGAGAATGGGTTTCTCAAAATGTGACTTAGGCTGATTTTGAAATTATGCGGGGTAGCCAGACCTGCTGGAACAGGGTTGCTACCCATCAGACTGTGTGCGGAGGCTGAGGTAGAGGTAACAGTATATTCTAAATCCAGAGTTGGGAAAATCAGCCTCTAATGATTGTGACATAATATGCCCTACCAGTTCCTACTGCTGGCCTACAATTTGTTGGGAATTTTTAGAAATAAAACAAGTTCAGGGAGCTGGGTGGCTCAGTTGGTTGAGCATCTGACTTTGGCCAGGTCATGACCTCAGGGTCTTGGGATCCAGCCCCACATCCTTGGCTCCCAGCTCAGCAGGGAGTCTGCTCGTCCTGCTCTCTGCTCCCCTTGTGTGTGCTCTCTCTCTCTCTCTCTCTCAAATAAATAAAATCTTTAAAAAAAGAAAAGAAAACAAATTCTATAATTGGAGAGAGAGCATCTATATAATCTGTTATTGGGGGGAAAGAAAATTAGTATTTAAAAAGGTTCCTGTTTGACTTCCCACAATAGTAACAGCCACAGGCTTTGTGGCATATTTTTCTGTCTGTCAGTTGCTGCTTCTGGTGTTAAGGCACAAAGTACTTGTTTATTGACACACTGAGCACAGGCAGGCAGTACATCATATATTTAATGGTGTGTCCATTATGCTGACCCATTAGTCCTTCCTCTGCCTTTGCTGCTGCTGAGGGCAAGCTGAATAGGACCACCCAAAAAAGTGGTAGGAAGCAAACTTTTATAATTTATATTTGCGACACTCTCAACCTATTAAAGAGATTAAAGTAGTCATTGTCCATATATATATATTTTAAATCCTGTAAGAACAGAGTGCCTAGACCATAAATACCAGAGACCTCCAACCCCAGGGAAGGTGTCTATACCAAAACATAAGGATAGTGAAAAGAGCTGATGTCAGAGTATTACTAGTTTTCAGAGCTTTTAAATATGTTAACATCTTAAAATCAAAATTTCTTCAAAGCAGGGGTGCCTGGGTGGCTCAGTCTGTTAAGCGTCTGACTGTTGGTTTCCACTCAGGTCATGATCTCGGGGTCTGAGATTGAGCCCCAAGTCAGCCTCTCCGCTCAGCATGGAGTCGGCTTGTCCCTCTCCCTCCCTCTCTGCTCTTCCTCCCTTTTGTTTTCTCTCTCTCTCTCTCACTCTCTCGGATGGATGGATGGATGGATGGATAAAATAAATAAAATATTTTTAAAAATTTCTTCAAAGCAGTAAGGGTACCTGTTTATAAGTTTGAAATAAGCAGATAATTAATGTTGAAAGCATAAGGATCATAGAAAATTAAAACATAGGGGCGCCTGGGTGGCTCAGTCGTTAAGTGTCTGCCTTTGGCTCAGGTCCTGATCCCAGGGTCCTGGGATCAAGCCCCGCATCACGCTCCCTGCTCTGTGGGGGGCTTGCTTCTCCCTCTCCCACTCTCCCTGCTTGTGTTCCCTCTCTTGCTGTGTCTCTCTGTCAAATAAATAAAATCTTTAAAAAAAAAGAAAATTAAAACATAGTAATTCCACTGATACTTGACAGATAATTGATAATTCCATGGGTAATTATCCTTAACTCCTAGTGATTTGGAAATGATTTATTTTGGAGTTTTCTGTGTCTCTGACTTATTTCTTTGATTTTACCTGCTTTTGCTTTTGTTTGTTATTTTGCTTCTTGCCCAATTACACTTCCAAAAGAAGGCAGGTCCGGAATGAAAAAGAGCCCACACTCAAATTTAGCACAGCCACCTTTGGATACCTAGATCTTTACAGATCAACTTCTCAACTTGAAGCATCAGAGAAATCCTTTTCTTGTCCTGCTTCCAGACATTAGAGTATTTTCTCTTCTCCCATAAAATATTTCAGGTAATTTCTACAGGAATCTCTAGCTCCAGAATTTATCATTTAAATGAAAATCTAAATAAAAATTATAAATAGGTATCTTGCATAAGGTGATATATGTTTTTGTTAGCTTTGTCTCCACTTCTGTTCCACTCCCATATAGTCTTTCTCCTAGAAGCTCACAAAGCTTATAAATCAAAGTATGCCTCATGCCATGGACCTGCCTTTTTTGATCCCAGAAGAGACATTCAGTTTAAACTAGGGTTCCAGTGCTAGAAAGGCTAGTCCTTTTGAATTATATCCTACCCTAGCTGGCCTTCACAGTGCTGCTCAGGAAGATAATTAATCACCATCTAGTAGATCAATCCTGTTGTTACTGGGAGGATGTGGAGTTGCCCATGTGAGAAGCAGCTCCACAGCAGAGCAATGCCTGCCATTTGGAGCCCTTATCCTTGGAATGCTGATGTTTGGAACCAGCAGGTTTTATGTCTGTAGTTGCTACGAACAGTCCGGTACACCTGGCTTCAGTAGCTCTGAAAGATGGCTTCCTGTACCATCGAATGCCCCCTACTGACCCGGGATGTTCCCAGGCAAAATGTGTCATGCCACATAGACTATATCTTAAGTTATATGGAAAATAGGCTTACTTTTTAGAATTACATTAAATTAAAATGGACTAGGGGCAGGAAGGGGTGGATTTTCCTATAAACTGTAGCTACACATTTTTGTGTTTTCAAGTAGGTTTGGGGGTCTCTGGGGTCCTTAGGTGATAGGATAGATTCTCTTAAATCTGGAGTGGTTTAATTGTGGTTCTACCAGAAGGAAGGTCACCTTCTCAAACCTAGGTTCTTGGCTCTTCAGTTAGCAAGGAGTGTAAAGGAATGGACCTGGTCTTGTCAAAAAGAGAACTTTCAGACCACCCACCAAACCAGAGGTACGCTAGGACTTTTTTTCTATGTACAGCCTCCCACAGCTTATGATTTTATTGCTACCCAGTGGCATTTGCAGTATAAAATGGTGCCAGTGATATTTCAACCTGTTGGGAAACAGCTAAACCGTGTACTGCAACCAGAGCTGTTTGTTTGGTCAGCTACTTCAGGCTTTCATTTTTGTGGCCAGTGTTTTGTTTATGAGTGTCTTCTCTATGGTTTCCGGCTTCAGCGATGAGGGGTGGGAGTTGTGGGGACTCGGGGGAGAGGGCAGACAGAAGATGATTGGGCTCATTTCATTTCCTGAATCCTGTTAGGCATTCTTGCGTTTCTTGGTTCCATCTTGGCTGGGCAGCGTTTCCCACTAGTTTGTCAGACCAGCTTTCCCAGCCACCTCTGGGGGCGGGAAGGAAAACCACACCTTGCTCTGTGTCACCAGTTGACAGGCAAAGTTTTGTTCAGTAAATATTTATAGAACCTCCTTATTAACCTCGAACCCTGCAACCTTGTACCTTTGAAAAGTTTATTCTCCCTCCCTGGCCTCCCAAGTAACCGTTTGGGTCCAGGCAGTGCATCTCGGAAGGACAGCAATGGTGCCCTTTATCTCAGACTGGGCACCACAGAAACACATTTTTCCTGATCTTAACCCTGAACTTGGTGGACTGTGCCCCTTTTTTAGGGTGAGAGAGCAGAGCATTCGTGGGAAAGGGACAGGGGCAGATCGTCTTTCACGATTTCCCCCTTTGATTTGTCAAGTTAAACCCTTGTGATCAGAGGAAGTGCAGAGCAGCGTAGGGAGAGGAATAAGCCTACAAACCCAGTGAGCTGTAGCCTTCCCTGGCTCTGCACACAGCAACAATAAGGTCATCAACCTGCATGAGCTGTTACCTTATCCACGAGAGAGAAAAAGTGCCCTCTGGTAATTTTGGAAATAAAAGTAGATACAACCTAAATATCCAGCAATAAGGAATTCGTTTATTAACTAGAGTTTATCTTTAAGCAATACTATGTTGAATTTTTTTTAAGATTTATTTATTTATTTGAGAGAGAGAGCACGAGCGGGAGGGGCAGAAGGAGAGGGAGAGAATCTCAAGCAGACTCTGTGCCTAGCGCAGAGCCTGAGGTGGGGCTCAATCTCAAGACCATGAGATCACAACCCGAACCAAAACCGAGAGTCCAATGCTTAACCGACTGCACCACCCAGACACCCCCTATGTTGAATTTTTAATGCTTTATAAAAATGTGACATGTTGGGGTGCCTGGGTGGCTCAGTTGGTTAAGCAACTGCCTTCAGCTCAGGTCATGATCCTGGAGTCCCGGGATCGAGTCCCGCATTGGACTCCCTGCTCGGCAGGGAGTCTGCTTCTCCCTCTGACCCTCTTCCCTCTCGTGCTCTCTGTCTCTCATTCTCTCTCTCTCAAATAAATAAATAAAAAAAAATGTGACATGTTGGAGAGAAAGAGACAAAACATCATGGAAAGCATGATTCCAGTTTTATAAAAACAAGGGAGCGGCAGCTGGATGGCTCAGTCAATTAAGCATCCGACTCTTGGTTTTGACTCAGGTCATGATCTCGGGGTCATGAGATCGAGCCCCGAGTTGGGTTCCACACTGAGTGAAGAGCTTGCTTAAGATTCTTTCTTTCCCTCTGCCCCGCCTCCCCTGCTCGCATGTGCACGTTCTCTTTCTCTTTCAAAAAGAAAAAAAGGGGGGGGGAAGCATCAAGTTGTTAATAGTTTTCTTTGGGAATATGGGAGATTTTTAACCTTCTTTTCTGGTCTCCTGCGGTGAACATTTATTACCTTTTGTTCTTTTTGTTGCAGACTTATACACAAAAGTACATAAAACACATATATGAAGGTTCATGAATGAGTCTAAAGTGAATACCCGTGTAACCACTACCCAGGTCAAGAACATTAAAAGCAACATGACTTTTAGCATTGGAATACTGACAATAAAAATGTTATTGAAAATTACTTTCCCGAGTCCAAAAAGTGGCTATGGTAGAAATAAAATAAGTCTGTATATGAAAGTGCTTATGCTTATTAAGTCTTAAAACATCTATCAAACATAAGCAGTTATCTTTCTCCTCTAAAGTGCCAAATAGGACAGGTGCACATGAGCAATAAGTCATTGCTGAAGCTTGTGTCATACAGAGATTTGCACTGAAGACGTGTCAGTGATCCCACTTGTCCTATCTGCATGTTGTTCCCTCACAGGGAAGCCCTGCTGCACAGCCTTGGACCCCAGGAGAGGTGTCTCTGACAGACTCGATGTAAAAATGTTTTTCCTCCTTTTCAGACTGGATACCCTTGGTTTTCTGTGATTCTCTGGGTGGTTGCATGTGGTGGAAGAAGATTGTGTGAGTGCGTTGATGAGTTGATTTCACCAAAGTCAGAATTCCAAGCAGTCATGTTTTTTTACTTTATTATTGAATTATCGAGTCCTTTACCTCTTGATTTGAAGTTTGACTGGAAACAGGCAATGAATCAATCATAATTGAATCCTTTCATCTGTTGTTGTCAAGTCTGCTCCAAATTTGTTGGGCCATGTGCAGAGTGAAAATGGGAGGGCCCTTTCTCCCATGGTCTCTGTCTTGAGCACACTTGTCATGGTGTACTTTATTTGCTATTTCATGTCACTCTAAGTAAGGGAAATTTTAAAATTTTAATTATTATGATGAATTTTACTGTTTACCTTTATAGGGTATGATGCCAGTTTGTTTTATTTTTATTAAGTTTTTAATTTTACTTCCAGCAGAGTTAACATACAGTGTTATGTTAGTTTCAGGTATATAGTGATTCAGCAGTTCTATACATTACTCGGTGCTCATCATGATAAATGTGCTCTTATTTCACCTGTCGCCCCACCCCTTCCTTCCCCTCTGGTAGCCATCTGTTTGTTCTCTGTAGTTAAGAGTCTCTTTCTTGGTTTGTCTCTCTCATTTTTTTCTCCCTTTGTTCATTTGTTTTGTTTCTTAAATTCCACATCTGAGTTTAAAATGCAAATATAAGCATTTAATTCATATGCAAAATCACGAACATTAGAAAATTTATATTTTGTAGCTCATACATTGTTCTTACAGGAACAGTGGAAATCCTGCACCGAACGAACTCAGCCATTTTTATTTCACGTAACATGTGCGTGTTCTACCAACACTCCCTTTGGCTTACTGACAGTGGGACTAATGGAAAATAAGCTACAGATTGCCGCATCTTTTCCCTTCCTTTTACATAGGATATCATTTTCAGTGTAAGTGGTTAGATAACATGGGAAAGTAACATGAGGGAGAAAGGATAGTATAGGGTTCATTGGTTGTTTGTGTTTCTTGGGACGGTATTGCCTTATTTCTACTTTCAAGACAAGTTCTGGTGCCAATGGAAAGCATTCTTTCTTGGGTCTGCACCTCCACTCACTCAGTCATTGACCTCACATGCTTACCTTGAGCTTGCTCTGAGTCTTGCTGAAGTCCCACGTATGGTGGGTCCACCAGAATTCTGTGCTCCTAGGATGGCATGAACACTCCATGCAGTCGGGATGACAAACAGAGCAACTCGCACATTACCTGTATCTCCTCTGCTTGTACACATGCTCCGCTATTCTATTGGACTTCACTTTCAGAACACAAATTCAGAGATAAAATGGTTAAGAATTCCTCTGTGGCCCCAGGAGAGCATTAAACAAAGTGAGGTGCAGGGCCCTGAGTGATCGTACAGGCTGCCTGCCGTGGCCCGGAAGCTGGCTCTATTGTTATTTTTGTAATCCTAATGACGGGTTCTTCTTGTCACCCTTCCCATGGCTTTCTATTCTGGGTTTCGAGTCCTTATCTATAATCCTGTTGGGCCCAGACTTCTCTGTTCAGGGTGAATTCTAGGCTTTTTGACCGTGACAAATAGCAGTCATTCGTAGTACAAGGTACGCTTGCTGTTGGTACCAGTTCATTTTTTATTATGTGTTTATCAGTCAAGCACATTAGCCCAGGGATTCTGAATAGGAAAGAAAGAATGCTGAGTCGAAAAGGCCAAGCTCTTGGAATTTAAGAAGTTTAATAAAAATCAAAATTTATAACTAGCAGCTTCAAAATTGTACTTTTGCTGGCAGCAAGGTATTCTCCCTTTGTTACTGTTGGGTTTATAAAATTGTCAGTGTGCTGGTAAGCTGTTTGCAAACCAGTAACTTTCTGAACTTATCTCTGAGAGGTTATTGGAGTATTTTGCCCCTGTGCCTTCGATAGAAAATTCCTCAGAAAATATCCAAAAATTCTTTCCATTTCAACAGACTGTCAACTAATCTTGAGAGTCTGTTGAGTAAATGGAGCCTACAGAGCTTGGTAGTTAAGAGCATAAGTTCCGGTTGGGCAGACCCTGGTTCACATCCTGGCTCTACCTCTTACTCAGTATATGATTTTGGGCAAGTCACCTATGGTTCTGAGCTTGGACTCCTCACCTGTGAAGAGGCAATAGTAGAGTAGCTGGCTTAAAGGATTATGCTTGTTAATATAGAGAAAATGGGTTTGTTTGATGTTTGACACAGAATGGGCATTCACTTTTAACTATTATGCTTATAGTATAAACTGAAAAAAAAAGTCTTCAAATGACTATATTTGTGAGGTTAGATGAATAATATTATCAGATTAATAAGTAGTCTAGTCTAGCTCTGTAGTTCAGAACTAGTTCTAGTTCTGAAATCCGGCAGATAGCCATGAAACACAAAGGACAAAAATGGTGTCGTCTGTATAAAACTGAATGTTCGAGAACAGGAGCTGTGAGCCATGCATTTCAGTATCCTCAGCCCAGCACAGTGGCTAGCACATAGTAGGTGCTTGCTGATTAAATGAAGAATGAATAAATAGGTAAATATTTTATTTTTCACCTTGTGTAACTTCTATCCTTCTAAATTTATAAACAAACCAAGAGATATATTGTGGATTTTCTATGTGTGAGGATCCCCTTTGCTTTTTGACAACCAAAAAAAAAAACAGACAAAACTTGGTGGCATCTTTAGTTTTAATAAAGATGAGATAACTGATAATTTCCCATATCTGAACACAGGTTTGACCTTTGAGTCCTGGGCTCAGTGACAGATGGTCTGAAGCCTCAGCTGGGATCTGGGCTGCATTGTGGGCCTGGACAGAAACCAAAGCTCTGTGTGGTTGCTTACCTGGGCTCTGGGGTCATAGCCTTCCCCTAGAGCTCCGGGCAGGAGAAGCTGTCTCCATGATGCATGCAGCATCAGAGATGTTAAGTGTCTGCTCCCAGCCAAGCCCAGCTGCATTCCAGCAGGTGGTGGCCATTTCTAGGGAGACAGGAGAAAAAGAGGCTGTCGTTTAGATTGAGGGAAGATCTGTTTGCCTTTTGACAACAAAGCCTTTAGGAAGATATTTGAGCCATAGGGTGCAATTTGAAGTGCTTAAATTTAAGTGAAAATAATTGACAAAGTAATTCAAAAGTCATTTTCTAATGATTTATAAAAGACCAGAGAGGCCCTTTTGTATGTGATTTTCTGCCAATTCTATTTAAGTCCTCTGCAGTTTAAACACCAGAGGATTAGTGACCTGGAGAGGTGTTTTCAGCTTTGAAAATTATGGAATAAATTAGAGGCTTTTGACCCAGTATAGTTGCAGTTGTCTCCTCCACCCCCATTTAAAGTGTGCTGCAGAGATTCATGTTCTGTAAGAGTTTTTCAGAAGTTAGATTCCAGACATGGGTATTTATATTTGCCACTAACGACATGTGAAAACACATAAAAGGGCAGCTTTTAGGGATTTTTTATTATTTGAAAATGGTATGATGTCAAAATAGATTTTTATACTATTTTAAGATTTACTTATTTATTTTAGAGAGAGCACGAGTGTGAGCGGGGGCTGGGGGGGAGGGCCAGAGGGAGAGGAAGAGAGAATCCTCAAGCAGACTCCCTGTTGAGCATGGATCCCAGCACGGGGGTCAATCCCAGGAACCCGAGACTACAGCCTGCGCCAGAACCGAGAGTCGGCCACTCAACCTATTGAGCCACCCAGGTGCCCCATACTATTTTTAAGCTGGATTTTGTGTAGATCCAATTGATTATTTTTTTAGTAGAAGGGAGTTATTAATCTCATTTCTATTCCCACCTACCTTACTTGAGAAAACTAAAATTTTTAAGTTTTTATTTAAAGTCCAATTAGCATAGTGTCATATTTGTTTCAGGTGTACAACTTAGTGATTCAACACTTCCATACAATACCCGGTGCTCATCACAGCAAGTGCGCTCCTTAATCCCCATCACTTGTTTAACTCACCCCCACCCACCTCCCCTCTGGTAACCATCAGTTTGTTCTCTATAGTTAAGAGTCTGTTTCTTGATTTGTCTCTCTCTCTCTCTCTTATTTTTTTCCCCTTTGCTTGTTTGTTTTGGTTCTTAAATGAGGAAACTATTTTAAGGGTCATTAAGGATTAAATATCCTCTTACAGCTTGACAATCTAATTTTTAAAGATTGTATTCAACAAAATGTCTCCCTACTTGTTTTTGTGAAAGTGTTCTCTGTGAAAGAAGCAGGAGAAATCTTTCACCTTCAGTTGTTGGATGAAGTAGCGGGAAGATTTGCTGATTGCTTTTCCATGGACAGAAATGCAACTGCAAATGATAAAGAGAAATGATAACACTGAACCTAACCATGAGGCTTGAATCTGGATTGCTAAGATTTTATATAATAAAAGTTGCTGTGGGGAGGATTCTAGTGGCTACACAAACCAACTGTGTCCTGTGCCTGGATTACTCTCCTTTCTTCCTTTTCTGGTCACGACCTAAGCTTACCCTAAAGCTTATTACCCTTCAAAACCCAACTCAGATGTCACCACTTCCTTGAAGCCTTCCTGACTACTCTCGGTTGCTTTTCCTGTGTGGCTTTTGCATTTTAGGTGCACTTCTTAGGGAAGGAGCACTTTCCATAGTGTTCTGTAATTACTGGTATTTATCTTTTGCACTGGATTTATGAGTCCTTTGAGGGCAGAGTCATCTTTGTGGTCTAACCCCCAGTATATTGCCTGGAAAGTAATAAGCACTCAAAGATTCTTTTGAACAACTCAACTACCAGAGGCAATACCAAAATAGGTACCCCATGGGGATATTCTGTGTTGGTAGAAATGAATTTATTTTAGATTTCCTCCTGTTTATGACTTCTAAAAGCAATCCATTAGATGGGGAAAAAGATAATACCCAGTGTTGGCAATAGTATGGTAAGAGATATTTGTACATCGGTGGTGAGGGTATAAACTGGCACACCCTTTCTGGGAAACTATTTGGAAATTTGAGACTTAAATATAGGCATAACCTTTGACCTAGTAATTCTGTTTCTTACAATTTGTTCTAAGGAAATAATAAATCACTCTAATGTTTCAAAGCATAATCAAAGGAACAACAGTTATATGTTAATTATACCTCAATAAAATTTTTTTAAAGTATAGCAGCAACAGCTTTCTAATATTATGTGATCCAAAGCAAGTATGTAGTGAGTTCCTGAGCACTTGAGATGATGATAACTTCTTTTTTTTTTTTTTGCTGCTGCTTTCATGCCTTTTTATTTTTTTATTATTTTTTAATTTTTTATTGTTATGTTAATCACCATACGTTACATCATTAGTTTTTGATGTAGGGTTCCATGATTCATTGTTGTGCATAACACCCAGTGCTCCACGCAGAATGTGCCCTCTTTAATACCCATCACCAGGCTAACCCATCCCCCCACCCTCCTCCCCTCTAGAACCCTCAGTTTGTTTTTCCGAGTCCAGATGATGATAACTTCTTGAAGTGCTTATTTTATGTTTACCTTATCATCCAGCCCATTGTCTTGCATGTAGTAGAGGTTGAATAAATACTTTTAATGAGTAAATGAGTAATTTCATACATTGAAATAAAAAATATCAAGTCCATGTTCACCCATATCCAGCCCACTGTCCTGCATATAGAAGTTCAGTAAATACTTTCAGTGAGTAAATAAATGAGTAATTCCACAAATTGAAATTAAAAAACTCATCAAATCCATAAAATAAGGTAACCATTACTCCTGATGCTACCACCCGATTTAATAACCATTAATTGACGTACTTGTTTCCAATCTTATTTTTCTTTGTTTAGGCTTTTAAAATTATATGAGTAATAGATATGCATATTCTTTTTGAATAGTACTTTATAATCTGCAAAGTGATTTTACATTTTATCTTCTCTCAAATCAGAAGAGGTACCACTCCCACTTTATAGAAGGGACAACTAAGGCTTACAGCAGAGCCAGAATTAGAACTATCACTTCTGACTCCTGGCCCAGTATTCTTTTTACTATAGGAGTCTTTGGGAAACTCTTAGGAATCAGGGAGTACCTAGCATGTTTATTAAGGGAGGGTGTGCATCAGTTCCAGAAAGATGTTGACAGATTAGAAGGAATTTAAAGAGGAGCCAACACTGCTGGAAGGAAGGACATAGGAGAGATGAAAGGAGCTAAATATGTATAGCTTGGCCAAAGGATGATTAAAGGGGATATGATAACAGTCCCTAAGAATGTGAAGGATGTAAACATCATGGAAAGAGAAAATGTATTTAGAACCAATCAAAGCAGTATATAAAAAGAAATAAAAATTAACGCTAAATATCAAAAAAAGCTGTTTCATGGAGAGACTTGCTAGCTTGTAAATTGGAATCCCAAGAGAAGTATCAAAAGCCCCATATATAGGAGGCATTTACAACTGAGCTCTCCTGCCTACATTTGGGGAGGGCTTTCTAGTTCTAATTTTGATGGCTGAGATCATGGCCCTTCCTAGCATGGATTTGCCACCCAGTTCTGATTGCACAGTTTTGCATATCAGGGTCAAAAGAAAGAGTCTTGTTTCACTCTTGTAGAAGCCAAACTCAGGCACGTCCCCAGCGTCATGCAGTCCAACCTTGCTGACTGTCCACGAAGCCTAAATTGAAACCCTAAGAGTGTGGCTGTTTAACTCTGCAATCAGGTGATTCTTCCCTCCATGGTGCCCCCTGCTGGGCATTTCAAGTTGTGAGCAAGATACAGAGGAGCCTCCCTGCTGCAAAATTAACAGCCACAGTTGGTGAGCAAGTGGAAACATTCCTGAGGGAGCCTGGGAGGCACTGCAGTCCTTTGTCCTGTGAATGCAGTTAAGACATTGCCATTGCCTGGGTAGGAA
Organism: Callorhinus ursinus; assembly: GCF_003265705.2. Classification (NCBI taxonomy): domain Eukaryota; kingdom Metazoa; phylum Chordata; class Mammalia; order Carnivora; family Otariidae; genus Callorhinus; species Callorhinus ursinus. The sequence goes on from NW_027397063.1 coordinate 71,733,092, forward strand.
GTGATCTTGCACATATTGCTTGTGTGAAGTCACATCCCGGGAGAGGCACCAGAGCCCATGGGGACACCAAATAAAATCTGAGGCCAAAGCTGTAAAAGGTATTCACCATTCACTGGGATGTAGCCACAGAATTATCTCTACCCCACAGGAGTCATGCAAGAGAGATGTCCAAACTAAACAAGAATTTAGAGAGCAGTCTCTTAAAAGGGGTGTGATGTTCGAAATGGGAAGGGATCAGAGGTCTTTTGGGGCCCTTGGAAGGAGCTGGAAGGCATTCAGACCTGCAAAAGAGTGGGCCACCCCACCTCTGAGCCCACATGAAGCTAGGCTCAGTGCCGTCTTAGACCAAAAGGTGCCAACTCGGCTTCAACCAGGCACAGGAGCACCCAGCCTTAATGGTCTGGTGAATTTGATCTGGAAAATTGAACAGGACTGAAAAGGGTGATCTGGGGTCCCTTTGGGTCCTGTGACACCACCACTAGGAAAAGGACCTGAGAGGGAGGGAAGATTCTTAGAGATCAGACCCAGCACCCTGGCAAGGCAGAACTGGACTAGGACTTGAGTTAACAAGTATATGCATGTAGTTTGTAAACTAACCTTTCCTCCTGCCCGTGCAGCCTTCCTTCCATTCCTGCTTATTCACTCACTCAGCAAACTTGGTCAGCCCCACTTCTGTGGCCAGTGAGGAGCCTGATGAGAAGGATCTGAAGCCCATGATGGTACAGGATCCGGGGGACACTGGATAGTGACAGAGCTGTGATACAACCTGGGTCTTCAGGTTTCTAGGGCAGGGAGCTTCCCCTCTGCTGCATAAAGCTTATTATCTCGTCCCAGAGGAGCTCTCTCATTTTGCTTTTCTTTCCTGAATGAGGACTTGGCATCAAGACAGCCACAGATAAGACACACGGTGTCATAAAAGCAAAGATAGGAAAACTGTATACTCCTTAGCAGTCTGTATCGGTAGTCTAAATCCTTTAAGATAGAATCCACTGTGCACATAGGTTATTAAGAGATTTAAATATATTTCCACGTGTACATATTGTCATAAAATGCAGTTCTGTGACATAAAGCACATTAAGTTGTTTTCTTTAGCAATCACTGTAATTCAGAATTCTGTCCTTTTACAATAAGGACTGTGTGTTGTGGCTTGAGAGCCTGCTATGTGCTCTTTGGTGCATGGATGGTATCAGTATCTTCACTGTTACACCTTGAGGGAGGAGTTGCTTTTCTCTCCATTCTGCCGTGGGGAGACTGAGACACACTGGAGTTGAGGAATTGGCCAAGGTCACAGGGTAAGTGGCAAAATGTGGATGTGAACTCATGCAGTCTGGCTGCAAAGTTCAAGCCCTTTACCGTTGGGCTATACTGTCTCTCACAAGAGAAGGCCTTTGGAGTGAACATTTTAGCCTGAATCTCATAGGATCTGCCCAAGAAACTTGAGTTTTCAGTTAATTTCCCTGTCCTAAGCAACACTTAAAATTATTCTAGTCTGTGTGAATGCTGCCATAGAACACTGTAGACAAGTGTCAGCACACTTCTCACCTCATTGGAAACCCATAAAAGTAATTGCCAGGTGTTAACACACACTTTAAAAAAAAAAAAAAAAAAGCTTTAACACTGCAAAGGCAAGCAAAGCCTCCTGGATCTCCCCAGTGTATGATTCTTTGCTCAAAATAAGTGGAACGGATGGATGGAGGCACTGAATGATTGAGTTATGGGTTTTGATTATGCTCTTAAAGGGAACTAAAGAAAATGTGTATAGGATTGGGATATCAGAAGACATTAGTTCAGGGCACCTGGGTGGCTCAGATGGTTAAGCATCTGCCTTCGGCTCAGGTCATAATCCCAGGGTCCTGGGATCGAGTCCCACATTGGGCTCCCTGCTCAGTGCAGAGCCTGCTTCTCCCTCTCCCTCTGCCATTCCCTCTGCTTGTGCTCTTCTCTCTAACTCTCTGTCAAATAAATAAATAAAATCTTAAAAAAAAAAAGACATTAGTTCAAGTTTGGGCTCTAACGTAATTCCCTCTTTACCCTTGGGCAAGTCACTTTGCCTCTGTGTGTGTTTCCTCATCTTTAAGATGAGGTTAGTACTTTTCACCCTTCCCACCCTCGCAGAGCTATTATCAGAATTACATGAGATAATACATGTGAAAAGGGTTTGACCTACATAGCTGTACGTGCAGATGCTCATTATCCTGAGGCTCAGGGGTCCCGGAGAGAGGTGCCAGAGCAGAGGTGGGAATTTAAGTTTCCCTTGGCTACCCTATTAAAAAGGAAGTGTGCACCCTCTTGTGGCGAAGTGTGGGGGTTAAGGGAGCCTTCTGAAAAATACTGTAAGGTTGTTACTGGGGTTTTTAAAAGTTGTCTCCAGAAATCCTTTCCCATTAATGAATGTACACACTCTTTCTAAACAAAAACTTAAATTGCAGTGTAAATAAATTGCTTAGTCTTTACCCAGTTTTGTTTGCAGTGAGAGATACTACATTTTTTTCTTCAATCAGAATAAATGTTTTCCTCCATTTCGTTCCTGTTTCATTCATAGAGAGTTTTTTTTTTCCTAGACTACTGTATTTATTTTGGTTTCCTTTGTTTGCATTTACTTTTTTTATCTGATTTAATACCTGTTAAATTTTTCATGCACAGTTAGAGCATACTGTGTCTGCCTGTGCTAACACAGGGCTTCTGGCACCTACCCATATAGTAGATGCTCAATAAATGGTGCTGAGTGGATGCTGACAATCTTCTTAAGCATTCCTCAGTTCCTTTCCATGTTTTACCTGTGGGCACCCCCTTTTCCTTGGCATCAGTTTTCCTGAAACATGCAGAAATAAATTAAGGAAGTGTGGCATTTAAATCACTTAACATTATTTTTCTTAGTTCCTTCTCTAGTAAAGTGAGGGGGTGAGAATAGGTGATTTCCAAGGTTCATACTCTGTAGAGGTAAGGAAATAAGATGACATTCCTTAGCAGAGGTTGTGAATGTCTTATTCTTGTCAACTGTTTGTTTTTTTTTTTTTTAATTTTTTTGAGAGAGAGAGAGCGAGCAAGAGAGAGCACAAGCAGGGTGAAGAGCAGAGGGAGAAGCAGGCTCTCTGCTGAGCAGGGAGCCCAACACGAGACTCAATCCTGGGACCCTGGAATCATGACCTGAGCTGAAGGTATATGCTTAAGTAACTGAGCCACTCAGGCGCCCTTGTGAGCTTTATTATATCCTCCCTCAGTTCCTGGGTGAATAGAGGGAGGAGGCATCAGAACAAGGTATAGTGGAAGGAAAGGCAGAAGGAAGGGTAGAGGCGGGATGAACTACAGGATAAGAGATCATTGTGTGTTGGGGTGGGGGTGGGGATTGGGATTAATAGCACAGTAGCAACATTCCAGAAAGAAGCTGTAACATCCTGAGCTATGTGAAAATTTTTCATAACTTATGCACATTGTGTTGTCTGTGATGCTCACAGGGGATTATCTGACTCAACATCCTTTATTCCCACACATTGCTCACATTAAATTTGAGGAAAAAAATCTTTTTCTCTAGTTGAGTTATAAAGTCCCTGATCATGTAGCCATTCAGACTATAGCATTGCTTTTTAATTGGCTTTATATGCTCTTCATTTTGCTAAGTTTCTTCTTCAAACATGCTTCTTTAAAAGCATGTTGTTTTAGAGAACTTGTGATGCAGGTATCACAGAGGGAGGCCAGTGTCCTTACAGGGAGGGCCCTTGTGGTGTGGGGAGGTCATGGTGGGGGAGGGGGGCTGGCCTGGAATTGGGTCTCTGTTTGACAATTTCAAGATTCATACCAATCTAACTAATAAAAGACTTGATAGTCAAAATGTCAGTTGAGTGACATACTGAGAAGCACTGAAAACCCTGCACTGTTCCTCTTGGCTGGCTAGAGTCTTCTACTGGAGAGGTCAGGTTGCTATTGCAAAATGGCTTGGTGCATGGTGGGGAGTTAATTAGCTTCATTAATTGAACAGACCTTTATTGAGTTTCACTCTCTATGCCAAGTACTGAGCAAAATGCTGGAATTCAGACAAAATTCTAATTTTTAAGGCCTTACACTTCCATCAGAGAGCCGTGTAAGCAAATATTACAACCACGTGCTTAGTGCTATAAAGGGATATACTGGGTGCTTGGAGGCAGAAGGAAGAGGTGAGTGCCTAATGTACTAGAAGTCTCCTTTAAGGAGAGTAAGAGTTTCTCCAGACAAAAGAGAGAACGTGTACACTCTGGGAACTGCAAAGAGTTGAGAATGATCTTTAATGCTCATTGTCTTTAAGCCATAAAACCTGATGAGAAATTGAGTCCTTGAGCCTTACTTGTGAAGAAGTCTATGAGATTCATGGTGGCTAATCATGGTACCCTCTCACCTGGAAAATGATGCAGCTGTACCATCTGCTCTTTGGGCTTCTCTTCTTCTAGATTCCATGCTGTACAGCAGTGGTTTTCAAACTTCTGGTCTCCGGACTTCTTTACGCTTCTACAAATTATTGAGGACTCCAAGGAACTTTTGATATTCACCATATGTGAAGTAAAAACTAAGAAAGTTTGAAGGTATTTATTAATCCACTTAAGATAATACAGTGATTACATATTAATAGAAATAATGATTTCTTAGAAATAGCTATATTTTATAAGGCTAGAAAACTTAGTGAGAATATTGGCTTTTTGCAAATCTCTTTAATGCCTTGCTTAAGAGAAGGCATATACATTTGTATATCTGCTTCTGCATTCAGTCTGATATGTTATTTTGGTTGAAATATATGAAGAAAATCTGGGCTCACCCAGATATGTAGTTGGAAAAAGTCTTTCAGTAGCCTTTTCAGATAATTACAGATATTCCTCTTTGATACTACATCAAAACTTGACAAGTAGTGGTTTCTTAAAGATTAGTTGCCATATAGTATCTGAAACCATACAAATGAACTTTAAGATTCTGTTACATTAGAATCTCTTACTAATGCAGAAAATTTGTAATACCGTACATTAGTTATTTAGAAAACACTGTGTTATTCAGGTCTTCCAGATGTTGACGTTACATTATCAATTACAGTATCAGAAAAGCAATCATTTGCTATCCTGACTGATCTCATCTCAGAAGTCTTAAATATTAGTAAGCTGCAAGCTCTTGATGGTAAAATACAAGTTTCCCCAAATCCTCATTTTTGCTTGAGAGGTCCTGTTTCATCATTAGCAGCATAAATACTATCAGTTGTTTTCTTTGAAATCACAGGCTCCCTTCATTTATTTTCAAGAGCATGTCAGGTACCCAGTTCTGAATAGCTGTGGCTGCCTGTCAGTCTTTTTTTTTTTTTTCAGGTAAAAATGGTATTTCCATGAAGAAAGTCCACAACTCCGTCACAGAAGTTCCTTTCCTTGAGACAGCATCTTACTTGAGTATATGCAAAAGTGCTTTATGTATACTTTGCGTTTTATCACACAATATTTTTTTAAAGATTTTATTTATTTATTTGACAGAGATATAGAGAGACATCACAAGTAGGCAGAGAAGCAGGGAGAGGGAGAAGCAGGCTTCCCGCCGAGCAAGGAGCCCGGTGGCGGGGCTTGATCCCAGGACCATGGGATCATGACCTGCGCCGAAGGCAGACGCTTAACCAACTAAGCCACTCAGGCGTCCCTATCACACAATATTTTGGAAGACCAGTGCTCCAGGGTCAAGATTTTTAAAAATTAGTAATTTTTGCTGCTTATCAAGGACTCCATTACTGAATGTGTATGGGTGAGAATACAATGACTGCGGGTACATTTTGGTGCCATTGCCTTGATTTATGCGAAGGTTTCAGCAGTTTTAGCTGTCATTGCTTTTGTACCATCTGTACAAATACCAACACAGTAGAAAAGGCAAATCATATTTTGGTATTATTAGGAAAATAGTTTTAGCCTTTTGCAACTCCTGAAAGAGTCTTGGGGATCCCAAAGATCTGCAAATCACACTTTTAAACAATATATTTAATATATTTAACAGTTATATATATATAAGTCATATATATAAACATACTTAATATGTTTAATTCATAACTGAGTTAAAACCCATATCCTAGAAAGGATAATGCATTAGCTAACAATTTAGCAGGGGTTGGTTTATTTAATTAACCCAACACTCTTGCCAACCAAGTTCAGGCTCTGAGGGAATGGAGGAGAAGGACAGTGCTTGATGAAGGGATGGGGGTGGGAAAACCCAAGAGCAGTGAGGGGTCCATTGGACAGCTAGCTCTCTGGGGAGGGGAGGAATGATACAACTTTTCCTCTTATACATTGGGATTGATCCTGGTCATTTCTTTATCCTTTGCAAATTGCACACGTAGTTCAGGCATATGTAATGTGAGTGCCCCTCCCTGCACATTCTCCAGCTCCAAGGCACCGTCATCTCTGGAGCGGTACAAGAGACCTCATTAGTTCAGATCTGACTAATGTTGAACTTGTGATTATTGGGAAGTAGGCGGTGCAATGCACAGAAAAGAATATGGGCTTTGCAATGAGGCATGTCAGGGCTCAAATCCTGGCTCTGTCATGAACTAGCTGTATGGCCTTGGGCAAGGGGTGAACCTTTCGAGGCGTTAGTTTCATCTCTGTGAAATGGGGCTGCCACTACCTCCGGAGGGGGTTGCAAATGTTAAATGAGATAGCTGATGGGTAGGTACTCAGGAAATGCCTGTGATCTTGCACATGCCAGTTTCATTTATCTTAAACTCCATCACTGGTCATCTATAATAAAGCCCTGACTCCTGTTCAGTGTCATCCTTGGCTTTTTTGCTTTTATTAAGAAAGTGGGTTTTTGAAAAAAGTTAGATGCAGTACTGGAAGGATTGTTAGGATGCTGCTTCTTCTCCAGGAGTTTCAAGTAAATATTTCACAAAAGCATGACCCCTCTTCTTCCCTGTTCCTGGGGATGCCGGAAGTGCTCTGATCCAGAACCCCTCTGCTCCAAAGGACTGCCCTTTTGTTCACCAGCTCAGCCTGGAAGTAGCCCAGTTACTGTTCAGTTCACCCCAGCCACTTTCATGCCATCTACCCAAAGTGAAGAAGCAGAAGGAAGCCATGTGTGGAAAGCGGGCACACACCCACCTCTCCAAGGTCCGCCCAACGGCCTCTTCCCTCCTGGTTGCCACCCAGACTGATTCTTCCCCAGTGCCTTGTCTCCCTGGCTGTGCTTAGAATCCTCGCTGTTCCTGGGATTTCTCTAATTGTTTCTAGACTCTGGGTGGCTGCACCTTTTTTTTCCATAGCACCCTTGGTGAGTTTCAGAAAACCCTGTGGTCATTAATGAATCTATTTTCACAACCTCCCCAGAAACAAGCCTCTTCCGTGTTCCGGATCAAAGAACCTATTACTGACACAAAAGGAACCCAGCCAACTGGCCTTCTCCCCAAGGGAGGCAGGCCCCACTCTAATCTTGCCTTGGCTTTTGACTTGCTGTGTGGCCTTGGTTTCCTCATCCAACGATAATATCTACCTCACAGGAATATTGTGGAGTTCAACAGATGCTAAGAACTGTTCCTCTTCGAAGCTGAAAGATCAGTATCACATCTACTACAGTGCCAGAGGACTCAAAGCACCTTATAGGAGTCTAATTTGTCCCTTATCTGGTTGAGGTAGATTAGTGGCAGGTGTTCCCATGCCCACATTGTACCCTTACAAATGTGCCTTTCACCATCTCATTTCAACACTTCCTATTCACTTCCTCTTTGCAGACTCACAGGAAATTGTCTATCTGAATGGAGACTAAAGACTGATGGGCTAAATAGGCTTTGTGTCGTTTCACTCTTAAGTTTGTGTGTTTGATTCCACTTGTGGTCGGGGGTGGAAATGTTCTTCTCTGACCCTGGGTCCTTTCCCGGTCTCCTTTTTTGTTTCGGTCCCTTTTCTCAGTACTTTATCCTTTGACCTCTTGGCAGCATTTGGCACGAATAATGATCACTTTTTCCAGAACTTATTGGTGATGTTATACCCCCAGAATTCTGCCTCTCTGACTTATCAAACCTGGTCCCTCTCATCTGTTGTTCCTCTAATAAAGGCTGAGGTTAAAATCTTTTCTCAACACGATCTCAGAGGAAATCTCATCCATTTTCAAGGTTTTAACCAAAACCAGTGTTCTGCTTTTGGTCCTGAATTTCTTCCTGCTTGACACTTCTTAGATCCTCCTAACATCATGCAGATTCAATATATTCAGTATATTTAGAATGGAATTGACTTTCTCTTCTCTACACACCAGAAATCAGTCCCTCTTCTGGGTGAACTTAATTCTGTCAGGGCTTCCACCGTTAATTCAAACGTTGGAGTCATTTGAACTCTCTTTTTCTCAACCCCTACATTTAATCTGTCCCCATGTAAAGACTCTCCCTGCCCCAATTTTTAGGTTTGAGTCATATAAAACCTGCCATATTGTATCAGTGGTTCCCTCCGGGTCTCTCTGCCACCAATGTCAACCCACTGCAGTCAGGTTAGCCTTCTGGTGAAAAGCACTTTCAAGCCTTTCCAGTCCCTCTACTGCCTTAAAGCAATTGTAATGATTAACTGTTGCAGTGTAACAAATCCAAACTAACTGGCATAAACTAGCCACCATATTTTTTAGACTCACAGATTGTCTGGATTAGGAATTTGGAAAGGGCACAGTGGGTCGGCTTGTCTCTGCTCTGTGATGTCTGGGCCCTCTGCTGGGAAGATTCAAAGCTGGGGTGTGACTTGACATCTGTCACATCTTTGACAATCTGATGCTGGCTGTTGGCTGGACCCTCAGCTGGAGCTGTCAGCTGGAACAGTGGTCTCTCCATGTGGTTGCTTGTGCTTCCTCACAGCACGGTGACTGGGTTCCAAGAGCAAGCATTCATAAAAGAGGCAGGGTATGATCTAGCTTCAGAAGACCTACACTGTCACTTTTGCCGTGGTCACAAGCCTGACCAGATTCAAGGGAGGGAGCATAGAATACCATCTTTCAGTGGGAGAAGTGTCAAAGTCACATCACAAGAACATGTGGATAATTTTGTTGCTATCATCTTTGGAAAATACAGGTTATAGAAGCTTGTCAAGGGTCTTCCAATTAGTAAACAGTTGGGTGGGATTTGAACATAGAACCTTTGACTGCAGTCTTAACCTCCATAGTGTCTCCACTTAATCAGGGCAAAAGCCCAGGTACAGAAAGAGATGGGGGGAAAATGATAGCAGTAGTAAAAACTTACTAGGAATTATTTTTAAATTCTGATCTCCTCTTGTCCAGTTGCAGTCCTGCAAGGTTCACAACTCAAGGGAAGGAAGACTCTTGTTGGCGGATAGCTCGAGCCCACTTAGTCCTTGGACCACACTGGCCCCTGTGAACAAGAGCCGAGGGCATGATCTCAGTGACTGTCTCTGTGTCTGCCTCTTCGGGCCTCAGCTGGGCTGTTGTGCTCATTTGCTTTCCAGGAAGCTTGCTTTTTCTTCTGTTCTCTCCATCTGTTCATTTCTTCCTGGTTCTGGTGCCACCTAGACCTCCCTGCCTCCACCATATTTGCTTTGACCTCATCCTCATTGCAGCCCCACTGAGAGTTAAGAGATTTGTCTCAGCATGGTTTGGCTTCTCGCTGGAGTTGGTTTCTCTGGCTTCGCTGGGGTTATTCAGGCTGAACCTGCTTTCCTGGGGTTTCCTTCCAACCTTGTTCATGCTGTTTTATCTGCAGGATGAATGTCCTTTCCTCCCCTTCTTTACCTAAATAATGCCTATGCTTTCTCCAAGGTTCAAGTCAGGTTCCTACACCCCTCTCCCTTATGGCTGGTTGTGGCCTCTCAGAGCTCCCAGAGTTCCTTGTACATTCTTCTGGAATGGTTTTTACACCATTCTGTACTTACCTGTTGTTTCGTTCCATGTGACTCTTACTAGCTTGGGAGCTCCAGCAGGGAAGAAACTGGAGCCCTCCAGTTCATTGTTCATCATGGAGTCCTCCGTGCCTGTTCAGAGCTGGGCATATCAAAGACACTTACAGCCTCCTCAGGTGGTTGACATGTGCCTGGAATACTAGTGCTTGCTCATGTCTGTTAATGGATAGACTGGGGTGGGTGCTGCCAACAGAGTTATTGGGGTGGGAAGAAGATTCAAGGATCTTGAGACTGAGAAGATGAAGCTTCTCATCCAAAAAATTATTGTGTGTCTTTGGACAAATCACTTCTCTGGGATGCTGTCTTTTATTTATGAAATGAAAGGATTTCTCTAAGGACCTTCCCAGCCTTAATACTCTATAAAGATAACTTTATCTGATAAGCTTTTGACTATACACTGCCATGGAGCTAAGTAGTGAGTTCTGAGTATTGGAAAGATGACCCAGTATCATTACTTCCTAAGGATAGGGTTTAGTTATTTGCACAATTTTGATTGTGTCCCTGGTGGGGGACTGTGGTTAGCTTGATTTGATAGAGTCATAAACACGTCTGCAGTCTATAAACCCTGTTCCTTCCCCATGTAAATCTCAGTGGATCCTAAATCTCATGACTTATAAGTCTTCGTTGAACTTAATGTCTTCTCTCCAGTTTAGCCAATAAGAAACATTTCAACAATTTTCAGCTCTTAATTAGCAAAGCAAGACAAAAGTACATGTTTCCCTTTGGAAACAAGACAAAACAGTTTTTTATGCTAACAGTTTTCCCTTATAATGAAGTATGCTCTTGAAAGCACCCTAATATAGTAGGTTCTTATGACTCAATTATAATTACATACGTATATAACATATACATAATAATTATATATAATTATGTATATATAAATGTATGTGTGTTGATGTATATGTACATATGCACATAAATATGTGTGTGTGTATGTGTGTATATGTATATACATGTACAACTGATCCTTTAACAACAGTTTGAACTGCACAGGTCCACTTATATGCTTATATGCAGATTTTTTACAGTACTGTAAATATATTTTCAATTCCTTATGATTTTCTTAATATTTTTTCTCTCAATTGTAAGAATACAGTGTATAATAATAGAAATACAAAATATGTGTTTATCCCCTGTTTATGTTATCAGTAAGGCTTCCAATCAACAGTAAGCTATTAGTAGTTAAATTTTGGTGAGTCAAAAATTATATGCAGATTTTTGGGGCACATGGGTGGCACATCTGTTAAGCCTGTGATTCTTGGTTTCAGCTCAGGTCATGATCTCATGGGTCATTAGATGGAGCCCTGCATCTGGCTCTCCGCTCAGCACGGAGTCGTTTCTCTCTGCCCCTCCCCTGCGCATGCACATGCCCTCTCTCCCTCTCTCAAATAAGAAGATTTTATTTATTTGAGAGAGAGTGCGTGAGCACAAGCGGGGAGAGGGGCAGAGGGAGAGGGAGAAGCAGACTCCCTGCTTAGCAGGGAGCCTGATGCGGGGCTCTATCCCAGGACCCTGAGATCATGACCTGAGCCGAAGGCAGACACTTAACTGACTTAGCCACCCAGGCGTCCTCAAATAAATAAATCTTTAAAAAAAGAAGTTATAAGCAGTTGTTTGACTGTATGGGGTGGGGGTTCAGCACCCTTAACCCCTTGTTGTTCAAGGGTCTGCTGTTTTTAAATAATTACACAGCGCAGGGCCTGAAGTCTCCACCCACCAGCCCTGATGTAAAGAGGCCACATAATTTTCCAGTGAACTTACATTGAGTACAGCTGAGGGTCATTTCCTGGAGTCTCTGTGTAGCCTCCACCGGACTGATCATTCTTAGTTTGATTATCCCAGTCTGGATCATACAAGCCTCTTACTTTATTTTTCTCCACCCTCCCACTGTATTACCTATTTCCAAGCTCAGTATACCTCCTCCAGAAAGCACAAAATGGCATAAAATTGAAAAATCTGTCAGTGTTGCCTCTCATTCGAGTTTCATTTCAAGTTGAAGTGTGAAGGAAGTGGTAAAGGAAGGCGGTACTGTAGTAAGAAGTGATTCAGTTCTTATTACAATCCCTTCTTTAGTTTTTTGGAAAATAACCCATGAAGCTGCTTTACTCTTATCTTGTATCTTGCTTCTGTGGCATGTCCTGACAGTTATTTCCTCTTCTTGTGCCTCAGTTTCGCCCCCTACAAAATGGGGATAAACAAACACTGCCACCTGGAAGTTTCTAAGGGCTGCCAAGGAGGCTGGTTAGTGGTGAGTGAATGGTTGGTAAATGGAAGGCATTATCTGCCACCCAGAAGAAAAGCGCCTCACAAATAGACTGAAAGACTGCCCTGACTTGCTAAAGGAGCATTCTTTGTAAGCAGGAAGAGTCAGGAAGGAAGCTAACCTGGGTAAATTCTCCCCAGGGTCTGTTGGTCCTGATGACAGGGAACTCACAAGGTGGGTGTTCATGTCTTTTCACATGAAGGTGAGGGGGGTGGTGGACGGACAGACAGGAAGATGTAACTGGTCAGGTACATGAGAGACCTACTTGAGGTTTTGATTTTTTTTCTTTTTTTTTGGAAAGAGAGTGAGAGGAGGGAGAAAGCAAGGAGTGGGGAGGGGCAGAGGGCGAGAAAAGAGAGAATCTTAAATAGGCTCCACACCCAGCATAGAGCCCAATGTGGGGCTCAATCTCACAACGCTGAGATCACGACCTGAGCCAAAATCAAGAGTCAGATGCTCAACCAGCTGAGCCACCCAGATGCTCCCAAGGTTTGTGTTTTGTTGTTGTTGTTCTTAAAGATTTTATTTATTTATTTGTCAGAGAGAAAGAGAGAGAGCATAAGTAGGGAGCAGGCAGAGGGAAAAGCAGGCTCCCAGCTGAGCAAGGAGCCTTATGCGGGACTCAATCCCAGGACCCTGGGATCATGACCTGAGCCGGAGACAGATGCTTCACCAACTGAGCCACCCAGGCGTCCCACGCCCTGAGGTTTTGATTGTCAAACAGCATTTTATTAGTGGGAAGGAAACCACCATGAAAGTATAGTGTTTAGAGAAAGAATTCATTTCCAATAAAATGTATTGTTCATTAGCTGAGGTGAGCTGGTAACAAAATTAAATAAGAGACAAGAAAAAACCCACTTGGAAGAAGAGTATGAGCCTATCCTTTCACATGTGATATTAACTGATTAAAATTTACACATTAAATTTTTGTTATTTCAAATAAGATACCTCAGCTATTTTGCTCTGTTGGTAGTACATAGTACATAGGAAGTGGCATTTGGGAATGCTTTGTGGCCTCTGCTCACTTACATATGCACGTGTGTGTGTACATGTGTGTACACATACACATATAGCTTCTAGACATTGTAGGTGAACTTTCTTTTCCTTAACTAGACTACCCTGGGAGTGATTTGCCATCCCTGTATCAGCTGCACTTTGATGTGGCTTGACTGTAGACTACCTTCTCAGTCTACAGTTTGGTTTCAGAATTAGTTTCTGATCATGCAGAGCATGCTCCCAGCCCTGCCACGTAGTCCAGGGTGAGCAGTTCTATAGTTCTAAGCTGGTTTCCTTTTCTGCAAAATGAAGTTATTCTGAGATTTGAAAGTAAGGTTCTTTAGAACCCTTTTGTGAATGTCACCTGAAAGGTCTCAGTCTCAACAATGGGGTGGGTGAAGTAGCTTCAGCAGCATGCCTTCTGAGAGACCTGTCTGTGTCCTCTCACATCATCTAGGTAAGAGCTGCTGTGAACAACATGCTGAATTTCTGGTGAATTTCTGGTGGTTTGCTGGAGATGGCTCGCTCTGCTCACCAGAGCCAATTATGAGTATCTCTTTCCAACTTCCACTTGGTGACGTCATGTTAGTGGATTTAAATGAGCTATGCTAAGAGTATTTGCACCACGGAAATTGGCAGAACTACAAATTATCGCCTCCCCCACCAGCCTAGCCCCTGCAGGTTTATGCCCTGGCGGCTCTTGGATCCAGTACAGCCTGCTTCTCTCATTTGAATCTGTCTCTAACAGAGCCCACTTATTTGTACTCCAGTCTTTACACCCCAGTCAACGCTCCTGGTCACTCCAAAGTCATCACTGTCTTGTTTCTTTTTGACTCACAGAAATGTCCATGCAAGGAGATGAGGCACTAGCGTAGACATATTATTAACACCTTTATTCTAGGAGACCCAATCCATTTTGTCTTTTATATTATTGTCACCCGAAGATGTGTAGTATTTTACTGTTTTGTAGAGCCTTGTCATCCTCCACTCTCTGCCTCACAAATAACTGGAATTACAAATGACTGCCCTGCTCAGATGCCTGTAGTTGATCTCCCATAGCCTCCCGTATTAGTGCACACTCCTCACCCACAGAAATAAGGCCTCTGCACTTATCCCAAATTAGTATTCATCTGTCTCCTCGTTAGGTGTACCCAGTTGGCCCTTGCCCAAATACACGCTGTTATTTCCTCTCCCCACCCAAGGTCATGTGTGACCAAAACAATCCTCATGGTTCACACGCAATACCACCTGCCAAGGCACAATTGGGGTCCCTGGTTTCCCAAGGATGTGGCTCCTTTACGTTGCAAAGGGCAGTAACTTGGGAAGGTCCGGGAAGCCCAGAATGGCTCATAACAGGTGATTTTTGATTCCAAAAGATGCAAAACCATTATCTCTGGTGTGACATTGCCCCTTGTTCATCTTCCCTGCTTGTCAAGTTTTCATCATGGCTTTGCTCTTCCCCTCTTCCTGCTTCAGTTTTCCATTCAGATTTCTTCCTTCCTATCTATCTGCCAGTTCTAGGGGGCAGTTTCTGACCTAATTTCTGGCAGAGTTATTGCTTTGGCTCTTGAACTACACTCACGTTCTCCATTGGGTCTGATATACAATACCTACCCTCCCAAGTGCAAGGGTCAGGTTTTTTGTTTGTTTTTGTTTGTTTGTTTGTTTGTGGGTTTTTTTGATGAAGAGTCAGATAGTAAATGTATTGGGCTTTGTGGCATAAGTCTCTGTCATAGCTACTCAATGCTGACATTATAGTGACAATATGTGTGTAAACAGTATATTTACAATATGTAAACAAATGTGAGTTTCTATAAAACTTTATTTACAAAAACAAGCTTCAGCCTAGATGTAGCCAACCGGCCAAGTTTGGTGATCCCCTACTCTAGTCAAACACTTGTTAATATCCACTTCTCACACCTGTTCATGTAACTGCCAGCCTAAATATGTGATATTCATTCATGTAGTCAATGCAAGAGATCATGTCTGGGACATGTCCAGCTGGGAATCCCGCAGCCTCAGAGTTGAGGGTTCTAGAGAATATTACTTGTCCTATTTACTGTGCCCATGAAGGAGTACTAACTTGGAACTGGGGAGAAGCACTTGTATTCTAAGGGCCAGTGTGACATAGAACAGCATTTCCCAAATTTCAGCCATCAGTGTACTGCTTCCATGTTTTCTGCCATATCTTCGTCACCTGAACAATTAACTTTTTTATTGCCCTTTAAAGTGATTCCCCCTTTAAAAAACTTAATTTAGAGGCACTTGGCTGGCTCAGTCGGTAAAGTATGCTACTCTTGATCTTGGGGTCATGGTTCAAGCCCCACATTTGGTGTAGAGCTTACTTAAACAAAAAAACTTAATGTAAGTTTAATTTAAAAAGAAACTTTGTATCATTTATGTAAATGGAAAACCAGTACCATTTGTAATAAATAGAAAGTAACCATAAAAAATAAAGTATGCTGTGAACAAAGTGTTATTAAATTCTAGGTACTGTTGCTTGTTGAAAGGTTCTCCTTTCAACATGATCTCCTTTTTTAAAGAGGGAGAAGGATTAGTAATGGTGAGGTATTAAAAACTGTCCAGCCACAGCCTGAGACTTTTTCCTTGATGTACAAAGAAATATTAGAAAATAAGTGAAATGTGATGCATTGTTTTTTATTGCTGAATTTGCTCACCTCCTGCAGTCACCACATGCAACTATGTATGTCTCATGTGCCACCTAAAAACACTACCAGAATGGAAGGGCTAGTGGTGTGGGCGTCAGATCTGTGTTCAGATTCCTGACTTCACTTTAGATTCCCCAAGTGCAAAGTGCAAGCAGTTAATACTTCACGTTCGTTCATGCAACAGATGGGAGCCAGGTATTGACTGTCTGGGTCAGTGGCAATGTGGGACTCTTTTAGGCACTGTGTTTAGTGTTTGTAGGGCACCCAACACAATGCTTGTCCCTCACATAGGCACTGTTGTTGTCCTTGGAATGCCTGTGAGTCCACAATCTCTCTTATAGTTCTTACAGTATTATCCGTGAAATTTCTATAACTGGCCCTATCCCATCACAGCTGAGGGACCTTGGGCAAGTTATTTACATTCTCTGCCGGCCTGCTGGCCTGTGTGAGACTCAAATGAGGGGGCGTGTGTAAAAATGCTTTGCAGTGGTGAAGGCTGTACTGGTTTTATCCTTGACAGTACCTCGGGTGGTAGGTTTTGGTGGCCTGTCTTCCTTGCCTCCCTGACTGAGTTTCTGGAAGGCAGAGACTATAGTGGGAGCCTTCTATCTACATCGCTCCTTTGCATCTACAACTTGTGCAAAACTGTCAGTGAAAGGAATGGAAAATGTAATTCCTGTTCATTCTCACTTCCTTTTCTACCTCCTAAGACCGGAGCTTTTGGCCTTGCAATCTCTAAAGAGTCTCAGTAGTCCGTCCTTCCCATGTGGAAAATACTAGTATGGTAGATGAGGCTGTGGCCGTTGCTATGGGCCTGGGATGGAAATGTGTCTACTTGTCCACAGCGGGTGCTGCTTGGGTCTGTGTGTGTCACCTCCCACAGTCCCATTCTGCACCATTTGCCCTTTAGCCGGTTAACTCCCTGCCATTTCAGAGCTCACTCTCCACCTCCTGTGATCCTGCTGATTCAGTCTTCCCCTTAGAACTTTTGTTTGTTACAGATGTTTTCACAAGTTCTTAGCCATGGGGTTCTTTTCTTCTAGCCTTTACAAACCATTTTTCTTGGCTCACAGATTAAAGTCTGTCTATCTGTGTCGTTGAATGAAGATTTCTAAGACTTCTCTGAGTCCTATTCTCAGAATAAACCACTCACAGCATAGAAATTCTTCCTTCAAAGGTTGTTTTTTTTGTTTTGTTTTGTTTTGTTTTGCCTGGACAACTTAGTTCTTGTACAAATTTCTATGGGTGGAAGAGACATCTGTTGTGTCCTTGAGGGAAGGCGGCAGTCAGGACTGGAGAATTCTTGACACTGAGCAGGTTTGTAGAAAAAGGCCATCTGGCCCCAAGAAATGAAGTAGCCTGCCACAGTCATATATCGAGGTGGTGGCCTCATGCTCAGCAGTCCTGGTGCCTCACCTCTCTGCCTATGACCTCCCAATAAACTGGGGTCTCAAGCCCTGAGAGAATGAGCTTTCTCTCAGGGCTCTCTGACCCTCAAAGGGCTGCAAGGAACCTGGTCAGAGACAGAGTGGCCTCTCCTCATTCCAGTGACCTGGCCTGACCAAAGTGGGATGAATTGAGAGGCCTGATGACATGGGCTTACAGGGCAGCTACTCGTGCTCTCTGTTCACTTGTTTACAGTCATCCCTCGAGCATGAAAAGTGCTAGATGGTGGGATGAAGAAATCACAGGGAGCAGAGTCTGGCTGGGCAGTAGAGATGTAAACAGAGGGTTGTGGTAAGTACGACAAAGAAGGCTGTGGGAGTACTGACCTTGCCAAGATAGGCACCCTCCCCCCAGTGAAGGTGAAATTTTGATCCTGGCACCTAATGTTCACCACACAATACCTGGAAATGAAGAAAGTCCCCCACCCCCATCCTGACGAACAGCCAGCACTGTTGGGGTTGGCTTCCCCATGCACCAGCCTGACTCTGAGTAAATACCTTCTCTTTAACCAGACCAAGGAGCTTGGGACCGCCAACGGTGCTCTCCCTGGTGCTGCTCCTCTCCACCCTCCCTGAAGGAAAGTAAGAGGTGAATCCCCCATGAGGATAGGTTGATGGCATGGATATGGTGGCCAGCCCCCCAGTCCTGGCATCTAAGGAAGCCTACATAGTAAGGCAGCCTATTCCCCAGAGATCTGTGCTATTAGCAGAGGCATAAGGAGAGACCTCTGAGTTTTGTTTCTGTTGAATATAGAAAGAGAGGAAGAAAAAGAGGCATATTCTGCTTCAGCACACAGCAGGTTTGTAAGATTGCACTACAGACCAAAGGCAGATAAGCTATATCAGTGTTTATTAGATAGCTGCTGAAGAGAAAATATCAATTTTAAAAATCCAAAAATATGTTGGGCAGAAGAATCATTATTGGAGTAAGTAAATAGTCTTCTGTGGGCCTTACTTTGATGGAGGCATTATTTACATGGATTTAAAAAAAATAGAAGTTCTCGTGCATTTGTTTAAAAAAAAATCAATCATGTTATTTAATCATGGCTTTCACTAACCTAAGACTCTCTTAATATTTTTAATGGATTTATCTGTTGTACTCTCAATAGGTGTGGTAAATACCTGCTGGAGACAGAAGAGTATTACAGTGGTAGTTGGTGAGATGCTTTTGTTTTAAGTT
Source organism: Callorhinus ursinus (assembly GCF_003265705.2). NCBI lineage: Eukaryota > Metazoa > Chordata > Mammalia > Carnivora > Otariidae > Callorhinus > Callorhinus ursinus. The sequence goes on from NW_027397063.1 coordinate 71,751,514, forward strand.
AAAGAGGCACTTAATTTGTTGGTTAAATGTACCTGGCAGCCCCATGTCAAGGAGAAATGAGGAATAAGTCAGCAGACTTCCCCAATAGTGGTGTGCACACAGCCACAGGAAAGGGTAGAATTATGCTCGTACCCAAATTTTCAGAGCCACAAGGCTCTTTTCTCTGAGGAAGGAAGTCAGTAAGAACAAAGAAGAGAGGCGCCTGGGTTGCTCAGTCTGTTAAGCTTCTGCCTTCAGCTCAGGTCGTGATCTCAGGGTCCTGGGATCGAGCCCCGCATTGGGCTCCCTGCTCAGTGGAGAGCCTGCTTCTCCCTCTCCCTCTGTTGCTCCCCCTGTTTGTGCTCTCTCTCTGTCTGTCTCTCTTGCTGTCAAATAAATAAAATCTTAAAAAAAAAAAAAAGAAGAAAACAGGTTCTGAAAAGAAAGTTAATGCTGATGGCTATGTTTATGTGTCTCCAGTGTTTCACCTGGTGTTCAGTGACCCTGCAAAGGGCCTGATGTTTTGTTTCCGGGTCTTGGTGAAAGGTTTAACATTTTCATGGTTCAACTCAGGAAGTAGGAAGCTTTTCTTGATCTGGTTCCTGCCAGCCTCTCCAGCCTGCTCTCTTGACCTTCCCTGGAAGCATTCTTTGCTCCTTTCAATCTAAATGACCTGGCCACCATGCTTTTGTGTACCTCCTTCCCTTGACATGAAGGCCTTTCTGGACTCTTCTCCATTTTTGACCTTGCTTCTGGACCCCTTACCTTTGTTTACCTGGCCCATTCTGTCTCCTACTGCTCAGGACTCGGCTGAGGTGTCTCTGGGGGCCTTTGCTGGGTTCCACCGTGGCACCCTCCAGGGTGATGCAGGCCTGTCTTGGCTATAGGGTGCACTGACTGTGTATGTGACTGTCTTCCCAACCAGACTGTGAGTTCCTCCTGGGAGAGGACAGGCTTTTCACCTCTCTCTCTGGTGTCCAGCATAGTAAATACTCAGCAAGTGTTTGTCAAATAAATGAAATTAGTGAGATTAATCAAATCCAGAAGTCACCTCCTGGAATACTGAAGAAAAGCAGGGAAGAATTCTGTCAAGTTTCTGGGGCACCTGGGTGGCTTAGCTGGTTAAACGTCCAATTCTTGGTTTTAGCTCAGGTCATGATCTCAGGGGTCATGAGATCGAGCCCTGAGTCAGGCTCCATGCTTAGTGGGGAGTCTTTTGGAGATTCTCTCCCTCTGCCCCCCCAATAAATAAGTAAATCTTAATTAAAAAAAGAATTATGTCAAGTTTCCCAGGGTGGGTGAAGTGAGGGAGGTTCTTCAACATACGAAGAATGATCAACCTCATTTGTAATTAAAATGCAAGTAAGATAATACTTTTCACCTGTGAATAGGCAGAAATAAAAAATTTGATAACTATGTTTTCAGATGTGTGGAGAAACAACATTATGTTGCATTTGTATTTTAACATTATAAATGCAAGACCTTTAACCCAGTGATTCCATTTCTAGGGGTTCATCTTCCAAGATATAGCCACACATGTGCAAAATTAGTAGATAGATAGATAGATAGATAGATAGATAGATAGATAGATATTACAGCATTTGGGTTTTTGTTGTTGGTTTGTTTGGAAATAGCAAAAGAATAGAAACATTATATGTCCATCAGGAGACCATGGGGCACCTGGGTGGCTCAGATGGTTAAGCGTCGTCTACCTTCAGCTCAGGTCATGATCCCAGAGTCCTGGGATCGAGTCCCGTATCAGGCTCCCTGCTCAGCGGGGAGCCTGCTTCTCCCTCTCTCCCTGCCTGTCCCCCTGCTTGTGCTCTATCTCTCTCTCTCTTTCTCAAATGAATAAATAAAATCTTTAAGAAAAAGAAAGGAGACCAGTTAAATTAATTATGGTACTTCCATAAAATTATTATGCACTTATCAAAAAGAATAATACAACTCTGTGTATGAGTATGACGTAATCTTCAAGTGAAAACATATACAGAGCACTAACATTTTTATTTGGTGGGGAGAATATATACATACATGCTTATGTATAGAATACTCTAGAATTATTTTTTTTTAAATTAGTATCAAGAACAAGAGGGCATAAGTACAGAAGGGAATTGTTCTATACCTTTTGGTATCTTTTGAACTTTGTGCAAAGACGATATAGTATTTGGGGCGCCTGAGAGGCTCAGTTGGTTAAGTGTCTGCTCAGGTCTCAATCCTGGGGTCCTAGGATCAAGCCCCACATCGGGCTCTCTGCTCAGGGGGAGTCTGCTTCACCCTCTCTCTCTCCCTTTGTGCTCTCCCTATCTCTCTCTCAAATAAATAAAATCTTTAGGAAAAAAAAGTACATTTGTTTGAAAGAAACCAGTTAAGTGGTAGATGTAAATGTTCAAATTTGCTGAAATCTGCAGGACCGCTGTATAGAAGTCACTGAGAAGAATTCTGTCCTATGAACACTTTCCTCCCGATGTCTCCCCACACCCTTCCACCCTTTGACCCCTGCCTTTGAAGTCTTTCTTAATCACCTGTTACCTAGACCCTTGTTGCTGGAAAGAGCCTTGGACAATTATCTAGTGGTATCTTCATTAAATCAAGCTGAACATTGCTGCTTTTTGAATAAATATGCTATGCCTTAAGTTTCACCTACTGCTAAAGCATGTTACTTTAAAAATACGAATGTGGGCTTTAAAGAACTATTTAGATCAAAAGTGCAATAAGAAGTAGAGTATCACTACAATACTAATTAACCAACATCTGAATTATGGACCAGAGCTGTTTCTATGTAGTGGAAACATAGGCTTTGATCTGGTGGTTTCTGACATCAGTGGAATTCCTTGGAGGCAATTATAGTCTCCTTATTCACAGTCCCATGCCAAGACCTACATATACCTATAGGATGTGGATGAGCTCCTACTTAGCTGTGCCATACCCTCCATTCATAGTAAATTTCATGAAATAACATCACACCTTCAAAATGCAGGTACCAGAGATTGTGCAAGAGTAATCCTGACAGTAGTGAAGGTGTAAACATAAAGCTTCTGTAATCAGGTAGAAAAGGGAATAAATGGGATAAATTGTGGCTGTTGGGATGGGTTATGATACAAATAGAGTCAGAACCCACTATTTTTGGAATACTACTCAGCCATCAAAAAAATCAAATCTTACCATCTGCAATGATATAGATGGAACTAGAGGGTATTATGCTTAGCAAAATAAATCAGAGAAAGACAATTATATAATCTCATGTGGAATTCAAGAAACAAAACAGAGGGTCATAGGAGAAGAGAGGGAAAAATAAAGACAAAATCAGAGAGGGAGACAAACTATAAGAGACTCTTAAGCATAGGAAACAAACTGAGGATTGCTGGAGGGGAGGGAGGTAGAGGGATGGGGTAACTGGGTGATGGACATTAAGGAGGGCATGTGATGTAATGAGTGCTGGGTATTATATAAGACTGATGAATCACTGACCTCTACCTCTGAAACCAATTATACATTATATGTTAATTAATTGAATTTAAATTTTTTAAATGGGGAAAAAAAACACTGTTTTTGGATTGTAAGCCATCCTATTATAAAATACTATGGACTGTGTCATCTAACTTATTTATTGGTTTGTTAAAAACAATATGCAAGCTTTGATGAATTGGTTTTTTTGTTTTTTGTTTTTGTCTTTGTTTTTGTTTTTCCAATTCTCTTTGTAGCTGAGGTCCATGGAGATACCTCTTCTGCTTCTTAACCTTCTCTTTGTGACAGTTTTGTTTTGTTGCTAAAATGAAGTGAATTTTAGTTTGGGAAAGCATTTGGTCTGTCATCTTGTCTAACTGCCTCCAGTTCTGAGGCATTAACCAGAGAGATAAAAGGACTGGCCTCAACATCTGTCTGACAACGTGTCCAAAGGGGAGCGGGATTCAAACTCAGCTGGTCATGCCTTCCACTCTGCTGCCCTGTTGTTGAAATAATGGTAGCCTTTGGTAACAGAATGTTTTATTAGGGGTGGGGAGAATCACAGAGTTAGAAAATCCAGGGAATATATTTAAATTTATATATTTTTTTAAATTGTATTTCTCTTGAGAAATCAGGGCCTTTTCTTTTGCTTACAGACATTCGATAAAGTGTTTGCATTTCCACAAGTTTCTAGTGGATATTACAAGTTCTCTATTTCCCACCAAGGAACAAAAGTACTCTCACTTAAGCATAATAATCGAGGTGCTCTTAAATGAAGAAGCATAATCCTTCAGTTTGCCAGTTGTACTCCTCAGCTTCTAAAATTATCCTGAAATGGATTTTTAGCCTGACTCCTCAGGTGGCGCCATATAATTTCAGTAGCATCTTCCTTGGTTCAGTGCTGGCTCCATGCAGTGCCTTCTAGTGAATGACATGGTTGTGACTCATCAGATGAAGTCAGATCCACTCACATTTCATAGGAAAACCAGCTCTCCTGGGTACATGAGAACCAAAGCTGGGAATGAGAGATGCAAAGCGCAGTTTGAGGTTGCTGTACGTCTATCAAAATAATCCTGCCCACATTTGTAGGGAGCACTGCAGTTTACAGAGTACTTTCTCATAATTCCTTGGGGTTTGGCAAGGGACAATTAAGAGGAGAGGGCAGTTGCTCATCACAAAACTAAGGAGACTGGGACTCTGTGAACAGCAGAAGGGAGGGCAGCCGCTGAACCTTCCTCCCTCCCCCAATCATGTTGCTGAGGACCTGGCTCCAGGCAAAAAAAGAAGGAGCTTTCTGAAGTAGGGGGCAGCCCTGGGCTGCATCCAGGGGAGGGGAAAGAGATGGGAAAAGGAATTTGAAGCTGTGGTAGCAGGACCTCTTATGGCCACCTGCTGAGCAAGGTAGGTTGTTCACCTTTATTCAGGCCAGGCGTTGACTTCTCTCTGCAACTTCCCATTGATGGATTGTGCTGGGGCCCACCCAGCCAATGGTGCTGGTTTAAGAGGAAGTGATGAAAAGTCAGGAACCAACTGAGACAGATGCTCTGTTTACAGTCTTTGTAAGACAGGGAACTCAGAAGAGACTGTGAATCAGCAGCTGGAAGGAATTCTCTGTTGAAGTGCCAGAGATGTTAACCCTGTCATGTACATTGATTCACTCATCAAATTTATGGAGTGCCTGCTGTGTACATGCCACCAGGTTAGAAGCTGTGGATGTACAGCAGTAGGTGTAGGATGTGCATAGTTGCAGAAGGATACAGTTCATGAACCTTGCATTTCTATTAGTACCCTGGGAAAACTTCTCTGTGTAAAAGTCTAGTCTTCCAAAATTGGTTATAAATCAAATTTGCATATCTGAAGTTATCTCCCTGCTTATATGCTTCATTTCAGAATTGATGTAAAGGGATCATAAAATGAATCCTCATTAAGAAGATGAATCCTTTTTTTAAAAAAAAAATATTTATTTTAGAGAGAGAAAGAGAGAATGGGGGTGAGGGATGGAGGGAGAGGGAGAGAGAGTCTTAAGCAAACTCTCTGCTGAGTGCGGAGCCTGAACATGGGCTTGATCTCACAACCCTGAGATCATGATCTGAGCCAAAACCAAGAGTCAGCTGCTTAATCAACTGCACCACCCAGGTACCCCTAGATGATGAATCCTTTTTAAAAATAAGAACAATTTATATACTCTTTCCCCGGTTCATTCATGTTTTTAAAGTTGACTATTTGAGGTTTTAAAAAGCAAATATCAGGGCGCCTGGGTGGCTCAGTCAGTCAAGAATTGGACTCTTGATTTCAGTTCAGGTCGGGGTTTCAGGGTTGTGAGATCAAGCCCCGTGTTGGGCTCCACGCTCAGTGCAGAGCCGGCTTGAGATTCTTTCTCTTCCTTTCCTCCTGCCCCGCCCTGCCTGTGCTCGCTCTCTTTCTCTCTCTCTCTCTAAAATAAATAAATCTTTTTTAAAAAGTGAATTGCATTGTATTCAAATCAGGTAACATTAACTTTAAGAGCTAGTGATTTTCCTCTCTTTTTTCATCACACCTTATGAGATACCAGTTGGTCACTGATTTTTTTTCTTTTCGTCCTGTGAACTGCTCTTATCTTTCCATTGGCATTGTGTGAAAAGTTGTTTTTCTGACTCCTCTCCCAATTTTGATAAATAACTTTTCCCATGATCTTTTCTATTCTCTCCAGAGTACCCCTTTGTATAGCAGAGAAAGCCTTAGGGGGTCCAGTGCCAAGGACAGGCCCTGGGTAGGTAGGAAAGCTTCTCCAGAACCCCTTTGTGTCAGTGCAAATGTCCCACTATTACACATGGGAGTATCTACCCCAACTTTAACTTCTCCATGGCCCTTGGAAACAATGACTCTGCGATGCTCTTTGCTAGCTGCAATTACATTATAAGAATACTGTGCAGAAATAGGTGTTTAAAGGTATTTGGTTCACTTCTAGCCAAAACCTAAAAAATTTAAGCTAGCAAAAAGCAGGGATAACCTTTTTCCTTCAGTATTTAATTAGATCAGGGCACCAACTCTGAAGTACTTTCTTTTGTTCTGTTGACATTAAGTTGAGAGTTCTAAGGGTTGCTGAATTCAATATTGTCCTGTCTTTTTTACTCCCTAGAATATAAGCAGCCTGAGGACCTTTTTGTTTTGTTTACTAATATACCCCAGAACCTAAGCCAAGTGCTTGGCATATAACAGGTGTTTAGTGAACATTTGCTCAATGAATTTGGAAAAGTTTTCAGTTTAATCTTAGAAATCATCCTGTTCTCTAAAATCAGATAAAATGTCCTATATTTAATCTCCTGTCAGAACATTTGGGTGTGTGTGGCTTAGGTTGTTTACAATCCAGTATAGTTGAGATGTTACTCTTGTGTGAGATGGTGAATACTACTTGATGTGCACAGCAAAGGGAAGGAGTTCCTTTGTGAGGGAGGGGTATGTGATTGGGCCAACCCTCTCCTACCTTTCTCTGCTTATTGGGATTCAGGGCTATAGTAGAGATGCATTTAATTTTTCTTGATCATCATCATGACTATAATGAATAAGGTCAAAATGTTTTATAACTGGTGGGAATAATTCCCTCTTTTCAGAAGTAAAATGTTGTTGGTTTATCACTCATTCCCAGACATTGAGGACTCATTGCTTCTTAGCTTGAATTTTTGTGTTCATTGTGAAACTGTTTCTTCAGTAAGTCAAGGCGTGCTGATGTACTTCTTGTCTTAAGGGGGGAAACACCACCTTTACATGAGTTGCGACATCTAATCACAGGAAATGTGTGTAGTGACTACTGTGCTAGGAAATATGTTCTATATTTTTCAGTCAGCAGCCTCTTGCATTGAGCTGATGAGCATAAATTAGAGTCAAAGAAATTGGCTTGGTTGAAGACCAGGGCAGTGTCTTCAATAAGCACATGTTCTTATAGTTGGAAGACAGAATATGGGATGGAGTGGGCCAGGAAAAAGAAGCCAGCTGTCAGCAACAAATGCTTCTGGTGCATTTGCTGATTGCTGAGCACCTGCTGTGCTCCAGACTTGGGCTGAGGAGGGAAAAAAATGAAAAAGGCCCAGGTAGGAAGGAAGGAGGGAAGGAGGGGGACAGATTTGTGTGCTCTTTGGAAAACTAAAGAAACAATTATTTAAAAATGGGTTGAAGAGATGCTGGAAGGATGGCATAGATGTGGGTGACTAGGCATGTGGCTCTCTTTGCCTTTACAAAGATGATTTTGTGTTTACCATGCACTACACAAGGCAAACATTTATATACTCGGATCATAACTTGTGTTGCATCAAGTTTATGTGTATCATTTATCTTGGCTCAAATTACGTGTAAATATGTGTTTGTACCCTGGTTAGTCTTAATTACAGATAATGAGTTGAGGGCCTTGTAAAGAGTAACTAATCACTTCTGTAGAAACACAGTGGTTTTGTTAACTGGAACCTTCATCACAGCAGAATAAAAACATTAAAGAAAATCCTTTCAGTTCTTAACTCTGTTTAGATCTTAAAAAGCTGGAAGTTGGTGTGCAGATTTTTGATTCACAAAGACTCAGCCTTACCTCTCAAAATCTCACCGTCCTGAATCCAAATGCATGTTTGTACTTTGGCACACATAAATGTTCTAGCCTTCTGAGGACTCAATCCACACGTCTGGGATCTACTCCGCCTTTCCCCGTACAGCAGTTGTATTTGGGAGAGAGTTCTCAAACCTTATCATGAGGCTCAGCACAGCCCTGGTTGAGGCCAGCGGTACTAAGCAAAACTATGAGGCAGATCATTCCCCCCTCAGGCCTTTGCAGGTGTGTCCAGCTCCCAGCCCTTCGCCAGAAGAGCTGACTGTCAACCAGGAGTCGCTGACCTGGTGAATAAAGTCTTTATCCCCGCCCCCCCCAAGGGCATTTATATGTAAGCGAATTCTTTTGAGGAGCACCAAGTGAGCCACAATGGTGAAGATCCAAAATAATCCTTCCTGGAGGAGGTGTTTTTGGTCAGAGTCTACAATGAGGTTGACACTGAGAGGGAAAGGCTAGAAGTCTATTCCTAAGACCCGTTTTCCTAGAATTTGCCTGAAAGGGCGTATCTTGTCCAAAATTCATTGAACTGAAATTTATACATAAAGTGTAAATTTTGCTATTGGTGAATTGACAATTCCAAAGTGACATTTTAAGAAAAAAGATTTAAATTTGCAGAGCCTATGTTAAAAATATCACTCCCTACCTGTGAGATGCAGGCCAGGGGACTCATCAACTTCTCAGTTTATGGATCTGAAAAATGGGGATAGCAATGCCCCCTTCCTATGGGAGTGGTAAGGCTTAAAATGAGATAGATGCTTAGGATACATGAACTTAAGCAGTGGTGGTGGTTTGGGGAAAGCTTCCTGCTAAAAACACTGTGATGAATGTTTTGGGTGTACCTTTGAAAACTTTATTAGACTTCATTGAATAAAATAACTTGCATGGGGAAGAGATAGTGTTAAGTGAAGCACATGGAGAAGTTCTGGTCACACCAGAGCTCCAACTGTTTCTTTGTCATGTCACAAAATGAATTAAGGAGGGAGATGGTGGATGGGAAAGGTGGTATTATTTGTAGGAAATTGTATACAAACCTTGATAAGAGTGGTCACACTTTTCCTGTAAGCATTTTTTATTTTCTTTTTAATTTCCTTAAGTTTTTGGCAAAGAAAAATATCAATTTTTCCCCAAATTATTATTTAGATTTTTTTTTTGGTCTTCAGTTCAAATAGTTCTCCTATTTCCTGCTATTCTGGTAAAAGGACCCCTTTGCCAAAAACTGAATATGAATCAAAAAAGAGAAAGTTTTAGATACTTCCTTTTTAAAGAGCTAAAATACTGAATCTCTGAGAAATCTGGTTATCTACTTTGCTAGAACAGTATATGGTCATTTCAGTCTACAAAGTCAAGCATGCTAGTTCCTTTTTTTTTTTAAGATTTTATTTTTTAAGTAATCTCTACCCCCAATTTGGGGCTCGAACCCGCAACCCCGAGATCAAGAGTTGCATGCTCACCAGCCGAGCCAGCCAGGCGCCCCCATACTGATTCCTTTTAACAGGAGATTATTTTAACCTTTCTCTTACACTTTCCAAAGGATTTATAGAATCTTGCAATTGGAATAAAACGTAATGGTCTTTTAATGCAAATTATACTCACTGTACCCCTTCCCAATAGGGGAATTACTTCACCGTCTTGCCCAGGAGTAGCAGTCTGGCTGGTCTTCTCATGAATGTCTCATCATCATAAATCATCCCATTGACTTTACTCTTTTGCCTTCTCCCTCTTTCAGCAACAAGTAAGAATCCCTGGTGCTTTCCTCAAAAGGGAAATCTGGAATTGTGTTAGCAACTTCTTAAAGTGTCAAGGCCTTTTTATAAGCTAGTAGGCTGCCTGAGAGGGTGTAGGAGGTTAAGTAAGTTACAGAGTCTCAGGCTACTGCTTATTATATTCACTGATGTCTTTTCTGTCCCATTCAAGCAGTGGACTTTCATGAGCTCCTGACCCTGAATGTGCAGGAAGCATGAGTATGTTAGGGCTGCTTGAGAATTTATGGTTTTGTGGACCTGAGTTCATAGAGCAAAGGAAGTTACCAGGTTTTTAATTGTAGTTCTACTGGCTCAAAACCCTTTACAATAGGTCACCACAATAATATCTAATTTAATCCTTTTATGATTTGACCCATAGTACTGCTAATAATAATTCACAAAGACTTTGATCACATAATTTTTCTTCCTAAAAAATCCCAAAGCCTCTTTTTGTTCATTTTTTTCAGCGGTTTATATATTAAAAACATTAAGTTTTCTAATAACTGTTATAATACATTTATTTTAGATTCCATAGAGGCAAAGGCAGTTGTTCCTCATAATTTTGTAACCAAGAAAGTGACTAAACAATTTGTTTAGTCGACTCCTAATCATTTTCTGTGCCCTGCCTCTCTCTCTCTCTGTGTGTGTGTGTGTGTGTGTGTTTGAGAAAGAGAGACAGACAGAAAAGAGGGATTTGGGGAAAGGATTTAAGTGACAGTTGACTAGAGGATTGGACTTGGCTATCACTGGTGATTCATTTGCTTCCCTGAGCAGCCCTAGGTCCTAGTTCAATTTAGCACTGAATATCTTTTGTACAGACTGTCCTTTTTTTTTAAAAAAAAAAAAGGGTTTTTTTTAATTTTTATTTAAATTCAATTAATTAA